>NW_012114364.1:5076820-5222113 GCF_000951035.1 Colobus angolensis palliatus | reverse complement strand
CTTGGTTCCATTTTCCCCCTCACTTTCAGGCACCCCAATCAGACATAGATTTGGTCTTTTCACATAATCCCATACTTCTTGCAGGCTTTGTTCATTTATTTTTCCTCTTTTTCTTTAGACTTCTCTTCTCACTTCATTTCATTCATTTGATCCTCAATCACTGATACTTTCTTCCAGTTGATCAAGTTGGTTACTGAAGCTTGTGCATTTGTGACGTATTTCTCGTGTCATGGTTTTTATCTCTGTCAGTTCGTTTATGGCCTTCTCTGCATTAATTATTCTAGTTATCCATTCTTGTTTCAAGATTTTTAGTTTCTTTGCTCTGGGTACGTAATTCCTCCTCTAGCTCTGAGAAATTTGATGGACTGAAGCTTCTTCTCTGAACTCATCAAAGTCATTCTCCGTCCAGCTTTGATCCGTTGCTGGCGATGAGCTGCGTTCCTTTGGAGGGGGAGATGCACTCTTATTTTTTGAATTTCCAGCTTTTCTGCTGTTCTTTTTCCCCATCTTTTTGGTTTTATCTGCCTTTGGGCTTTGATGATAGTGACGTACTGATGCGATTTAGGTGTGGGTGTCCTTCCTGTTTGTTAGTTTTCCTTCTGACAGTCAGGACCCTCAGCTGTAGGTCTGTTGGAGATTGCTTGAGGTCCACTCCAGACCCTGTTTGCCTGGGTATCAGCAGCAGAGGCTGCAGAACATAGAATATTGCTGAACAGCGAGTATACCTGTCTGATTCTTGCTTTGGAAGCTTCGTCTCAGGGGTGTACCCCGCCGTGTGAGATTTGGGGTGTCAGTCTGCCCCTAGTTGGGGATGTCTCCCAGTTAGGCTACTCAGGAGTCAGAGACCCATTTGAGCAGGCAGTCTGTCCATTCTCAGATCTCAACCTCCATGTTGGGAGATCCACTGCTGTCTTCAAAGCTGTCAGACAGGGTCGTTTGTGTCTGCAGAAGCTTCTGCTGCTGTTTTTTTTTTTTTTTTTTTTTTTTTTGCTGTGCCCTGTCCCCAGTGGTGGAGTCTACAGAGACAGGCAGGCCTCCTTGAGCTGCTGTGGGCTCCACCCAGTTAGAGCTTCCCAGGGGCTTTGTTTACATACTTAAGTCTGAGCAATGGCGGGCGCCCCTCCCCCAGCCTCACTGCTGCCTTGCGGTTAGATCGCAGACTGCTGTGCTAGCAATGAGGGAGGCTCCCTGGGCATGAGACCCTCCCGGCCAGGTGTGGGATATAATCACCTGGTGTGCTGTTTGCTAAGACCCACGGTAAAGTGCAGTATTGGGGTGTGAGTTACCCAATTTTCCAGGTGTTGTGTGTCTCAGTTCCTCCGGCTGGAAAAGGGATTCCCTTCCCCCTTGCACTTCCCAGGTGAGGCGATGCCTTGCCCTGCTTCAGCTCTTGCTGGTCAGGCTGCAGCAGCTGACCAGCACCGATTGTCCGGCACTCCCTAGTGAGATGAACCCGGTACCTCAGTTGAAAATGCAGAAATCACCCGTCTTCTGTGTCACTCGCACTGAGAGCTGGAGACTGGAGCTGTTCCTATTCGGCCATCTTGCTCCGCCCCTCCAATAATTTTATTTAGCAGTGTATTAAGGTTATTTTTCTCTTGGCAAAATAAGATTCAATAGAATGGTGGATGCAGAGACAGGTTAGGAATTGAATAAGTTTAGATATGGAGAAAGATAAATGTATATAACTCTTTTAGTTCTACATGGACTAGAGATACATAGAGAGATAGGAAGATACTTGGAGGATGATTCAGGGTTAAGAAATGTGTATTCAGAGATAATAATTGACATTGCTTATTATTATAAGACAGAGATCAACCATGGTAATGAAATACACTAAAAGCAAACATTTAGGTTTATGGCATAATCTTAGAATGCAATAATTTGTTTTTTCTTTCATTTAGATTATACTTAACTAACCTAAATATAATTTCACTAGTCAAGAAAGAAGCTTTTTTTTTGTTTTAGAGAGGATATTATTATTTTATGTTTATATGTCTTCAATAAGAGCTTATAATATTACTATATCTGTGAAGGAAGCAGTTTTACCACTACATAATTTTGGTTACATAAAATTTTTATGATAAATGGTGAAAAAAACCTTTATATTAAGAAGCAAATATCCCTTCAAAAAGTCATGTTTATACAATATTAAAATCATGAAAATTTAAAAATGCTTTTGATGTATTAATATATTTAGCAAAATAATTTGGCATAATATTTACCAGAGTAAAGTCTTTACTCAACACTCAAATTTTTAAACTCTTATAAAAACAAATCAATTTTAAGTCACCATTAAAGTGATCTTGTTTTATCTTTTACTAAGGTTTGAGGACATGAGTAGATCACATGAAATGTGTTATACTCTCTATATCTCCTTTAATAACTTCTTACAATTTCTTTAATCCTATAATGTTTTATTTCTAAAATTGTTCTGTGGTTTTATAATAGATGCATGGCCTAATTCTGCATATTTCTTAATAGTGAAATATGTGATCTAAGGCTGTTCCGAGTTAGTAGAAATGTCTGCTTTCAAAGCTACTCATAGATAGTAAATATCTTAGCTCTACCAATGCATATAATAAAGTCTGTTGTGCTCGAATGCATTTTATTACAACATATGTTAATTGTCATGGAACATACAATAGATAATTCATATTCAGTCTACTCAAAACCACTACTTTAAAGGAGAAAACCAATGAATCTTTTTGTTTCCGCTAGATGTGTGTGTTTGTGGTGTGTGTGTGTGTATGTGTGTGTGTGTAAAAGACTAGATAGGTTGAAATTAGTAACACTGCTAAATTGTGCATCTCATACGTACCCTTCCACAGGCATAGGAAATGGCCAAAATATATGCAAATTCATTTGCAACAAAGGGTTTACTTCAAATTATAAACAAAATATGTATTTCCTGAGGCTTCTAATTCTTCATCTTCTTTCCTCTGGCTCTTTACTCACAACCATTCTTCTCTTAAGTTCATTTTGTGCTGTGATAACAGCATAACACAGGCTAATTTATAAGTAAGGGAAATTTATTTTTTACAGTTCTGGAGGCTAGGAAATCCAAAGTCAAGGGGTCCTCATCTGACTAGGGCCTTCTTGCTGTGTCATCTCATGATGGAAGGTAGAAGGACAAGAAAGCATGTTTGAGAGTGAGAGCATGAGGGGGCTAAACTCACTTTTATCAGAAACTTGCTTCTGCAATAATAGCACTAATTCATGTATGAGGATAAAACCCTCATGGTTTTACTACCTCGTAAGGGTCCCATCTCTTAATACCATCACAATGGTAATTACATTTCAACATGTAATGTTGGAGGGGACATTCACCTCATAGCAATTCTACATGAATAAATCTTCTTTCTTAGAAACAAACTTTTTCAACTCCTGGCCTACTAAATCAGAAATTCTCAGAGTAAGTCTTGGAATCTTTACTTTTGTCACCTTAATGTTTCTGTTCTTGAATACTTATATCCATGGTGACATTTATATTACTACATTTTAAATGGCTTCTTTAAAAATATTGCTCAACAAATGTGTCTGTATAGGATTATTCTTATCACATTGGCCGTAGTATTACTGCATTCAGGTTCCAAACATGATATCTAATTGGTTTTTAAAAAATTAATGTTGGATATTTCCTTGATTGATCATTCTAGCCTGACTTGAGCCTATCATATGCAGACGCTGATTGATCCAGGTGCCTGTAAATAGACCAGTGAACAAAGCAAAGTCTTGGCCTAGAGGAAATGGTCTAAATAGTGAAGGAGACAGACATATGAGAGCATTTGTAACATTTTGGAAAAGTTTTTCTACTGATTGATTTTCTGTTTACTAAGGAAAACTATGCTATCTTACAGTTTCTGGATGAATGTTATTACTAAAGAATTTAAATTGCCCTGCTCTGAATAATGTAAATCTAAATAAAATAGTTGGACATATTAATGTATAGATTTTTTAGCTGAAGTGGCTTATAAAACTTTCATAATTTTAATTATGGCTTATTTAATTTCCCTGTCTTTTTCCCCTTTCCTTCCTCAAATAGATTAGATATACTTCTCCAGTCTGAGCTGGTAGTTATTGCAAAGGAAAAGAATTACAAATAAAATACATAATTTTATTCTCTAAATAAGTTTTTAAATAACGTATCATAAATTTGTGTAACTTCTCATACTGTGTGACATTTAATGAATCAGAATAGCCCAAAGGGCCTAAAAAAGATTTACTGAGAAATATGTCACTTGGAGTGTATATACTTTCTGATAATCCCTTTCAATTGAAAGAGAATGGGAAAGATGTTTTACTTTTTATGCTTAATTCATTACACATTTAAAACATATTAAGCAAAATTTAGAAATTCAGGGAGCTCTACATTTTCTAGTAATCCTGCCATTTCTCTCATTAGGCATTGTCTGTCTATGATTCATTTCAACAATGACAAAGAAGCTGCTAGATTCATAACAAACCCGACATTAATATTCTCTAACTTAACATGTCAAAAAAAAAAAAAAAACCCTCTTTTTCAAGAGAAAAGAGTGAAGATCAAAAGGTAGGGCTCTATTTCTTTTCAAGTGCATAAGGTTTAAGGATCAGAGAATATCTTTTCATCTAGTAGAGAAAAATGTAGCAGGGGATAATATAGGTCAAGATTAATTGGATTGCATTTTAATAGGTTAACTTATTTTCTGTCTATCACCAAGAAAGTGTCAAAAAATCTTTAATTCCTTTACTGGGTGAAGAATTCATCACGTATCTTAAGAAACTGCTCAGTCAAAAGCAAAATATGAACAACTGAAAACAGAGCAATATGTTCAATAAAGAAAAAGTTTTGCTGAGGCCATTATGCACAGGACGAGTACAAGAGACTCTGTTCAATGAGGTCCCTATTCAATCTGTAAAAATATTGCCAGATTTGTTAAACTTGGCTTATGTCTTTGCTTCATAAGCAAGACTAGGTTGCTTCATAGTGTGTAAATTAAATATGCAAGGTTTAAATATGCAAATATGCAATATGTCAGTCTTTTTCCTTACCCTTCACTTGGTCCCAATACCTCCTGATGAAATTATGCTACCACATTCTTCATGACTGGATGATGAGAGTTAAGAGCCTGCTGCCACAGACCCAGTAGAGGAATTGACAAGCCCAGATTTTTCCTCCTGCCAATATACAAATAAAAAATTTAAACAAAGCACATCAAGTCAGTATTGCACTGTCTACTACTGTTGCTACGATTGCTATTCGTGCTACTGCCACTTAACCCTTATTTGTATTTGCTGTGTGTACACATTTACCTTCCCAACAATCGTCAGAGTTAGGCACTATTGTTATATAAGTTTTGTATGTGGGAAATTAAAGCACAAACTCTTAAGTAACTAGCCCAAGGTTACACATCTATACAGTGTCTGAGCCAGTATTCAAATCCAGGCATCCTAGGCCTAAAGCTCATGTATTAATACCAACACTAAATTATACAACACAAAAATCACAATATGTTGATATTAAATTAGCCTCTTTGCTGATTTTCTGATTGCAAAATTCTGGATAAATTTGTCTCATTTTAGGGGGATGCTGCTTATTCAGACAATTATATAACATAGCACTGAGAATTAAGAAATGAGGTCAGGGAATTGCCAAAGGAAACCAGAGTTGGGAAATATAAAATGCAAAAACAGTCAGAAGAAGCAAAAACCAATTGGTGTATAGAGATGATCATTTGAGCAGAAAAGTTTGCTAATGAACATATATTTTTCTTTTTTGGCTGATGTTTTGGTGAACAGAGTAAGGCTGAATCATTTGCAAATGCTTATGAAACAGGAAAAATTTATATGGATTTTTTTAAAAGTATCTTGTATTAGGCCTTTTTTGCATTGCTGCAAAGAAATGCCTGACTGGGTAATTTATAAATAAAAAATGTTTAATTGGCTCACAGTTTTGTAGGTTTTATAGGAAGCATGGTGCTGGCATTTGCTTGACTTCTGGAGAAGCCTCAGGGAGCTTTCAATCATGGCAGGAGGCAAAGGGTAAACAGGCACATCACATGGCAAAAGTAGGAGCAAGCGAGAGGGGTTAGGGAGGTGCCACACTTTTAAATGACCAGATCTCACAAGAGCTCACTACCACAAAGACACACCATCAAGCCATGAAGGATATACTTCTATGATCCAGACACCTTCCACCAGGCCCCATCTTCAGCACTGGGACTACAGTTCCACATAAAGTTAGTGTGGGGACAAATATTCAAACTATATCATTTTACTACTGGCCCCTCACAAATCTCCTGTCCTTCTCACATTGCAAAATACAATCATGCCTTCTCAAAAGTCCCTCAAATTTTTAACTAATGCCAATGTAAACTCAAAAGTTCAAAGTCTCAGCAGAGGTAAAGCAATTCCCTTCTACCTATGAGCCTGAAAAACAAAAAAAACAAATTAGTTACTTCCAAAATTCAATGCAGGTATAGGCATTGGACAAACATACTCCAATAAGGAGAAACTGGCCAAAAGAAAGGGGCTGTAGACCTCATGAAATTATGAAACCAAAGAGGATATTCATTAAATTTTAAAGCTCCCAAATAACCTCCTATTATTCCATATCCCACATCCAGGGCAAAATGGTGCAAGGGGTGGACTCCTAAGGCCTTGGAAAGCTCCGCTTCTGTGTCTTTGCAAGGTTAAGCACCAGGCTGCTCTCACAGGTTGTTGAATGCCTGTGGCTTCTCCAGGCACAGGGTGCAAGCTGCTGGTGGATCTACAGTTCTCTGATCTGGAGGGTGGTAGCCTCTCCCTCACAGCTTCGCTATGCAGTGCCTTCATGGGGAACCTGAGTGGGGGCTCCAATCCAACTTTTCCCATTGGAGCTTCCCTAATAGAGGCTCTCTGTGTGGGCTTTACCCCTGCAGCAGGCTTCTGCCTAGGCACAGAGGCTATTCAATACATCCTCTGCAATCTAGGCAGACAGCACCAAACCTCATTCACTCTTGTACTCTGTACACCTGCAGGCTTAACACCACATGGAAGCCACCAAGGCTCCAACTCTCTGGAGTAGCAGCACTAGCAGTATCTGGAACCCTTTGACCAAAGGCTGGAGCAGGAACAACCAGGATGCCAAGAAAGCTGCACAGGACAGTGGTGTCCCCAGGTCTGGCCCATGAAACCATTCTTTCTTCCTAGGTCTCCAGGCCTGTGATGGATATGAGGGGCTGCCACAAAGTTTTCTGAAATGCTTTTGAGGCCTTTTTCCATTGTCTTGGCTATCAGCACTTGGGTCCCTTTTAGTAATGCAAATTTCTCTAGCAAGTGGTTGCTGTGCAGCCTGCTTGAATTCCTCTCCTGGAAAAATAAAAACCCTTTTCTTTCTCTATCACATGGCCAACATGCAGATTTTCCAAACTTTTATGCACTGTTTCTTTTAAAACATAAATTCCAATCTTAGGTCATGCCCCTGCATCTGAACATAGGCTGTTAAAAGCAGCCATACCACATCTTGAACACTTTGTTACTTTGTTAATTAGAAATTTCTTTCATCAAATACCCTAATCATCACTCTTTAGTTTAAACTTCCACAGATCCCTACAGTTGGAACAGAATGCAGCCAAGATCTTTGCTAAGGCATAACATGTATGAACTTTGCTTCAGTTCCTATAAGTTCCTCATTTCCATCTAAGACCTTGACACCTGGATCTTACTGTCCATATTACTATTAGTATTTTAGTCACAGCCATTTAAGCAGTCTCTAAGAAGTTCCAAACGTTCTCTTATCTCCTTGTATTCTTCTGAGCCCTCCAAACTCTTCCAGCCTCTGCCCGTTACCCAGTTACGCAGTCACTTCCATATTTTTAGGTATTTTTATAGCAGTGCCCCAAACTCCTGGTGCCAATTTTCTGTACTAGGCTATTCTTTCATTGCTACAAAGAAATATATGAGACTGGGTAACTTTAAAAGAAAAGAGGTTTAGTTGGCTTACAGTTCTGCAGGCTTTACAAGAAGCATGGTGTGGGCATCTGCTTGGCTTCTGCAGAAGCCTCAGAGAGCTTTCAGTCATGGTGGGAAGTGAAGGGGAACAGGGACATCAATCACATGGCGAAAGCAGGAGCAAGCAAAAGAGAGAAAATTCGAAGGGAGGTTCCACACACTCTTTAATGAGCAGATATCATGAGAACTCACTATTACCAAGCATCACCAAGTCATGAGGGATCTGCCCATGTGATCCAAACAACAGCCACCAGACCCCACCTCCAACATTGGGGATTACAATTCAACATGAGATTTGGGTGGGTACAAACATCTAACCTTATGATATATAAGACTGTATCATATTATATCTTATATACTTTATAGTGCTTCCTGAAAAGAGACTTCAACTGCCTCATTTATTCCAAAATACTAGGTAAAAATGAGTTGGATAGATATTTTGATGATGTGGTCAGATATTGACTAAGGAGTATTTATGTTAGAAAGTATTTCAGGTTTAAAGAAGTATGAATCATCTGCTGTGATGGTGTATTCAGCAACTAAAAATTAGTTGCTTTTTAAACATTATTGTCAACTTGGTCAAGCTCTTTATAAATAATTAAAAATAACTGCTTTTTCATCATAGAATTTTACATCTTTATTGATAGTTACATGGCTTTAAGGTATCAAAACTCTGCCTAGAATTCATCATCACAAAAATGTTTTTCTTAGAAATGTAATGATTCTTATACATTCAAAATTAAGCAATACTATGAAAAGATGTGTGGAAGCAGATACAGTACAAGTTATGTGTACAATTTTATGATTCATATTGATAATTGTCAACATCAATCGATTCATCATTTAGTGTTGTTTTTCTAACATTGCTTTGCTTTTAGAAGTGTAATTAGAATTATAATACCAGACCATAAAATCCAGAGCAAGAAAATTGCTTATTTCTTTTATGGATTCATTGGTCTAAAAAGATTCATCCTGTAAAATATTTTTATTTTATAGTGAGCACTTGTATGGTGAACATAGAAAACTCAATGACAGATTAGAAATATATGAATATTGACTCTAAAATTAGTTATTTATTCCTGTGTAAATAATTACCTGAACACTTACTGGCTTAAAACAATGTATATTATTTCATAATATCTGTGGGTAGGAATTTGGCATAGTTTAGCTGGATCCTCAGACTCCAGATCTCTCACAAAGCTGCAATAAAAGTATCAGCTAGGGCTGACATCAGCTCAGGCTCAAACTGTGGGAGAAGCAACTTCTGAATTCATTTAACCTGAGCTTGGCAAGCTTCAGTTCCTGGCTAGTGGTTGGCATGAGACATCAATTTCTTGCTACTTTGATCTTCCCATAAGCTATACAGTGTGGCAGCTTCCCCCAGACAGGTGTGTGTGTGTGTGTGTGTGTGTGTGTGTGTGAGAGAGAAAGAGAGAAAGTCAGTCTATAGTAACCTAATCTCAGAAGTGGCAAGAAGACATCCCAATACTTGACCATATTTTTACTAGGTCTAAACATCTACACTTAAGAGAGGGGATCACACAAGGGTATGAATACCAGGAGGTAAGAATCACTGGGAACAATTTTAGAGTCTTCCTATCATAATTTCCAAAGACATTCTAAAGAATATTATAAAATAAAATGTATCTTTTTCTTCTCTCTCTTTTGCCAATTTCTTCCTTATTTCCCCTGGTCAAAAGTTACTTATCTCCTTTCCACAGCTAATTAAAGTTTGCTTTTAGCTAACTCTTATCCATTAATAGGCCCTTGTTGAATTAATCTTATGTGAAAGACACTTGGCAAATGCAATCTGGACAATAAAAGAATAACTAACTTAATGTACTTTCTCCTTATGAGTTTGCAGTGGAGGTTCATAACATCAGGCAAAATCTGTTGAAATGATTCACTTAGTATTGGTGACTAATTCCAATAAGGTATTATCTTGTCATTGTGCCTGAGCATTCGATGCCACAGAACAGAAAATAGTATAGAATAAAAAGAATTTCAGGTACTGAAATAGGATACTTTAAGGCAGAGTCCTCCCACACACAGGAAACTGCCCACTGAAACTGTCTTTCCATTTATTTTTCTTGAATCAACATATTTATTGAAAGATTACAGAATATAGAGAGGTATGGATAAACCTATGCTAAGAGGGTTAGAATTTATATGGAAAGAAAGCACATAGAATGATAATATAAGGCAATATATACATGAAAATAAGTATAATGGAAGTTAAGTGAATGGAGAGGTCAATCCTGACTGGGCTGGTCAAGAAAGTTTCATTTGGTTTGAATCCAAGGTATTCTTACATTCAGGCCAAGCTTGTTCTGGCTTATATTTCTAATTCCCCCTTGTGATAGACTGAATAAGGGACCCCTAAAATGTCTGCATCTTATATCCCAGGACATGTGATTGTGTCACCTTTGGGACATTGTGGGTGTGAGGACATTAGGTTAAGAATCTTGAGAGATAATTCTGAATTAGCTAGCTGCATCCAATGTAAGAGTCCTTATAAGAAGGAGGCAAAAGGGTTAGTGTTAGAAAAAAGAGATGTGAAGATAGAACTAGAGATTGAAATAATGCTCTTTGAAGATGGAGGAAGAGGCCATAAGCCAAAAAATGCATGAAGCCTTTAAAAGCTGGATAAAGCAAGGAAATGGATTCTCCTCTGAAGTTTCCAGAAGGAACACAGCCCCTGCCAACACCTTGATTTTTAGATTCTAACCTTCAAATCTGTAAAAGAATACATGTGTGTTATTTTAAGTCACTAATTTGTGAAAATTCATTTCAGAAGCAATAGGAAATTAATATACTCTTCACATGGGATAGAATTTAGTCGTTTACCCATGGGCCATATTGCTTTACTTTTCTAGACACTCCTGTTAGGTCAAGCACTTTAAGATGCACCGCCCACTGTGCAGCTCAAATCTGGTCCTCAGGAATATACAACTCTGTGTGCTGGGGGAGGAGGAGTGGGAGGGTGAGGAGTGAGAGACAGGAATAGGCTTTGGAGCCTAAGTGTAAAGATGCCAAAAATCCTGACATGCAAATTTAGTTTACTTTCCGTGAAGAAATTTCCTCCCTAATATGCCAATAATGCTCTCATTAAGAGACAATGTTTATCAATTCTGGCAGAATCTGCTTTACAATATTTTCACATGGCTTAATGTAGCTCCTTGCTTAAGGATATGGAAACACTGGTCATCACCACATTATTTTTGGCCTTTGGACCAAAGCTAAAATTGAAAAAGATTCCAATTTTAATATTACACTACATAGCCACTTCACTATGCATTCAAGATTCACAATCCAGTTTAAGGGATGCTAGAGGCAAAGGAATGAAGACTTATCTACCATTAAAATGTCACTATATTGTTGCTTTGATTAGTACTGTACTGGGTTTACTGAAACCCTGACATGTCAGAACCAGGGGAGTCATGTCCCTGCTTTATGGTAACTGATTTCATGGAGCCATGCAAGGTAAAGACAGTTAACACTGTGTTGTGCTAAGTAAGGACTGTTTGTATTGTCTGTTTTGATTGCTGTCAAGCAAAAGAAATATCTGAACTTTGCCACTGCACTAACCCCAAGGAACTTAGCGTTGTATGCACTTTGAAATTCTTACCTGGTGGTATGGCTCATTTGAATGCTGTCAGTTACATTTGGGAGGAAGTATAAGTAATGAAAAATATGTCCTAGAAATATTAAGGAAAGGAGAGATAAATATATAAAATATTCTAAATTGATCCCAGTAAATTAAAGAATATTATAAACTTTAAAGCTTTATTTTAGTTGTATTTTTGGGGGAGGGAGCTTGATTGGATGAAAAGGAGAACAAGACTGTCTGTAGAGCATATAATGACTCTAGAACGTTCTATCATCAACTCTAAATCTCCAGCTTTATGCTGTGTTCTATGACTCCTACATTATGCTGTAGTCTCAATTATTTGAATAGCATAACATCAATGCATTTTATGCTCTGATTTCAGTCAATTACATTTCCACTCAATAGTATTATTTGGTATTGTAAACATTTATTCATAATAGAATCCTGGTAGCATCAATGGAAATGGAGCTGTCCAGAAGAAAAAGAGATAAATCATATGGTCTTTTGCTATTTCTTGTTAACATTATGATCATCACTTATTTCAAAAACTGAACTAAAAAATGAAAAATAAATGTGAAATTCACTTATGATTTAGAACTTGATGACTTTCTTTCCCAAAGAAAACAGCAATGCAAAGGGAATTTTTCTGCATATTTCTTAGATTCCAAATTAGACTTCCTTTCAAAAATTTTGCATATCTGATTTTGGATAGTGTTGCTAATTGCTGTTTTTTTTTTGTTTTTTTTTTTTTTAATTTAAGATCTCATCTCTCCCCCTAGCTCAATCCAATTCCTCCATGGCTTATTTCCAAAATTAATGTGTGAGCATAAAATACTTAATATTCAGCTAAAAATCCTATGCCAATTTTTTCTAGAAGTGTGAACTTGAATTTGAATATAGATCATCTGTTTTCTTGCCAGCTTATTATGATTACCTTAAAACTGTTTATATTAATTGACTTAATACCTAAATTCTAGTAAGGGAGAGATATGGTTAAATAAATACGTATTAGAAATATCTATTATTAGAAGTATCTATTTTAAAAACAGATAGATATATATAGATATTTTGTAACCCACTTGCCCTGTTTCTGCTTTCAGTTCACAAAAAATTCTGCCTTGTGGTTATTTATGAATCAGACTGATAAATTGCCGTAAGGTACCACAGTCAGTGGAACTGCAGTTATTAACAGTTGGAAAAGACAGTGTTTTATTCTTTCCTCTTACAAAAATCACTTCAGATAGGCTAATTGCCAAGTTTTTTTTTTTTTTAACCCAGTATTTTAGGCTACTATAAAACCTGATTTTTAAAATTAAAGTATGTGGTATTATATTTTTCTAGTTATTTGCTTGTATTTTGTGTCAGATAGGAGAAGATCTAAGCATCATGTAATTGAAGACTTAATTGTAAATTAGAATTACAGTAATTGAGCCTCTGATTCACCAAACAAAAGTGAGTCTCCCATGAATTATGTGCATCTAGGATTATAATATTCATATTCTCATTTAAATGTTGAATTCTTCTTCTCAGTGGCTATAGCACATTTCTAACATACTTAAAGCTTCCCACATCATGGTATATAAACATGTGATATCAAATAACACATTTAAAGAGGAATACATTTGTACGGGTTTAGGGTATACATGTTACCCAATAAATAGTTTTTACTGTACAGCAAAAAGATTGCTCATTTTTTTGTTAGGAAGAATGGAAATAATATGCTTTAATATGACATTGGTGAAAAATGTATAATAACCAAAGACATAGAAATGCATAAAAGTTATAAGGGGTTCCTTCCCTTTCAGGCAAAATAATCTCTAGAAATCTAATGGAGATTTATACCTAAGATTAGTCTCTACTTGGATCTTATTCTAATGCTTATTCTATACAGGTCTAAACCTGTATTCTAATGCTTATCTGTTTTAACATATATCTTTATGTAATCTGTATCCATAGCCTATCTTTATTTTATATATATGTAACTAGACTGTGCCTATGTATTATTACATATACATTATTATGTATGGATAATAATATTGTTTACTGTAAGTTATCAATAAGTACCTTTCCATGAATTATCGAAAATTAATATTAATTATTATAATAAATATTCCAAACCTTTCTAATTTGGGTACTAGGACATAGATTGCTTTATTTTATGTAAAGAACATAAAGGAATTAGCCTAAGGTCACACAGATAGTAAGTAGTATAGCCAGACTTGAACCTGTTCTCTTGATCACTAAGCTGTCTGTTTTTGCATGTGTCTTGCACTTTGCAGGCTTGAAGTAAAATTGGAGAGCTGTTGACTACCCCTCAGGCAAAGTTTCTTGGGACAATACCTCTGTTGTGCTAGAGTAGAACCCTCCCCTCAGTCTGAGGGACTCAGGAAAGCCTCCTCAGAGGAGATGGTGCCTAGACTGAGTTTCAAAGGATGAATTACATTCACCCACAAGGTAGGGGTGGCTTTCTAGACATAATAATCTGTGGTGCAGAAACATAAAAAACACAGTTGTCACATTAAGGGAGTGTAATTAAGGGAGTGTAAGGTTTCTTTTTTGGAAAGTGGTAAAAAGTGAAGTGAGAAAGTAGTTCAGAAACGTATGATGATGATGGAAAACCACATGTACAGAGGTTTGATTATCCTTCCTTCCTAGGCATGGGGACCTTACTTAAGTATTTTGAGTACAGAAGTAACCTGTCTATATTTGCATTTAAAATATGTCACTCTGGGGTCATGGTTCTCCAACCTTAGCCTGCATCAGAATCACTTGGAGGGCTTGTTAAACAGTTTCAGATGCAGCCAAACTCAGGTAGGGCCCAAGAAATTGTGTGTCTTATGAGTTTCTGGGTGATGTTGCTGCTGCTGCTGCTGGTGGTGGTGGTCCTCAGGCCACACTTTGGGAACTGATTTGAAGAAAAGATGATATGAAAGTGAGCGTGGAAAAAGGAACTCAACAAAGACACTATTTTGGAAAAAGACAGGGGTAGGTTTAAATAAAATGAGGTTTTGTGAGGTTTTGAACCAAGCTAGTAAATGCAGTGGTTAATGAAAGGAGGCAATCAACTAAGCAGATATTTACAAGGAAAACTAGACTGGATTGGTATATGGATACCAGAATGAGGGAAAATTCTATTGACATCCATAAATCTAGATTGGATAGCTAACTGCTTATTGAAAACATCAACAGGAATAGGAAATTGGCAGTTGGTCATAGTAATGGCTAGTAAAGAAGATGATGTCTTCTTTGGATATGGTGAGTTTGAGATAGCAAGGATACATCAATGTGGAAAAGTTGGTAAAGAGAAACTGATTGAGACTGAGTCAGGAATTAGCAAAACATTCCCTTTATTGCCTCAGTCATATGGAAAGGAATGGACAAGAAAACGCGACACACAAGGCCGGGCGCGGTGGCTCAAGCCTGTAATCCCAGCACTTTGGCAGGCCGAGACGGGCAGATCACGAAGTCAGGAGATCGAGACCATCCTGGCTAACACGGTGAAACCCCGTCTCTACTAAAAAATACAAAAAACTAGCCGGGGGACGTGGCGGGCGCCTGTAGTCCCGGCTACTCCAGAGGCTGAGGCAGGAGAATGGCGTAAACCCGGGAGGCAGAGCTTGCAGTGAGCTGAGATCCGGCCACTGCACTCCAGCCTGGGTGACAGAGCGAGACTCCGTCTCAGAAAAAAAAAAAAAAAGAAAGAAAACGCAACACACAAAATTTATAAACTGGAAAATATAGAATCTGAATCTCTGGCACTTTCTTCAGAAAGCCCTATTCTTTTTTTTTTTTTTTTGAGACGGAGTCTCGCTCTGTGGCCCAGGCTGGAGTGCAGTGGCCAGATCTCAGCTCACTGCAAGCTCCGCCTCCCGGGTTCCCGCCATTCTCCTGCCTCAGCCTCCCGAGTAGCCGGGACTACAGGCGCCTGCCACCTCGCCCGGCTAGTTTTTTGTATTGTTAGTAGAGACGGGGTTTCACCGTGTTAGCCAGGATGGTCTGGATCTCCTGACCTCGTGATCCGCCTGTCTCGGCCTCCCAAAGTGCTGGGATCACAGGCTTGAGCCACCGCGCCCGGCCTGAGAAAGCCCTATTCTATGCGCTATTGAAACACTTGTGTCTTTGATACACATTATATTCCCTAGTTAGGTTTGAATTCAGATAGAAGACTTTGAAATTAGAAATATATAGCCAAGATTTTGGGAATTTTACTTTTTTCTTAAATCTAATGTTATCAGCTCTTACATTTACAGGTCAATCAAGGATAATCATTCTCCCATCAGAGGATATCAGCTACCTCAGAATTATTCTGCTCGCAATTTGTTGCATTTCTTCGTCAGACAGTGAATAAGTATTTATGTTTTCTTCCAAGTTACCATATGCATGCCAAGAAGTCCTCCCTATTCTTTTCTCACATCTCAATTCATTTAAGAGAGCATCGTTGTTAAAAATCATTGCCTCTGGAATCAGCCTCTTTAGTTAGGACACTTATTAGCTATGTGACCTTTGTTGAGTCATTTAAACTCTGAAAGACCCAGTTTCATCATCTTGAAATGGTGGAAATAATAATGGCTAAGAGAGTTACAATGTTACCTAATGCGACAGTAGGGCTCTTGGCATGGTGTCTGTTTCAGTCAATGCTTAATAAGTGTTAATTATTATGTTACTCAACCAGTTCCTGGAGACTTACCTGGTATGCATTCAAAAATAAAGTATAATCTGGCAATATGAAATACCCAAGCTAATTGTCACACTATAACATTTACCACCACAACCCTTGTCTGTTATAATTTTAACACTACATTTCTCAAAATTCTTCCTAATGTTGTTCTGCAGATTTATGTGCTTTTAGACTGAAAAATCCTTAAAGTCAGAAAGCATGTCATGACTCTGAATGCTATGAAACCTGTGACCTTGATTTACTCCTCCTCATGTCCTCCCAGGAAGAACACAATGCCTCAACTACAATATTTGCTCAATTGCTCTTTTTTGAAGGAATTAATTGTGTGGCTTAAGGAAAATTCAGTTTCGGGCTGGCCTATGCTCAAATAAATAGATATTTCCCGTTTTTTTATTTTAAAGAATAATTAAATAGGACACCTTTTGGATTACATAGGGAAGATTTATAAAATTGGTCTGTATTTCCTGCTTATTCTCTGCCTCCCAGGAAATTTACCCTGTAATGTTGCCAAGGAAACACTAACCGCTTAAGTCTGGTTGAGGAGGAAGATGCCTCATTAACAAACTCAGCTTCATTATTTGGATGCTTGCCTTAAGGAGCTGCTATTCGGTGATGAAAGATTGTTTCCGTTAAGCCTTGTGTGAAAAAATGAATGATTTGTTTAACATAAATTTTATCTTCCGTTACTTATTCCCAGTGCTGTGAACTGACACACTATGAGATGTTACATAAAAATAAACATTATTGATTTTTAGTTTAACATATTTGAACTATTTATTAATGCCAGCCACCCATGTTAGGTCAAATTTTCAACCACTGATTTATTGATTGTACAACGATTAAGGTGTCAGATCTTTAATGGGAAGCATTGGCAGTATTTAACCAGAGGATGAATTTAATGTATTGTTTGTTGACTATTAAATAAATTTTGTATTTTTCCTTCTGAAGTACTAGAAACCATGTAATGTATAGAAACTTAGTACCTCAAGAGATGAGAAAATATAGAGTTGAGGGATTTTTCCTTTAGGAGGATGTCTCATTAGTGATATATGATGGAACAGAAAATACACTGAGCTTGGCGTTATAACACTTGGGATTTCAAAGCCTCTTTCCTGCATTCACCAGCTGTGTGATTTGGGGCAAGTCATTTATTAGTTTATTCACTCAGGCATTTTATAAAGATTTATTGTGCAAACATTATTGCTTTGAGCCATGCTTTCAAAGTGATACAGTTATACAAAAATAAGACACACTTCACCATATGTACTCTGAGATTCAGCTTTTTCTATATGTAAAATAGTATCACATACTTTATTCATTCATTCAGTAATTGTATTATTCAATAAGCATTTACTGAGTCTCCAATGTGTGGCAAGCTCTTCTATAAGCCGATGATAGGTAGTCACCTCTTGCTGGACTCTTGACCACATTGTTCTTGTACCTTACTTCTTTAGGTTTAAGGGTAGTTACAATGTCTAGCTGTTGCTAGTCCGTGTGTACCACCATTCCTCTGGACCATGCAAACTATCCATACCTCTATAAATCATCCCTTTGTTAAATGCTTTTCTGTATAGTCTCTGAGTTTATCGGTTTTTTTCAGGTGGAACCTTGACTGATTTAGACAATTGGTTAGGGAAGGTCATTCAGAGTTTTAGTATGTAAGCTAAGATCTGAATGAAGTGGGTGAGTTAATAGGAGGGTATCTACTACTATGGTTTTAATGTTCGTCCCCGTCAAACCCCATGTTGAAATTTGACACCTAATGTTGGAAGTGGTGCCTACTGTGAGGTGTTTGGGTCATCCCTCATGAATAGATTAATGCCCTCCCTTGGGGGTGAGTGGGTTCTCTTTTTATTAGTTCCCATGAGAGCTGGTTGTTGCAAAGAGCCTGGCACCTCCTCACTTTTTCACACAGCTGGCTCCCCTTGGCCTTCTGCCACAGGTGGGGGCAGCCTGAGGCCCTGTTCAGATGCAGAAGTCCAATCTTGAACTTCCTGGCTTCAGAATTCTGCACCAAATAAACCTTTTTTCTTTATTTATTTTTTATTACCCAGCCCCAGGTCATCCCTTATAGCAACACAAAATGGACTAGGACATCTAGAAATGAGCACCCTAAGAAGCAGGAAAAGCATGTGCAAAGGCCCTGAGATAGAAGCCAAATTTTGAATTTGTTTGGGAATAGTAATGAGGCCATTGTATCTGAGAGGGCAGCATGGAGGGAGAATGGCAAAATATATTGACAGAGAGATAGCCAAGAGCCAGATCATACAGGGCATGGCAGAGCATAACAATAAGTTTGTGTTTTGTTCTAAGATTGATGGGAAACTATTGAGGGGTTTTGGTCAAGACAACAATGTAATCCAACTTACAATTTAAATGGATAGTTCAGCTACTCTGTGGAGAATATATAGGGGAGAGGGAGATAAGAAGAAATTCATGGACAACAGTTAGAAAGCTATATATATATTATTTTTTTCATTTTATGTGATAGATATTATTGATGTAGTCCAAAGGATTAGTATGACAAGAATGAAGGTAGTGAGATGTAGTCAAATTCAAGTAGTATTTTTACAATAGACTTAGTAGTGTTTGCTGATGGATTTGGACCTGAGGAACTGGGTGAACGGTGATGTCATTTCATAAGATGGCAATCACTGGGATGGGAACCTAATTTAAGGGAAGAGTTGTTATGAAATCAATAGTTTAATTTTGCATTATTGCATTTTACATGGCTATAATACATCTAACTGGAGATTGAAGTGGCAGTATGGATCTCAGAGGATAAGTTGAAGCTAAAGATAGAAATTCAAAATTTATCAGCATGCATTATATTTAGAGCCACAGTACTAAATAAAATCATGTAGCGGGTGAAAATAAATGAAAGCCAAAAGGGAAAAGTATTTCAATAAAGATGGAGTAGTCAGCTGTGTCGACTGAAGCTTAGCGATCAAGAAATATGATGACAGAACATAAAAAATTAAATTTGAACGATAGGATGTCATTGGCAACCTTGATAAGAGGAGTTGCAGTGATGTGGGTGCAACAGGGCATATCAACAGAATGTGGTGGGGAGGAATTTTGAGGAATTTTTCTATAAAGGAGATAAGAGAAATGCTTACTTCAATATTTTGAATACAATAAATCTTGTAAAGTTTTAACATATTTATAATACTTCATTACATATTTTAAAGACTTGAAATAATTTTAAATATGACCATTTGATAGAAATGGTTGTTTTACTATTTCACATTGATCCCACTGATACTGACTTTTTTATAGACTGCTCAATGAACTCTTATGTACTCTATATTGAAATATTATAACTTTTCCCAAAGAATCTGTAAACTATTCCCAAATTACAATTATGCATGCATTAGTTTGCTAGGGCTCCTATAACAAAATACCACAGACTGAGTGACTTAAACAATGTAAATGCATTTTCTCACAGTTCTGGGACTAGAATTCCAAGATAAAGGTGTTTGCAGATTTTATTTCTTCTGAGGCACTCTCCTTGGCTTAGCAATTGCTGCCTTCTTCTTGTGTTCTCATATGGCATTCGCTTAGTGTGCACGCATCCCTGATTCTTCTGCTTCTTATAAGGACACCAGTCATATTGGATCAGTCACCTTAATCACCTCATTAAAGACCTTACATTCAAACACAGTCACATTCTTAGGTACTGAGGGTTAATACTTCAACATTTGAATTTTCGGGGAACATAATTTAACCTATAACAATGCATAAATCTGAAATTTTAAAATGCCCATAATTGACAATTATTATGTTTTAAGTATTTCCATATTACATTAAGTGACTTTTTGAACAAGTGAAAGCTTAAAACCTGATATTAACTTTAAATGTAATGATCAGGTTTGAAGATATCTTGGGTCTTGTGGCATATGTGATGCTAGAATCAACTAACTCTTTAGAATTTTATTTTGTTCATTATTACTGTATTCAATAGCCAAACTATTTTATCATATTTTTCTTTAACATAATTGGCTGATCCTGTTCTTCAGGGATAAAAATAAGAATCCAGCAACAACTCTGAGAAAGACTTGAAATCCTAATATTTTTTTTTTTTCAGCATTAGAAAGATCTTTTATTTAATACATCATATTAGTCAAACAAAACAATAAACACTCATCATTATCTCAGTTGTTGCAATAAAGATATTTGACAACACTAAATACCTTTTCATGATAAAATAATTCCCAAAACCAAAATTACAAGGGAACTTCAACAACATGAATAGGGGCATTTATCCAATCTAAGCTAACTTCATATTCATTGTTGTAAGACTGAAAGTATTACCTGTAAGATCACAAATGTCCACTTTCACCACTGTTGTTCAATATTGTACTAGAAGATATACTCAAAGCAATTAGACAAGTAAAAAGTAATAAAAGGCATCTAAATTAGAAATGAAGACTTAAAACTATCTGTCTTTGCAAATTATACAATAAAAAACTACAATAAATCAAATAGGCCTAATTAACAAATTCAACAAAGTTTGTCACTCTCCACAGAATGTGTATTAGAAACAATTTTGTCTGTAATAAATTTAGAAATACAATATGGTGTGTAAAAGCAGGTAAGAGTTGTACATGATCAGTTAGATAGACAGATTTATATGTGGGAATGGGGCCAATAAAACAAAAGAACGTGGCCCTAGTATAAACAGGATACATTCATAAATGAAGAAAATGATAATCCTAATATTCTTTTATTTTTTTTTCACCTGCACACAAAGGAAGCAAGACTTACAGTCTGAACTTGATGGCTTACACTGAAAGCCACATGATTAATCTCTATAGCTCCATCATTCAAAGTGTTTGCCAAGGGAAAAATATGCCAATTCTTGGAGCAGGGGTCCAGGGAGCAAAGGTGCAGTCGAACAACCAGTAGTACCAATGCATTGCAATGTAGATTCCTCAAGTCTGAGAATGCCCTAAGTCTGACTCTACTTAGAGCTCTGACACTGATCACCTCACTCTTCCTGGAGCTCAACCTTCCCAAGCTTTAAGACTTCTGATTCACTGGCCATCCTTGGTTTACTAGGTTTTCGTGCCAGGACCAGAACTTTCCAATGTTGAAAAACTGAATCTGCACAGCTGTGTTAAAGACTGGCTAATAACCCCACTTAGGTTTTTCATACCTTGGAGAGGAAAATGAATCTTTCATTATCTGAAATGATTTTTAAGAAATGAAGTTTTTTATATAATTAATAGATCCTAGTTTATTTCATTCAGCATTGACGATAAAAAGTCATATGATTGAGGATACCAGGGTGAAGCAGCATGCAGTCCCTGAGCAACAACATGGGGTAGGTGCTTGCTACACTTGTACAGATTCGAGTGACAAAGAGAATCCAAATGGATTTATGTTTGTTACTTACACAGTCAGCATAAGGAAGACCACCACTGTTTCAGCTCCTAAGGTCCCTAGAAAGGTCAGGACTCAGATGAGACAAGTGAGGTGCTTAGGGCACAACATTTAATAAGGTACTCGCTATCAAGATTATACAAGTGCAGGTCAGCAGTTGTATGACCCAAAGAATGAGCTCCTACTTAAAGTTTGCACCATAGGTACCTCACTTACCTTGCTCTAATTCGGGTCCTGGTCCCAATTTCCACTGGACAACACTGAACCAGATGGGTCAAATGATAGGCAACAAGAGAAGTGGGCTGCACTGCTAGGGAGGAGCCAATTCCATACTGCACCAAAGTGGTTTGATAGCCTGAAGATGGACCTAGTGTAGGGAGGTGTGAGGTGGAAAGTCCCATGCCTCACTGGTGTGAGGGATGCAAATAAGAAATAGCTACGTCATAAGACTGCCTCCTTTGCCATGTTCTGGGGGGGTCATGGGGTATTCCACCAAGATTTACCAGCCTATGGTTTAGCCTTGCCTGCATCGCCAACATAGATATGTGCAGTGTCACCAGGGTACCAGGGTGAAACTGTTCACTAGGACTGGTAATTTAAAAAATACAGGTTTGGAGTCCTATATGTTTTATAACCCATTTCTTAATAGCTCTATGCTACTGTGTGAGTTATGTAAACTATCTAACCTTTTAAGTGAGAAAATAATTAACTAACATAAGTTTATTATGGCATTAATGTCTACAAAGCATTTATAAGAGTACCTGGCACATAGCAACTGTTCACTGAGTAGTAGCTATTTTATTAGCTATTAGATACAAATGATGACCTCAACATGGTATACAATATGGTTAAATAAATTCTGTAGCCTAGTTAAAAATAAAAATATGTTTTGAGTGTTTTAATCAAACAAACAATATTGTTGCAATAGTAAGTCAAAAAAACTTTCTAGGAAGTCAATGTTTATACTATTTGATGTCCCCTTTTGTTGTTATCTATATAAAATATATTGAAATAACAAAATAGACACATTTGTCAAAGATTTTACTTACACTTTGCAGATAAAATATTCAACAACCATCTATTTTTGACTCACTTTTAGTTATCATTTGAAAGCTATGTAGTAATCATATGTTCAGAGTTCCTCAAAGTATTTGTTTTACCTACTAATTTTACAACATAAATGCAATCATGCATACTTACGTTCATTATTCACACCTGAGAAAATTCCTTTTGTATGAACTGATAAGCCATGTTTAACTCGGACCTCTACTCAAGTAGGACACTCTTTTTCAAATTATACTCACAGTAGAACATGAGCTCAAACACTTTTTTACAATTGAATGATTTACGTTCAATTTACAACCTACCCATTTAGAGGATAATAATACACATCTGTATACTATTTAGAGCCATTAATTCATAATTTGCTTCTAAATTCAATGTGTTAAAAACTACAAATTTTAGTGCCTTTTTCATTCATCTTCTACATTCTTGTTTCTTGTTTTTTCTCAAGACATGACTATCACAAATAGCTTAAAATTTTAAAAATCTGAAAATTGGCACAATTTATCTTTGGTAAGAAATCTTAATGAACAAACTTTACAAAATATGAGGAAATGCATTGAGTAAATTGCTAAAATAATTGTTATCCAAATCAGTTTCTCTATTATCCCTCTGATAGCTCCATTAAAAATTACATCATTAATATAACTTATATGCCTTTCTACAAAGAAAGACATGTATTAACTCCAAATGCACTTGATATCTTTTTTTTTTCATTTTAAATATAGTTGGAAAAAACATTTTACATGAACAGAAACTTGTTTTCATTATGGTCATAGAAGAAGTATCCAACAGCGTAAGCTGTGTGTTTTATTATCTGTAAATCTAATATTTAATCATTTTACTACCTAATGTTGTTCATTCCTGAGATTTTAAGACAATTTTAAGTTATATTTTATCTTTGGATTTGATAAGGATGTTAACATTCCTTGCCAATTTATACATATGTTTGATGCTTTGTTTTAATTATACAAGGACAAAATTTACTTAAGTGACAGTAAGAATGATAAAGAAAATGTAAGATCAGATAATTTAGGTGAATTGATTTTTTTATGTTGGGCATGATGTTGGAATAAAGCATTTCAACAGGATGGGGAGGGTGGGCCTTTTACAAATAGAATCAAAAATGCAGATATAATTAGGACATTTTTACTTTTCAGAACCAGAAACCTATCTTAAGCTGAATTGCAGGCAGAGATAACATCTAATTTCAAACATTCCTCAAATGATACAATCAAGGACTTAAACTCTACCATTATGCTTTTCAGATTCTATATTGCCTTAATTCTCTGGCAGGTCCCTACAATATTTGAAGCAAATTTTTAGCCTCTTTTGTAGCTAAAATGGGAGTGGGGAACGAGTAGTTCCTCAAAAGGATTCTGGGTGGAGAAAAAAATATATATACATATCCATTAGAAAGGAGACCATTTAATAATTTTCTTGGTAAGTACTCCTTGTCATTTGTGACCTTTAATAGACTATGCATGAATAAATTCATTACCCATTATGTTCCTGTTCAAAGTTAACATTTTTCAGATAGAAACAGTTATAACACTATACTTCCCTGTGCCCTTCCTTGGATGTTTCCATCACATGCTCATCCGAGCCCCATATTGTATTATTAAGAGTCCTCACTTTTTCAGTATAAGGGGAAAATCATTTGATTAAGTCCTAAGTGAATTAGTAGCATAAGTCCTCTTAATGATATCCAAGTATTGGCCTTTTTCCTCATCATAGGCATTTAAATTTCTGTCACTTCACTCGGGACTTAATTATCCTTCTTCTTTGCTTTCTTAATGCAACTATATTTCCCCCTTCTTCATCCCTGTCTTTCCAACTAGATGCAAACAGGTAAGAGGTGATCAGAGTCATAAGAAAGAACATCTTTAGCCAAAAAGTGTAACCATTCAATTTAACTCAAAACTCATTTCCAGCATCCTTTTAGCAGAGAGTTGTGTTTTGTCATTTGGGAGGGATGAGGGATGGTTTACAACTTAAATCAGTTGCAAACACTAAAAACCTGGGTGATTTTACTTTAAAACCTAGAATTGCAACTTCTTTTGAATAAGTCATATAATCATTAATAACCCTGGAACCAAAGCCATAGAACTGATAAGGCTGAGTTTTAATTGTTCCTATAAACAGGTTACAGCCTATACAGCTTATCACACTGTCCCCTATTTCTCCATTTACAAATTTAACAGCTATAGTCATTACTCAAGCATGACCTTCTCTGGTTACCTATTAGAAATTAAAAATTGATCTCTTTATATTTTTATATTCTATGTGTAGAAATAGACTAGACCATAGTTATAATTTTTAAAATTTGCAACAACATGGATGATCCTGGAGAATATTAGGTAAAATCAGTCAGGCACAGAAAGATAAATGTCACCTGTTCTTACTCATATGTGAGAGTTATTAAAAAAAGATCTCATGGAGGTGGTAATAGCACGGTGGTTACCACAGACTGGGAAGGCTAGTCGGGAGGGGGTGAAAAAATAAGATTTGGTTAATATTGTTATCTACAGTTAGATAAAATGAATAAGATCTAATGTTCAGTAGCACAATCGGGTGACTATTGTTAACAATAATTTATTGTGTAATTCACAATAGCTAGAAGAGTATATATGGAATGTTTCCAAAACAATGAAATGGTAAATGTTTGAAGCGATGGACCTAAGTTTGATTATTAGACATCAAATACTTGCATCAAAATATCATAAGTATGTCCTAAATATGTACAACTATTATGTATTCATAAAAAATAAAATATTTTTAATTTTTTTAGGTTAAACATTTTCCATGGGTTTAATATTTTTGAAAATAATACGTTATACTGAAGTTTTCTTAAATTTTCTTTTTTCTGCTGTCACTTCAGCTCTTCAAAGATGAAACATCTGCATATTTCAAAAATATCTGTTTATATGTTTTTCTTTTTATAGACTGTTCAGAGTTGGAGAGAATATCTAGATCTTTAGATGTAGACTATTTGTATAGTATTACAGTGTCCAAGATTGCAAAAAAAAAAAAAAAAAAAAAAATTAGCTGACGTGCCCTAACTTTGCAGCTAAATAAATTATTACACTGTGGGATTGGGGGATTCTTCATGCTGTTGAGTAGCATTTTACAATCAACACCTCTCCCCTTTTCAGGATATCGAATCCTTAACAGGAGGGCTGGCTGGTTCTAAGGGGGCTGATCCACCGGTAAGTTAGATTCTTCATTAAATCTAACCGTTGACGAATTGAATTGTGTACACACCAGATCATCAGTCGGTTGCTTGTGTATTATTTGTCATATACAGGTACTTTTTAGAAATATAGCTGTTATAGTAACTAATAACAGAAGTACGAAATTGCTTTGAGGTGTGGTCTGGTGTTTTAAAAAGTTTTAACAACTCATAAAAGTTTATCTCAATTTATTGGTTTTAAAAATAGGAATAAAATCTTTATTAGAATATCTCAGTAATTTATGTTCTACTAAGAGGCTACACTAATTGGAGAGTTTATTATTCTAAATATGAGTATGATATTTGGGTTGTAATATCTTTTCTAGTTACTGAGAAAAATTATGTCCATGTGATAAATAGTATTGACTCGATATTGTTCTTTTCTACTTAATTCAGGAAGCTTCCAGGAAATTAAAGTTTATAAAGTGTTCTAAAGTTTCTATGAATTATAATTTATAAGCAGTAACAAAAGCTTGATGTTCTATTATTGGAACATCTTAGTCCTTTCTGTGATGTCTGATTTCAGAAAACACTGATATAGATGACATCCCTGTGACTTCATGCTTGAGATCCAAAATAAATTTAAAGAGTATATGTAAAGTAATAAGCCAAATTCAACTTATATCAACAAACAGTCAATGAATACTTTTTATCATTACTTGTTTTTTATTTAGCAAAGTGAAATTTAATGAGGAACATACAGAACTCAGTATTATCATTTTTTTAGCTATTCTTCACATAGGCATGTAGGTGAAGTACTTTAACTCCATTAAAACGCCAGTGAGTTGTTAAAGAGATAACTTTCAGTTGTAGCTCTTTCTCTCCTGTCTCACTCTCATGTGTCTCATGGTGTTATATAATTTTCATCAAGTTGCTCCTAAAATTCGGCTAAAAAACATATTATAGTCCTTTTCCTTCTTTTTATTTTTATTTTAAGTATTTATGTGGAAAAATGTATTGGCTGCAGACAGCTGCTTATATTTATCCCCTGGACCTATTACATTACAATGTAAGGCAAGATTTAATATAAGTCAACCTGGAAAGTTTATTGACAGGATTAATAGCCAGTCTTTTACTTAAGTATTGTAGCTGAGAGCTTAGGTGATGTAATTTTACCCTTCTGCCTTGCACGGTGCTTGTCCATAGAATTCAACTTACATCAGAAAAGTAGATCTACTACCTTCAAAATACTTCCCTCAACTGTTCACTGATTCCTGGAAGAATTCTACAGTTAAGAGATTAGTTGATTTTCAAAGGATTTGTCCCTTGTTCAAAGCAAAATGAAATATCTGTCTTCTGCAAGTACTGATAAAGATCTTATCCATTATTTACATGGTAAAATAAATTAGTTTGTCACACCCTCTAAGAAAGCATGTTTCTAAACATGAAAGATTGAATGAGTATGTGGCCTGGTTGTTGAAAGAATCCTTTTGCAGGGAGAAAATAAAGGTCACAGAAAGGAAAAATGGTATCCTGAAGGGAAACCACATCAATGTCATTCCCAATAAATAAAAGTGAATAGGCATGACTTATACAACTTTATCTCTCTCTCTTGCGTGCTCTCTCTCTCCATATATATATATATATATGTATAGTATATCAATCTGTATATCTATATGTTTAGACAGATAGATAGATAGATAGATAGATTTTTTTTCTTTTAAAACAACTTATAATATTGTGAAGAAGATAGGAGTCCTTTCTTGGCTGTGCTATACCATGATGATTATTTCATACTTATGTTTTCTGAAGTTTCAATGATTGTGCTTATTTTATAACATTTTGTAGAGTGGAAAACATTATGAAAATTTCAGAGTACATAAGGGCTTAGGCAATCTAAGGGTTCATTACACATTAATTTAGTGTCTCCCACTGTTAAGGAGCTATCTGGAACATACTGCCGGGACCTATGTAACAGTCATTTTCTTTAGCCCTAAATATCTAAGGTATCTAGGTATTTGGCCCAGTAGTATCTAGGATTACTTCCATCATTTAAGAGTAAAGCTATGAATGAAGCTATTGTTTTTGCCTCCAAGTTAGAAAACTGAAAGTCAGGCTAAATTATACATAATCTAAATCAATTTCAAGTTTTTTAAATTATTTTTTCCTTTTTAAAATTAAAAAAATAATTTTTGAGACAGAGTCTTATTCTGTTTGTCATCTAGATGGGAGTGCAGTGGCATGATCTCGACTCACTGCAGCCTCTGCCTTTTGGGTTCAAAGGATTCTCCTGCCTCAGCCTAGCGAGTAGCTGCGTCACCATGTCTGACTAATTTTTGTATTTCTAGTAGATACAGGGTTTCACCATGTTGGTCAGGCTGGTCTCAAACTCCTGACTTCAAGTGATCTGCCTGCCTCGGCCTCCCAAAGTATATTTTTTCCTTTCTTTAAAAAATGTCATTTTAGTAGATCATCAGAATACTATTGTCTACTTCAAAAGCTATGCTTTTTGTAGAAACCATTCTATGGTGATGTTTTCATTGGTAAGAAATTCAAAGTCTTTTATTTTTTCATTTATTGAACAGAATATATCAAGTACTGAGTGAATGATCTCTCATAAGGATGCATAGCTGTCGAGTAATTTTTTTGCCAGTGTAATAGAAATCTCAGAGGTATCTTGAAATGTTAATGGTATATTTAAAATTGTAAATTTTGCTGTGGGTCCACACAAATGTTATTTCTGAAGCAGTAGAAAACAGAGTGGAGTTTGTTATTTCAAATGGTAAGGCATATATAGAAGGTTGTGTTAAATTTGCAAATGTCATTATAAGTAAATTTGCATATCTGTTAAGAATAAATTGGAGAACTCCAGGAGAATTTTGCATTAATATTTTTAACAATAAGTGTTAAATAGATTTTACTGAAAATTCAGGTAGTCTCAGTTTTAATGTTAATAAAGAAAAAGAAAACTACTCATTCATGATTTTCAAGGGTGATTCAAAATTTTACAATGGCCTGTTTCTGAGGATTTTAATTCAGAAACTGGAAATGAATTGTAGCAGCAAACACAACTTGCAGATTTTTCCAAATCACGTAATTATCTTAGATAATAAATGCTTTTATCATTGGAGAAAAAATAGTGTCTGTTAAATATTAACTTAAAACTGTCTTTGAAAATTACATCAAAAGATATTCTATATGATGGCATATGTTTCCCATTCATAAAAACTGGATCGCAGATTAACCTCTAGTGTAAAGGCATATAATTCATTTACAAAGAAGTACAAAGGAAAAGAAACTAGATAATCAAAATTGAAAGTGTAAAATTCGTTATTAAATTAAATAGTACTTTGTAAATATACCACTTTGTATAGTGTTTTGTGTTTTAAATATGAGCAATATTAAAATGTAAAAACCTGGGAATTGTAGAGACTCAAAGTGCCCCACATTGTCAGCCAACCCTTGGTAAGGCCAGGGTAAATATATCCATCTCTGCTACAGATGGCCAGGAGGATTTTGGATACTGAAGTACTGGGGTGCAATGCATAAACTCTGTTATATATCTGTAAAGCATGAACCCGCTATCTGGAGCCTGTGGATGTGCAGGTCAGTGCGTAACCAGCAGTGTGAAGCATCCCTTCCTGTGTTGAACCCATGAGCCAGTAGGAGAGAGGTGTAATTTTTAAGACAACCCCTGCCCTGGTGCCAGAATTCTTTGTAGACTGTGGACTAGGTGTAAGTCAACAGATAGGATTTAGTGGATCAGCTTGGCCATACGAGTTAAGTTTAGTAGTAACAGACTCAAGCAGAGTCTGTATATACACAATGAGAGGTGTTTCTCTTTGAAATTTGGGTTAGGAAAATATTTTGATTATTAAGTAGCTATTTACTTTCTTAATATTTCTGATGTCTTTTAAGGGCCGATATTGACAAAAAATCTAATAAAGAGACTACATGAGACATTCCAGACCATGTTTCATTGTAACATACATTTGTCAAATGTGAAGATGTTTCATTGTATTTTACAAATGTTATTATCAGGATTTAAATTAAATGTACTTCATTGCCTCATGTAGTAATTATAGCAAGAATACCACTGAAGGTATTCAGTTTCTTCCTTGTTTTCCTTCTATTTATTACTTTGGAATAATAAGATCTATACATTTTGTTCCCTACAGAACTTAATACTTTTAAATATTCTAAGTTTTTTTTTTTTTTCCTAAATGCTAATGGTTCTCTTTATTTCTAGAGTGTGGTGAATAAGTGATTACCCATCTAATTCATATCCTTGGGTTTAATATACACACTGTCCTGAACATTCTTAAACTCTATTAGGTTTTTTTTCCCCCACTGAGGAAAAAGAACTGTACTTTCTGTTCTCATTTTAATTGTCTTCCTGATGGTCCTTAGCAGTTTGGATAAACACACCACAGAATTTAAAACAATTTCAATTTTCTGAGGGTGCTGTTTAGACCAAGTTATATGTATTTTAAATTGTAAATGGTCTTAGAGTTTAAACATCTACAAAACTGATTTTAATTTGATTATTCAAAAGTGACAATGTTCTACTCATTTACTTCAGATAAGATAATAAAATAATATTAATCTGATTTGTGTCCTAATTTAAATTCTTTCAACTTGAACCTTATATTGTTATATTATTTCCTTTCATTTTCCTGTTTGTTTATCTCAAATTCAATGTATATTTGAGTATACACCATGTGCTAGGCTATACTATAGCATTTGGTTAGGTTTTGGAGACACTGTGATAAACAATACACAGTGATTTCAGAATTTTACAATGTACTTGAATGGATAGTTTGGCAAAAAACAATTATAATACCATGTAAGCACAGGATGAGATGAAGGCAAGTAAGAGTATCACATAATCCCTTTGATGGGACTAGAAAGGGACTGGAGAAACAAGCAAGGCAAATAGAAGAAAATCATTTCTTTCTTGCCAATTATAGGATGAGTTGAAGTTTGCCAAGTGTTGGGGGGACCATGGTATATTAAGAGGAAACAGCATCTGCATAGGTAAAAAATGAGAAAATAACATCATGTAGTAAAGAATAAAATAATCTGGGCATGGCAGATAAAGGTGAGATAGAAAGCTAGAAAGTTAAGCCTGGGCAAGAATATGATAAATTACATGCAAGGAATTTGTACTTTATACTAAAGACCAAAGGGAAGCAGTAAAGTCTTTAAACAGAAGAGTCAATGATATCTTCCCTTTAGAAATATTTTATTGTTACCTGTTGGAGAGTGAATTAGAGAAAAGACTAAAGCAAAGAGACCTATGAAAAGACTTGCAGTCATTCATCCAAAGGATAGTGATGAAAATGATCATGGTGACTTTTCTGGTCTATCTCCCTAGATTATAACAATAACTGAGGGCAATATCACAGGAGAAACTCAACATTATTTTTTCAAAATTAGATGATTAATAAAAGCCTATAAGGTGACAACAAGAATGGAGAAGAATGGATTGACTCATGAGATATTGAGAACATGGTGAACATACAAGAATAGGTGGTTGTTTGGAAGCAGACTGAGGCCTATTGAGAAGTCAAGGCTGATATTGGAACTTTCTGCTTTGGCAATTGAGTGGATGAAGGTACCATTCATCATGACAAGAAACCAACGAGATAGAGCATTTTCAAGAGGAAAATGAGGGATTCAGTTTTAGACATGTTAAGTTGAGCTAACTGAGTTGGGAATATATGAATGGTTTGGAAATTTAAAGGTGAGATCTCATTTAAAGCTGTTTCTTTGGACATGTAGAAGACTTAGTTAAAGCTGTTGGAGTTGATGACATCATCCTCCCAAAAAACATGTATATAGAGTTAGAAGATAAGAGAGTTCAGAAGAAAGCCTGAGAAAGAAAAACACTTAAGTAAAGGTCAGAGAAAAATGTGCCTCAAAAAAGACAAAACAGAGATGGGTCCAAGGATGGAATACCAGAAATGTGAGAATCATTAATGCCAAGTTAAAGAGAGGATGACAAGAGGGTTATTAGCAGTTTCATGATGTATTTAACAAGAAGAAATGATCTTGGTGAGAGTAATTGTAGTAGAGTAATTTAGGTAGAATCAAATTTCCAGGGGCCTGAGAGATTAAATGGAAGACTAACAACTGTGTTCAGTGACTGTAGAAAACTGTTTTAAGAGCTTGGTTATGCAGGAAGTCAGAGGAAGCAATAGCCAATAGAGGAGATGAAGTTGAGGCACAGTTATCTTAAAGAGAGAAGATTTGAGTGTGTTTTGTCATTACCTGTGTGCTTGGTTTAAGCATTTCAGAGCCAAAATATTTCCAGGTACTAATAAACTCCAGATTGTGGTCATAGACATGGGTCATGAAGTAAAGAGGGACTGAAGCTCATTGAAATTGATGATATTAATGAACCAGGAGGCCAGTGTTGGATGAATCATTTTTTGTGGCCCCTGCAATGTTTTCTATCTACATTCAGGCCCTTGATGGCCCCATCTGTTTCACAGCTTAAGTGCTACTTAAATAATAATAACTGAAAAATTTATATTTCTGGTTAAATCATTCCCTTGAACTTCAGATTTATGTATATATGACTAAACATTTGACATGTCCACTTGTATATCTGGCAGGAATTTAAAACATAACAGATTAAAAATTGAACTTCTGATTCCCTCTATCACTCCTACAAACCTCCTGCCATTTTCCCCCCCTCAGTTAAGGGCTACTTCATGCTACCCTTCTCAAAAGCCAAACACTGAAAGCCATAATGTGGGCCTGTCTTCACAACTTGTTTAGAATCCTCCAAAACTACCACTGTGTTTAAAGCCACCATTCTCTCTCACCTGTCCAGTCTCTATGAACCAAGAAGGACAGGTTTTGTGAAATGTAAATTGGCATGTTACATTTAGCCTTAAAGCTGTGTTAACTTCCCATCATAATAAAATTCCCAAAGCCCATGGAGTGGTTTCCGAGACTCTTAATTACTTCCTTCCCTTACGATAATTCTAGGAACTCACCTTCTACCTTTTTCTCCATAGCTCATCCACTTAGGCTGCACTAGTCATTTTGCTGTCCCTTTACCCAGGCAAGTTTATTACTGGTAAGGGACATTACACTTGCCATTTTTCCTTCTTTGTGCCATGCTGTCACCTCAGATATCCTCATGGCTTACTGCCTCACTTTCTTTAGGTCTTTGTTTCATTGTCACTTTAACAGAGTTTTCCATGAACACCCAATATTATTTTTTCTGACCCTATAGGATTATTGTTTATATTTTTCTACTAGAATATAAACTTTATGTAGTTACAGGCCTTGTCTCTTTCTTTCACTATTATAGAATAAAGATTTATGATACCTGGCATATGAGTTCCTCAATAACTATTGGTTGAATGAATGAATTAGAACAAATGTTCATGAGCACACGATTTATATGGACATATTTGTGTGCTCACAAAGATAACTCTAGCAGCATACCGCATGGGAAAAGAGATTGAGGTTATGATAATAATTCCGGAATAAAATTACAAAGGTGAACTTCAGACTATAGTAGTGGTAGTAAGAATGACAACAGCAAATGAAAAAAATGTACAAAACCAGTATTAATAGAATTTTATGGTAGGGAAAGAAATAGGACCCAAAGAAACCTTTAAGTTTTGGCCACTGGAAGAAATAATAGTAAAGAAAATCAAAGGGACATATTTAGAATGCCATAGGTCTTAGTTACATTGTTTCACATCGTTGGAATAGAAACCCTATGAGAGCAGAAATGTCTGTCTGGTTTACTGCTGGACCACCAATGCTGGCGCATAGTATGCCTTCAATAAATATTTAATAAACATAAATTAAACAAGAATTATGATGATAACAGGTCTCAGATTGTAATAGTGTGAACCAGTAATTGAAAACTTCAAAAAATGTAGGAGTTAAAAAATGTGAAATGAGATTTCCATTGTTGAATCAAAATTTTCCTTAAAGCCCCAAAACATAGTGCCATTGATGATAAGTATCCCCGCATTCTTCGGAAATGTGTTAGACATATTCACCACAGACTTGTAATAATGGCAGCATCAGTCCTGCCACTATGAATCACCATCATTATCCTCTCTTAGAGAAGACCAGATGACTCATTAGCAGAGAGCTGTCAGCTGGTAGGGAGTACTGCAGGGTTTTTACTCTGTGGAGAGAAGTGTGTGCTTCTCCTGAGCCAAACGAGGGTGGACCCAAGGCAATGACTCATAGAAAGAGGCAGTGGTATTTTTGTATTTTGATATTTTTTCAGCAGTATATCATCAAGTACTTCCACGGGTTAGATGTAAGGGAAGGGAAGAAATAAATGAATGTGCATTCCTTGGAGTGTGCAGACATGTATGGCCACTGAATCTGATGTTTGCTACTTCTCCAGTAAATTTGGGAGGTAGAATTCTGGTTAAGCTAATCTAAATTAGGCCAGTGAGAAAGAATAGCAGTAAGAGTGGTCTTTACAACAAGAATTTGGTGTGTCAGAGGTACATGAGCTTCCCATGGGCCAGATTGATGAAGTAGAAGGATAATAGAACCCTTTATATGATGACTGCCTACTAGGGTAATGGGATCCAGTATTAAGAATTAATAGGATGTCAGCTGTTCTGCCAAGAATATAAACTGAAGTGTGAGGAGGTGGTGGGAGGCAAATGGTTAGTCAGGAAGCAAATAGCAATTGCCTATGTCAATAATCTGTGTAGCATGGGCTATCCCCATGGGAGGACCTCCAAAGAATCCTCTAATGATTCCCAATTTAGAAGTCCAGTATTTTGGCACCTGGAACATAGAAGTCACCAGTCTTATAAAACTTTGCCTTTTTTTTCTGTAACCCACTTTCATATCCCTGCCCCGATCTAGAAGAAAGACCTACGAATCAGACAGAACACAGGTGAAAAAGTAGATCATCTTCCTCTTTTCCCGTAGTTCAAGTTGGAGTGATCAGAAAAGCTCTGTGGTGGGCTGTACTGGGCATTCTGAACTTGAAAATGGTCTGGATATCCACGTTGAGATTTATTCTTGCAACTCTAAGTGACTGGAAAGTTATGAATCTGCTCAAGCTGAAGTCCAGACACGTAGAGGGAACATATGACAAAGCATGTTTAATGATAAGATTGATGAAAAATGAAGGTGTTACTTATTTGAGATTTGTTGCTTGTTTGTAGTTGCTTGTTTGAATTGAAGTCATTTCATTAGCTAACCTCATTTACATGTTAAAAAGACCATGCCATTTTTAGTTATTAATGATGGGGAAGAGTAACAGGAGGAATAGTCAGATGGTGTAAGCACCAAAGTAGAGATGGTTCTACTTTAGAATGGAGAAGTAAGGGTTGGAAATTCTAATGGTTTTCAAGAAAGGTGCTAGCACTACTTTCTGAAGTTAAGTAAGCTGAGGAATTTGGAAAAGCATCCTATTGGTGCAACCTATGAAGCCATTTAAATCTATTTTCGTTACGGTAAAGTGATGACGGGCTCCTTCAACAAAGTGATAAAATAGGAAAGATTGTTTTCTGTAAAATAGGGGTTTCAAAGGCACAGTAAAAAGTCTGAGGGGAATATATAGTAGAAAGTAGATAAAAGAGAAAAAACACAGAACACTAGGATAAACATGCTGGAGAGGCGTGGTGAAGTAGAACGGTTAACATTTTTCATGTCCCCCAAAGATGATAAAGGATAACTGCTAGGAAAATTTCCAAAATAATTAGTGTCAGTGTACACATAGAGTTAGTTCAGACTACAATTTATTAAAAGTCAATAAAATTATACAAAGTATACAATATTGTGTGCAAACCATATTTTATATAAACCTTTGATTTCATTATTTTATAATCCATGCAAAACAGCGTAAGAGGTAGTGGCGTAGAGTGTGGACTCAGGAAAGTCAGCCTCAATTTGATTTTTGACTCCACCTTTTGATAGCTGTTTGTAACCTTGAGCAAACTAGCTTTCTTCTTTGTGTCTTTATTTCTTAAGCCATGTGATTATGATGAAAACAGGATCTTTTACATGGTGGTTCTATTTAATGAGCCAGCAATGTAGAGTGCTCCAAACCTGCCTGGCAAATGCAAGTCCTCTCTAAATGTTTACCACTGTAACTGCTATGATTTAGAACTACTTAAGCATCTATATTTCAACACAGTCAAACTACTTAGAGAGCACATGCAAATGTAGTTTTCTATAATCAAAAATTTAAATTACGTCAAATATAGAAATGAGCAAATAAATAGGAACTTTCAGACTAATACCTGAAAGACCTGAAAGTTAAGTTTATGATAACATTGAATGTTATGTGTTAAAAATGTGGGAAGCATTGTGGAAATATCTTAACATATTGTTTTATCATTCTTATGATTAATGTGATAGAAAACATTTTAGAAATAATTTTTTTGCTGTATCTGTCAAATTGTTTGAGAACCTCTGGGTAATGAAACAACTCTTGGTTAGAAATAAAGTCTTCCTTTTGATGTGCTGTTAATTTATAATTAATCTATACAGAAAAAGGTATTTAAAGAAAGACTTGTGAAGTAAACTCAATGTTAATGAAATAGGGCAAAATATACAAAATAAATATTAATGTATATTCAATTTCCTGGTTAAATTCAAGTGCAATATAAATTATTTTACTTCAAGTATTTTTGCTCCCCAAAATACCATTGTTTTGTCCAAAATGGAAATATCATTTTAACCGCAGAAATTGCAAATATTTGTATTTTGTTCTTTTTTTCTCCCTTCCTTTTCTATTTATGTTTATTAGACATATATTTGTTTCTTTGTATGTAAGTTGGAAGGCATTTATATACAACCCTTCAACATATATAAAACATATGTGACTTATTTTTATACATCATATATGTATATGTATGCACATATACACACACATATATATGTATATTCTTCTACAGAAAATAGAACAGATTTCTTGATCTCTTAAATTCTTAACTAAACAAGAGACTGGTTTCTAATGAGATTGTTCTCATCTAACACAATAAAGTGAAACAATTTTTACTTTTTAAATCAATGATAGATGTTTTTCTGAAAAAAAAACAGATGAATACAGTTTTATACATATAATTACTCATTAAAATGTGAAAAATATGAACTAAAGATAAAGGCAAGATAAAGGCTTACAGAGAAAGCATATTAGTAATGCCTGTTGTATACTTAGTACTATTCTTAGCACTTTATGAAAATAAAAAATACTGACCCTTTACTGTTAAATTTCTGTTCTCTAACTGGTTAGCAATCATTTCTTTTTTCTTTTCTTTCTTTTTTTTTTTTTTTTTTTTTAGATGGAGTTTCGCTCTTGTTGCCCAGGCTGTAGTGCAATGGTGTGATCTAGGCTCACCACAACCTCTGCCTCCTGGGTTAAAGAGACTCTCCTGCTTCAGCCTCCCAAGTAGCTGGAACTACAGGCATATGCCACCATGTCCAGCTAATTTTGTATTTTTAGTAGAGATAGGGTTTCTCCATGTTGGTCAGACTGGTCTCGAACTCCTGACCTCAGGTTACCCGCCCGCCTCAGCCTCCCACTCCCTGGGATTACAGGTGTGAGCCACCACACATGGCCAGCAATCATTTCTTTTTAACACATGATTAGCAAGTGTAAAAATGAGTACATAAATAAATGGTTAATTTTGCATTACATGGAAATAATCATGGTAATTTGGGTTTGTGGGGTATTTTTATATTTTTAGAAGACTTGTTTTGAGAGGTAAATGTTAAACCAGGTCTTAAAAAACTAATTTGCATTAAATTAAGATCTTCATTATGAATGGAAGTAAATCAACGATCTTTCTTTTCTTAGTCCAAAAGTATTTCAATTCTACAGAACTTTGCAACTACAAAAGCTAGCTACTACAACTTCTTTAAGGTACATCAGTTTGCATTTAGTTGTCAAATTTATTTAGAATATAAAATTAAAATTGATTCTTTGAAACCTTTTTCAAAATCATTTACTTTTTCTATGGAACCCCAAACATCCTCCCTGTGACTGTGTAGTCTAATAGCCTGTTCAATCTCAATTAGATTAGGTTTGATGCTTGCCTAGTCATTCCAGAAAGAATGAAGATGGCTCTCTAAGAAGGTGAGTCTGAAGGCCAATCTCCAGGATAGCCCAAGGCAACAGGATATGTATAGGTCCATGGTAACTTCTGTTGCTTTTCCAGGGACCCCAATAAGTTGGTACTGCATCCTATCTCTCTTGGCAAGATAAGAAATGAGCTAGTTTTCCAAGGATCCAACCCTGTTCTGTCACTAGTATTCATTAAACTTTGACTTTGTAGGAAATTGCAAACATCTTTGGCTTGAGATTCTTCCCTTTCCCCTCCCTGGGTCTCCAGAAGATTGGCGGCAGCATTAACCTTCCCAGGGAAGCTGTGTCTCTGTGTTAAGGACCACTCATCTGGAATGAAAATAACTTGTTCTAGCTTTTCTTCTGTAACTAGACAGTCTTTTCAAATGTTTACAGTCAGGGAAACATTAATCAGCAAAACGTGAGAATTACGCATTTTTTTCACTTAACATTAATTATAACCACTACAGACTCTTTAAAAACAGATCTGATTGTATATTCATAATAAATTAAAGTTGAGATTCTGCAGAATTATTACTTACAGTTAAAATCTATGTTGATTCAAGAATACCACATAACAGGAATATGCCCTAAAGATTTTATGATAGGCTATTAAATTATTTTTCAAGGAGATATTTGAAGCTATTGAAATACATTTAGAAGATGTATAAGTATTACAGGAAGAGAAGAAGAGTTAAAAGTATATATATTAAATATTTAATATTTTACAAAAAGAGTTCACCAAGGTTCTCTGAAAGTAACTAAATCATTTATATAACAAATTCTCTAGATACTCATATTTTACTCATAAAAAATTTATATTTTGATTGAAGCATGGTAAGAACTTTTATAGAAAATCCTAGTTTTAAAATTTTTTCTTTCCTTTATCACAGATTACAATGACTAATCTACATGAATGACTATTTTTCTTCTATTATCAACTCCTCCTGCAAAAATTATTTTTATTTATTTTCTTGAGTTATAGATTTAGGGGGTACAAATGCAGCCTTGTTACATGGCCATATTATGCAGTGGTGAGGTCTGGATAAATATTCCTCAAACACCTATCCAGAAATACCGGATTTCACCTAATTTAAATCTCCATTCTCTAACAGTTCAAGAATTTAAATAAAAGCTGATTACAACCAACATCATCATTCTAACTTTTAAACAAAAGCATGTGAGAAACTGCATTAAATGTAAGTAGAAAAATGGTCAATTCAAGATAAAATTCAAGAATGTTTTTGAATCTATGTATTTACAAAAAATATTCTGATATATGACTCTACAGACAGCTAGATCCTACAGACAATAACAGAAAAGAGAGAACATATATGAGAATTAAATTAAGGTTGAAACAAAAATGATAGAAAAGTATGCCATAAAATACTAACTAAAATAAGCCTGCATAGCTACATTACTGTCAATAAACATGGTCTTTCAAAAAATAATAAATATGAAAAGAGCACTTTCAATACTGAAGTTGGTGTACTAGGTAGGTAGAAAAATTTTTAATCTTTATGCATCTAACAACATACATTTAAAATATAAATACAAAAATCAACAGAATCAAAAGGAGAACAGAAACGTCTCAATCATGGTAGAACGTTTTATCTTACTTCTCCCCAACTCTGATTGGACTAGAAGATAAATTCTGTAAAGATAATAATCTGAGCAATGTGATAAATAAGCTTGGCTTCGGTGATACATATAGAGCACTTACTTTATTTCCCCAGATTGACCAAATGAAGGCCATATACAGAAAAACACAATAATTGTCAAAGAATTGAAATCATACAGAATACATTTTCTTTTAACAGCAGAGTTCAGCTAGAAGTTAATACTACAAATGAAAATTTTAAAAAAATAAAAAGTGCTAAAGTCATTGGAAAACAAGATAGATACTTCTAATTAACCCGTTGGCCAAAAAATAATTCAAGTAAAAGTAAGAAAAAAGTTTTGGATTCATTTTGAGATACTACATATTGACACATGTGGAAGGCAGTTAAAGCCCAACTTAGAGATAAATTTATAGCTTTAAAAATATATATTAGAAAAAATAAAGGCTAAAAATCAATTTTATAAGCATTTAACTTAAGAACCTAGGGGGGAAAAAAGAGCAAATAAAACCTAAAGTATATAGAAAATAAAATAATGGTGTTAGTAGCAGAAATTAATAAAATATATTGGAATATTTAATATAGAAGATACACAAAGCCAAAAATTGATTTGCAGGGGGCCGGAGGGGAGGGAATTAACATTGACAACTCTGGCGGATTGGTCAAATAAACAAGTGAGAAGGTGCAGATAAACAATAGCAGAACTCAGTAAGAGTATATCACTATAGGTCCTACAGACAATCAAAAACAAGATGATATTTTGAACAGAATTTATACTGATGAATCTAATATTGTAGATGAAATGGACAAATTCTTAGAAAAACACACTTCAACCAAGTTAATTCAAGAAATAAAAACTGGCCGGGCGCAGTGGCTCAAGCCTGTAATCCCAGCACTTTGGGAGGCTGAGACGGGCGGATCACGAGGTCAGGAGATCGAGACCATCCTGGCTAATACGGTAAAACCTCGTCTCTACTAAAAAATACAAAAAAAAACTAGCCGGGCGAGGTGGCGGGCACCTGTAGTCCCAGCTACTCGGGAGGCTGAGGCAGGAGAATGGCGTAAACCCGGGAGGCAGAGTTTGCAGTGAGCTGAGATCCGGCCACTGCACTCCAGCCTGGGTGACAGAGCGAGACTCCGTCTCAAAAAAAAAAAAAAAAAAGAAAGAAATAAAAACTTCAGGTGATACTTCACATAAAAGAAAGAAAATCCTCAATTAAAAATCTTCTCTCACAAAGAAAACTCCAGGACCAGATGTCTTCACCAGTGAATTCTACAATCATTTAAAGAAGGAATTATACCACCTATTAAAAGCTCTAACAGACAATTAAAAAGAAGAAGAGCTTTCCAAGTTGTTTTATTAGGTGTATTAGTTTTCTATTGCTGTGTAACAAATTGTCACAACCTTAATGACTTGAAATAACAATCTAAGTTTCTGGGAGTCAGAAGTCTGGGAACATCTTAGATGAATCCTCTGCTTAGTGTTTAGTGGACTGCAATTAAGGTACTGGTGTGGCTGCTTTCTGATCTGGAGCTTAGGGTCTCCTTCTGAGTTCATGTTTATTTTATAATCAGTTAATTAAATTAAGCAATACACAGAATATGACCTCAGGAGATAGTTGGGTTTATTCCATAAATGCTAAGTCTATATACTCATTGTATAGCGAGAAAAACACGCTAGGAGGAAGACTTAAGAAGCAATTCTTTTTGTTTTGTTCTTCTGTGCAAAAATGTAATTCTATAAACAAATCACTGAGATCCATACATTATTGATGGTAATTAGTTAGGATTTTATGTTAGTAGGCTTTTAAAATATTGATTAAGTGTCTTGAAGTTTTTACTTATTTTACATTTGTTAATATTGGGACTACTATCTCTCAGCCTAAGGAAAAAAAGTCAGTATAAAATAGATTTTTTTCAACATCTTATATAATACAAGGTGTTATCACTCTGTATCTTTCCTTTACATTTACATTATTTTCTCATATTTTATTTTTAAATTCACAGGGTCTTTTTATTTTTTTTATTCCACAGATGACTTTATTTTTTTCCATTCCTTGAATACTCCAGTTGTTTCTTACTAGCTTTTTTTGAGTATATGCCGTGACAGTTAAATTAAGAAATGTTCCCATATTCTTAGATGATAACACAAAGTATATACACTTATACACACATATTACTATATTTATATGTTTGCTCATATCCATATTTAGTATGTATTCACATATACATATATACAAACTATGCCACTGAAATGATACATGTTTGGCTGGCATTGTGAAGGAAACAACAGGGAGCTATTATTAAGAAAGGGAGGAAATCAAGGAAGACTTCTCTGAGGAAGTGATTTTCAGAAGATGAACCATCTGAAGATCAGGGAGATGAAATAGAAGAAGTGCAGTGAGTTAAATATTGTCCCCTCAAAATGTATATCCACCTAGAACCTCAGAATGTGACCTTATTTGGTAATATGGTTTTTATAGATGCAATTAGTTAAAGATCTTGAAATCATCCTGGATTTAGGTTGGGCCCTAAATCTAATGACTGGTGCAGGAGAACACCATCTGAAATGGAGACAAAGATTGGAATGACACCTCTACAATCTATGGAATGCCAAGGTTTGCTAACAACCACCAGAACCTGGGAGAGAAACATGGAAGAGATGCTCTTTTGGAGCTTTTAGTAGGAAACAAACCTACTGACAACTTGGTTTGGGACTTCTGGGATCCAGTACTGGAATTTGTGGTAATTTGTTACAGCACCACTAGGGTGCTAAGACAAGGAACAAAGGATCTAACTGTGACAGAAATGTAGTGAGCTAAAGGCAAAGTGGTATAAAATGGGATTGGAGTGAGAGGTAATAGCTAATCATGCTGGGTCCTGTAGGAGTCTGGATTTTATTCCAAGTACTGTGGAAAGTGATATGAGAGTTTTATGTGAGGGAATTACATGGCAAGATTTATGTTTTAAAAATATTTTTCTGGTTGCTCTTAAAAAATTAAGTGAAATAGAACAAGGACTGAAGCAAAAAGAATCCGGTAAAGGGCTAGTCTAATACAGGAGTTCAGGTAAGAAACGGTGGGGGTTTGGTTTAGGGTCATAGCAGTAGGGAAGTGAATTGGGTTGAGATATATTGTGAAGTTAGAATTGAGGACTTGCTGATGGATTGGATTTGTATATTGAGGAAAATTAAAGATGGCTCCTAAGTCTGGGGAACTACTGGATAGATGCTCATAACATTTACCAAAACAGGGAACATAAGAAAGAGATTTGGGTGAGGTTGGGAGTGGGAAGAAAAGGGGAATGTTCTTTAGTTTGGTATGTGTGAATTCTTCATATGGATTGAGATGTAAATTTCAGGGATAATAGTATGTAAATAATATGTAATGATATGGGAATAGTAAGACCATCTACAGAGAGCAAGCAGAAAGAGGGGAGGAGAGAAATCTTAAGACCAAACCAACACTGAAGCAAATTAGAGGAAAAATGTGCAACAAAGGACACTAAATAAGTAGCTATCGGGAGGAAAATTTATGAATCTTATATTATAGAAGGAAAGACGGGGAAGTGGGGAACCACATTCTATTGCTCCACGGTAATTGATATAACTGATTTATTTTTAAGTAAATGAGGATTCATTAGTCAAATGACTGCATTCAGGACTTTTTACCTAATATTTTAGGGATAATTTTCCTCAGTAATACATTCTGAGTAGCTCTCTGACATTTCTGTGTCTTTAGTCTTTATGTTTTTTGTTTGTTTGTTTGTTTGCTATGTAAGATGAGATAGAAATGAAATTCTGAAGCAAATTGCCAATGATAATTTTGTAAGGCCATAATTCTAGTTCACACTGCTTCATATAGCTTCATAAGCTGAAAGCCTCAGTGGTATTCTGTTTTAAATTTTGTAGCCATTTTATCTAGTATGACTTTTTAAAAATAGGATTTATATGTAAAATCCAAGTAAAGAGTAAAGAAGGTTATAAAAAATAGCCAATTTCAAATTTGGCTCATCCTCAAGGTAGAGCTGGTCTTTCACCATCATCCCACTTTTAGACTCATAGAATTGTAGAACTAGCAAAGACCTTACAGACTGTGTCACTGTATATCTTACTTTATAAAGAAATCAAGGTTCAGAAAGAGCAAATAAATTGCCTATGGTCATATTTTGATATTGGCAGAAATGGAATTAAGATCACTGGTTTTCTTTTGACTGGTCAAAACTGTCAACTGTGGAAACTCCTCTTTGGAATTAATCACAAAGGGATGCTATCTTCAAAGGGCAATAATACCAAGGGAAAGAACAAAACAGATAATATTTCTTGAATATTGTGGTTATGTAAGATAGGAATGAAGTTCTAAGAAATGACCTAAGAGTTTAATTCCAGTTTTATCACTTATTAGCTCTTTGATTTTAGACAATCCACTTATTCTCACAGAGCATCAGTCTTCTCATCTGTAAAAATAAACTTGCATTTCACTGTTATGTGAGGATTTGTGATAATCCTTTGGTAAGTATAATTAAGACTTTAAGCCTCTTGTAGCTTTCATTCATAACACCACTGAAGTAACACAGTGTTGAATCATTTCATCAGAAGCTGACCTTGAGGGAAAGAGTTAAGCAGAGGGAAAGAGAGTGTAATAAGAAAAGAAAAGACAAAAAGAAAGCAGCATGTTTAAGTTTTGGTCATGTAAGTGTAATATAATACAGCTACATTGACCTTCAACTATTTACTCAATTTTTTTGAAAAAAAATGTTTTGTTAATGTTTCTGCCTGCAGTGAGAATAAATCTCTGTTTTATATCTTAATAGATTAAAACAGTTTTTCCATCTCTCTTGGTTTTTACCCATATTGCTGCTCTCCTTTCTCTCCCAGCTCCTTGGGGAACTTAAACCTTCAGATATTCCTTTTCCCTCCAGCAGTCTCTTCCTTTCCATTAACTCCCTTCTCTCTGCTTTGGAATGTCCCCTATGCTGAAGATCCTTTTATGAAACTATATTATCCTCCCAGTTGGGGTCTACAGATTTACTATATAACCAGATTCCTCAAAGTAGTACATTATATCTCCTACTACAGTCTCTCAACTATGATTCCTTCCATTTTATGTGAAAATATTTTTAACCTCCATCTAAAACAGAATGCTTGAAAATTATATCTGTATCTGTAATAATTGAATCCAGTGGCCTAATTTCATTCTTCACTTCTCTTGCCCTCTCTGTAACATTTAAAACTGTTCTGTTTCTGCCTGGAGACTCCTTTCTCCCACTGTATTCAGTGAGCATGCCTCAAAATCCAGTATTTGGCCATATGCTTCTCTCTCTTCCTACCTACATTTTTACAGTGGTCAAGAACAATCATAGCTTCCCCTGCAGGTAGCTAAATCTAAAATCTCTGGCTTCAGACCAAATGTTTCTTTTGATTCTTAATCTTCCACTTGGAATTAAAGAGAAAAAAATTGATTATTTGAGAAATATTGCATAGGTTTCTAAACTTAAACCCCTGTCTAGCCTGCAACCTCAGCAATCATTTTTGAATACCTAGTCTAGTTTTACCTCCCTAAGTTATACATTTAATTTCATTCCCCTGCTCAAGAATAGTCTCTCTCTCTTATTTCTTATAGGATATAAGTCTATACATGGTAGATTTGCTCTTGTGCATTAGGGATTTTATTTGAAAGCCTTAAGAAAAAAATGAAAAATTGTCAAATTATCTTTTAAAATCCTTTAGAAAGAAGGCATGTTAAAGACTGGTAGTACAAGTTATCTATGTATTTAATTTTTTTACTCAGGTACAATAGAGAAAGAGTACAATCCACATTTTTTAAAAAATACAGTTTGATTAGTTTTGAAAAATATATACAGTAATTTAATCACCACAACAATCAATATATGGAACATTCCCATGACCCTAAAAATTTCCCTGGGCCCCTTTTGAGTCAGATTATACTGACACTAGTACCATAGCAACCATTGATCTACTTTTTGTCACGATTGTTTTGACAATTCTGGAATTTTATATCAAAGGAATCACACAATATGATTTATTTCACTTAGCATAATGCTTTTAAGATTCTTCTATGGTTTTGCATGTATCAGTAGTATAAAATAGTTCCTCTTTATTGTTGAATAGTTTTCTATTATATACATATACCACAGTTTGTTTATCCAGCTGCCTTTTGATAGATATTAAGGCCATTTCTAATTTTCAGATATTATGAACGAATCTGCTCTGAATATTCAAATACATATTAAAACCTCTTGAGCAGATACCTACAAGTAGTTCTGTGTTTTCCGATGAGTGCATATTTAACTTTATAAGAAAATGGCATACCGTTTGCCAACGTGGAATGTCATTTGGCGTCATCAACAATAATGTGTGAGAATTCTAAATTGATCCACAACCTCATCAGCACTTGGTATTGTCCCTCCTGATTTTACTCATTTTAGTGGATATGTCATATCTTATTCAGTTTGTACTTTCCATTTCTTGTTAAGTAATGACATTGAACATGTGGCCATGCATTTATTGGCTATCTATATGACCATTAAAGTTATGTTTTAATCTTCTTGCCATGGAGGTTACAGAGTTTTTTGTATAGTGAGTGGACAAATCCATGAACAGATAAGTGTTTTACAAATATTTTATCTGAACCTATTGCATGCCTTTTTATTTATTCTAACAATGGCTTTCAAAGAGCAATTTTAATTTTAATTAAGTCCAATTTATTTTTTTCTTTGTTTTTGAGGCCTATATAGAAATTTCTCTCTAAATAAAGGTGACAAAGATTTTTTCCTGCTTTTTCTTTTAGAATCTATGAATTTAGCTCTGACAGTTACACCTATGATCTGTGAATGATTAATTTTTGTGTATGGCATGTAAATATTTATTTTTTCTCATATGGCTATCCAATTTTTCTAGTTCTATTTCTTTAAAAAAAACTATCATTTCTTCCTTAAATTACCATAGTACTTCTGCCAAAATCAAGTGACCATATATGTTTTGGTCTGTTTTGGACTCTCATCTTTTCCATTGATCTGTAAGTCTATCTTTGTGCCAATACTAAAGAGTCATGATTACAGAAATTTTATACTAATCCTTGAAAGAGCTACAATTTTGTTCTATTTTTCCTTATTGTTATACTTAATAAAGCCATTCACGTTCTGAGTAAATTTTGGAATTAGCTTGTCAATTTCTACATAAACAAAAAAGAAAAAACCCTGCATGAGAGTCGCTGAGATTACATTGGATATATAAATCAATTTTGGAAGAATTGATATCTTACCCATATTTAATCTCCTGATCCGTTAATATGGAATATCCTCTCATTTCTTTAGGTCTTTTAAAATTCTCTCAAAATTGTTTTAATATTTTAATTTTCAGTTTTGATTGATAGTATATAGACTTACTATTGAGTTTTTATATTAACCTTGTATCATGCAATCTTACTGTATACACTTATTAGTTCTAATAGCTTTTTTACATAGATGCATGTCAACTGTGAAATTTTATACTTTGTTGTGTTTCATTTCAATAATTTTCCGCCTTTAAACAGAGCAAGTTCTTTTCTATTCCTAGTTTGCTAAAAGGTTTTTTTGTGTGTGTATGAATTGATTTTAATTGTATTAATTTGTCTTTCTGGCTTTGTATTGATTGAGAAAATAATGTGAATTTTCTTTTCTAGTGAATTATATAAAATGATTTCAGTTGTTGAACTAACCTTACTCCTTTACTAAAACATGATGGGTCATGAGATATTGTACTTTTTGTGTAATTCTGGATAAAAGTATTTTCTATATTGATAGAATTCTAGATAGAGGTTTTTTTTTTTTTCTTTTGGTTAAGTGTTGCTCCCTTGTCTTCTAGCTTTCAATGCTTCTGACAATAAGCCTCCTTTAATTTTAATCATTGTTCCTCTTTTTCTCTTGATGACATCTTCAAGAATATATATATATATTTGAGACAGAGCCTCGCTCTGTCGCCCAGGCTAGAGTGTAGTGGCGCCATCTTGGCTCAATGCAAGCTCCGCCTTCTGGGTTCCTGCCTCAGCCTCCTGAGTAGCTGGGACGGTGCTCGCTACCACGCTTAGCTATTTTTTTTGTATTTTTAGTAGAGACGGGGTTTCACCATGTTAGCCAGGATGGTCTCGATCTCCTGACCTTGTTATCTGCCCACCTCGACCTCCCGAAGTGCTGGGATTATAGGCGTGAGCCACCGTGTCCAGGTATATTTGGTTATTAATGGTTTTACTATGATTTTCCTGGTTATGCTTTTCCTCTTATAGAATTCTCTGAACTTTTTGAATACATGATTTTTTTTCTCATTATTTTTGGAAAATATATTTGCATATAAGACCATTTGATACTGTCTTACAGCTTTTAGATGTTCTGTTTTCTGTTTTTCCATTTTCTCAATATGTTTCAGTGAGGATAACTTCTTTTAACCTATTTTCAAGTTCACTGATTCTTTCCTGTACTATGTCTAATCTGCTACTAAGCCCAATTAAGGGAATGTTTAAATCTCTGACAATTAATTTTTAATTTCTAGTATTTGTATTTCATTATTGTATTTATAGTTTCCAAATTTGTGTTGAAATTCCCCATTTGTTTATACACACTCTACTCCCCGCCTTTTTTTTTTTTTATTTTTAACCAGTTCCTTCAAATTATTCATAATTGTTAATTTCAAATCTCTGCCTGAAAGTGTCATCATCTTGATTTTCTGTTTCTGGTTCTATGGGCTATTTTGTTGCTTTACACTAGGACGTTTTTCCTTCCTCCTTCTCCCAGCTTCCCTTCCCCAACCTTCATCACCCTCCCTTCCTTCTTTCATTCCTTCTCTCCTTCCTTCCATACCAAACATTGCATTGGTCAAAAAACACAGAAGACACTGAGGTAAATATTTGTATTCCTAAATGTCCACTCCCCTTTATCTCACAGGCCAGTAACTTGGAGGTTGAGTTAGCAGAAAGCAGTTGAGCTTGATTTGGGCTTTAGTGTCACTATGGACACATTCAGTGCAACACAGGCTTAAAATTCTTCCATTTATGGACTCTGCCTATATTGTAATTTGTATGAGTATTGGAATGTCAGAGGATTTGTCAAAATGTTCCTTTTCCATTTTTAACTTTCAGAAGACTTTGCATACCTGTGTTGCAAAGGGGAGTTGGAGCTTTCTCTTTGCATTCCTGTGCCTTCCCTAGCAATAGTCTATTGTGGCTTGCTACTTATTGCAATTCTTATGGTAGGAGCAAGGGAAAGGGGAGATTGGGACTTCATAGTTCTCCTCCATCCCCAGTCTTATGCTGGCTCTCTGCACCAAACCTCAGCACTGGGTCTTTCTTCATTTCCCTTCCAGTTCTGTAGAGGGTCTAGGGTGCAAGTAAGTTTCCTAGCCCTCATCTAAGACAGCTGACCTCTGCCTTGAATGGTTGGGTGTTTCTGCAGGCCGATTTCCTGCCTTTCCCCTATAGCAATACACCATATCATTGTAGAATTCTGGGATTAAGTTGGTGTCTTACTCCTCCCTCAGTAGCAGATGGGTTTTCCTACTGTAAAGTGCTAGTTGGAGGAGTAAGACTTCTATACCTGTCTTAATGGCAGCTGACCTTAGCCTAGGAGGAAGGGGTGAGAGTGTCCCTTGTCTCTTTGCCAGTGCAGCCAATCTTTGCCTGAGTCTTATGGAAGGATTTCCTGTCTCTCTCCTACAGGCAGATGGCTTTGGTTATCAAAGCGGGACTAAATGTTGGATGCTAGACAGGATCTTGCCCTTCCCCTAGCAGCAGATCTTGTTCTCTTTTCCTGCCTATCTCCAGGAGCCTCTGAGCCCAATTTGTAAAAGAGTTGGTGTCCAAGCAAGTGCAGGCTCCCCTTGGAATGGTGCCCTTTGGAATTCTGACTTCTCATGATAGCCCACGCTAGGTCTTAAGAATTTTTTAAATGTTAGTTGCCTCCCTCCTACCCACATTTATGACTGCTTTCACTTGGCTCCGTGTTCTGCTGATAATTAAACAGTTTGTGTGTCCTGTCTTTCCTCAGAGGAGCTTGTCAACCTTTGAAATTTTGTTCATCTCAGAGGGATGTCTTAAGTACTCTGCTTTCAGAATGTTTAAGAAAAAAATAATATTTTTCAAGATTACCTAGCTCTTTCTCATTTTTAGCCTAGAGTCAATATTCCCTTCACACTTCTTATATCCTAAGTGGAAATAAAACTCTCATCTAATTTTTTTTTCAGTGTTGGTGTGTATTATTCTTCCTTTAGTTGGTTACTAGAGAAATAATTTGGTTTATGCCGAGGGATGGTGTAGGCAAATCGTGTAAAATTTTGAACATGAAGGTGGGCCTCAGCAGGGTGAGATATAAAACTGTAAGAGTCTTGAAGGAATTGGGGGACCAGTCAGTCAGGAAATACAATATTTGAAAAATATGATGAGTAAAATTAATATCACTATTCAATTTCTTTTTAAAAATTCCTTCTTTCTCTTTTTCCCCTCCTTCCTTCCTTCCTTCTTTCCTTCCTTCCTTCCCTCTTTCCCTTTATCCCTCTTTCTTTATTTACTTTTCCTTCTCAATACTTGAATTCAGGTTAGTAAAGTATACTTAGTATATGACTCCCCTGACTTAGCTTAATATTAGAAGGTTAAATATAGTATTTCTGTGTTATATTCTAGCTTTCCTTTATTTCCAGAGAAGAATTTCTGTTCCAGCCAAAATTTTATTTTTACTATTCTTCCCTCTGTGTTTTTGTTTATGGCTACTGTGCATCTTCCTATTCAGTTTTAACCCTGAACTTTTAAAACCTCTAAATTCTTAATAACTGAAATTGCTACCAAAATTTTTATACTTTTAGCATTTAAAAAAGTCAAATGAAAATAAGTTTTCAGTAGTAAATGTATTTTCACTGCTCTTTATCCACTTAAAATCATGCTGAATCTGTATCATGATTGAGCACTATGCTTATATAGAACAAAACTGCTTCCTGTTGTAATTTTTAAATAAAGAGCACCCCCTTGTGGGAACACATGCTTAACCATGTTACATAAAATGGAAAACAAATATTAACAGAATAATAATGTTTTAAATTACTTATAGTTTATTTATTTTAAATTAGCTTAGAAAGAAAGCACCATACTACTTCTGAAGAAAAAAACTAAAAAGGTAGAAAATAGAATTTGAAAATTTTGCCAGTTTTTTATGTTATGACTCAATAAAAGTCTTCTGCAAAATTGTACTTGCTAATGAGTACTTTCATATAAATATTAATTATCTTAGAACTAAAATTTAGCTTAAAATAACAGACTTATCAGTTACTATTAATATGACCTATTCTAGAAAAGCTTTATTTTAAAAACAAGGAACCCAAACTTAAGGGGATGTATTTAGTGTGTTCACCAACTTACATATAACCAGCGATGAGATAGGTATATTCATGTAAACATCACTTCTGTTTGCCTGAGTGAGTCTTGATTGATTTTCAGACAATAGAATATAGTAATGCATAATTTACCTATACTGAGGAACATATTATTTAGCAAAAGTAAACTTTACAATGTAAAAGGTATAACACACCACTGTATCCTTAAAAATGATTATTTTTTATAGAATCTTTCTATGGTGTATTACCTGTATTTTTAACAGCATATGTTTGATGCACATAATATTTCATGGAATTTAATTTTAAAAAAACCATGACATTTTTGCTGGTCAAGGTGATGGTTCTTTTAAATGTTTCCCATTTGACATCAATTCATCTCAGTTTGCTTTTAAAAACTGGGGAAAAGTTTGTTGCTATTCCTCTTTTAATGGGAAGCTCAGACCTGGAAAGCAGGCCTTCCCCAAACAGAAAAGGAACATTGATTTTCTCTCTTTCAAAATCACTCTGTGCTTTAGAATGCCAAATTACCTTACTACTTGCAGACATCAAGTCATATCACTCTTCTACGTCGAAATCACACAATAATAAAATATTTTATAATGAAATTACACATTGTTTTAAACATGGGATTTTGTTGAGCCAGATTTTTCCCACCTGATTTTGGTAATCTACCTTCAGGTGACTCCAAATTCAGTTACTCAGTCTGATAAGAAACCATCTCACTGTCACATCATCCAACCTGTATATCCCTATTTTTTCCTAAGAGCTGTAACTCAAATAATCCTGCCCACCAGGATTGTTTGGTTATAACAACATTTATCTCTCTATTCTTATTACCAAATGTAATTCAAATAAACATTCTACTTCGACTTAGTTTCATTCATAATTTGTTGCATCTAACGAAAATATTCCAGAGTCTAAAGAACTAGAAACTGTAGACTTATTGGACTTTGTGTAATTACTAGAAATCATTATACAGGATAATTAATAGAAGCTTTAGGGAAGGTGTCTGCAAAAGTATTTTAGTGATTGATGGGTCTTTCGTGTTTACTTTTCAGTTTCTCGATGTCTATTGAAAACCTATGCTTCAGAGACATGATATTTGATAGTTATTCTGAATTAATTTCAAATCATAATCCCTTTGACTTTTAACCAACTAAATTGAGTGTTGAATGATAGTGTATTTTATTTTTATAATGATATTTTAAATAATTTGGGTATGTATGTTGTAAGAATAAAATGAATGTATTTATGTAATATATACACACATAACACATATATGTAAAATATATTTGTACATATAACATGTAATAATGTCAGATATACAGACACCATAAAATATATATTATATATGCACATAAAATATATATAATTTATGTGTATGTTACATATACTATTATATATATACACTTTTTTACATTTGTGTATATATAACATAAATATGTTCATTTCATTCTTACAACACATGTAATATATGATATATGTATGTATTACATATACATATATGATATATATGTATGTATTACATATACATATATGATGTATATGTATATAATAGATATATAATATCTATTATGTTTGTGTATATGTATTACATATATTTTTATACTATTATAATAAGGGACAATGCTTGTTTATTTCCATTGCCCCTTACTGTTATAATAAGTGGCAATGATTGTTTTATATCCATTGCCCCTTATTATAACACTGTACTAAGGACATGATACAGCATTCTTTGGTACAATATTTGGCACATGGAAAGAACTACATATATTTTCAGTTTTTATTAACATTATTATTAACATTCCCAGAAAAATTTTTTGTTACAAATAGAAAAATACGAAGGTGATAAGTTTTCTGACAGATGTAAAAGCTGAGGCCAGAGAGATAAAACAACGACATAAAATGTTACATAACTCTGCATAGAAGTTGTTCTATCACTGGAGCTAATCTGCTATATTTCCTACTTTTTTGTTTTACCTCTTTAACTTTTAGTTATGTAAACTTTTGTGCGTATATGTGTGTATAAGTCTTGTTATAACAGGATCTTTGAGATAAAATATATATAATTGAAATCATATATAGTTGAAATATAAATACATTTATCTATTACCTATCTATCTATCTATATATATCAATGATATAAATCATTAAAATCATCTCCATTATTTGATACTGAAAGCCTGGGATGATTAGAATTGTGTCATATGATAGGATAACGTATTTCAATGAATTTAATCAGTAAGACATCAATGCAAGAAGATAATATGAAACTGTGAAATATAGTATGCAAGTATAAAAGTGGGAGAATAGTAAGAAGTGCAGTTAGACTAGAGCAGAGTTTTCCTCAATGAATAAGCTACATTTTGATGCATAACAAGACACCTTGACACTTAGTTCTCCTTAGATACTTAGTGTTTTAAAATAGTAAATGTTCATTTCACCTATGATTCTGTGGGGTGGCAATTTGAGGTTGGCTCTACAGGGCAGTCCTGCTGATGTGGGCAAGGCTCAGGTAAGCTTGGCTGGGCTTGTTTATATGACTTTGGTCAGTTGTCAGGTCAAGGAACCTGACTGTTCTAAAATGGTTCTGCTGAGACGACTCATCATATTGTGCGGTCCTTCATCCTCCAACAGGCTGGACCAGGTGTCTTCAGTAGGTAGCAGTGGTCGGTGGCTCAAGACTGAGAACAGTGGCGTGAAAATCTGTTGAGGCTTAGATTCAGTACTTATACAGCCTCACTCCTGGGGCATTCTTTGGGCCCCAGTCAATCACCAGCCAGGTCAGATTCAAGGTGTGCGTACCTTGGCAATGGACAGATCAGTAAAGAACTGTGCTCACTTTTGTAATCTGCTGTAATCTGAATTGTGGCCATGGAAGTGGAAATGCTACATACTGTGAGATAATAATCAATGGGATTTGGAATCTATGAAATAAGTGACAAAGGGAGAAACGTCTAGTTAAATTATTTTAACTAAGTGAGTTAGTTAATGAGAAATAATAAAGTTTATGTGGTTAAATATTTGCAGTGAAGTTAACCTTGATTAAAACTCATTCCAGACTATATTTAATACCTGTTATATATTTCAAAATAGCTGGAAGAGAAGATTTCAAATGTTCCCAACACAAAGAAATGAAGTGTTTGAGATTATAAATATCCTTAATTACCCTGATTTGAGCATTACACATTATGTATATGTATAAAAATACCACATGTATCCTATAAATATGTACAATAATGTATCAATAAAGAATCAATTTCATTTTATCACCGATTCCCTTCCCTAAAAACTGGCCTTATGCAAGCAACTTAATTTTTGTAAAGTCTCATGTGTTTCCTCAATTGCAAAAAAACTGTAAATGATCATTGCCAGCTCCTTGGATGATTAGGAGCATTATGAAATAATGCAAGCAAAATGAATAACTATGTACTTAATGTGGTAGGGGCTCAAAATGGCATGAGTCATATTATTTTTAGGATTTATATTTTCTTGGTAGTATTATAAATAGTATCCTAGTTATAATGAAAGCACATCTCAGAAGGAAAAACTCACTTGAAATTAATTCTGTTTTGGACAAAGTTTAATCGTACTGTGAATGGAAATGGATGATGGGATACTAGAAAATTTAAATGGGAGTTTTAGATAGAAGTCATAGATAAAGGTCCCCATATCAAGAAGATAGTTGAAAAGTTGAGAATAAAGAAACTATGGAGCAAAAGTCTGTGCAAGGAAAAGAGCAAGCAGCCAAAACTAAATATTGAGGAATTTTGAAGATTAAATTATGATTAATTGGCAAGTGTGATTAGATACGTAGGATGATATTTTGTTGTTGTTTGTCATTCTGAGTTTCGGCTCATCCTATTTATAGCCACTCATATCATTACCAACTGTTAAAATCTTATTCCTCTACAGACTTCTTTTGTATCCCCTGCTTTCTGTATTTGATTATCTCAGTCCAATGTATCGTATAGGTAAAGAACTCTTCAGGGAGTATTTTAATTGAATATCAATAAGATGCAGGATTCATAATATAAATCACTCCAAAATTTTATGACAGTCTTTCAACTATTACACAGACATTAAATTTAGATACATATACACATGTTTATGTATAATCGTATTCATATTACAGGGTCATTAAATATAGCTAAGTTTTCCCAAACTTCAAATGTTTCAAAAACTAACACTCCTTCCTCATAGGTGAGTATACACTTAGCACTAGCAGGTATAAATAATAATAATTTCAATTTATATAAGACATTTTGGCATCATCTGCTACCTTCAAAAGCAATCTTATGTTCATTTTATTAAGGTGATGTGTTTTGCTTCTTCAATGGAGATTCTTTCCTGTGTGACTCACCATAGGGCAGAGGTTGTCTAGATTATCAACAACTTTGCCCTCACTTATATAATTTAGTATTGTGATATCAGTGTGAATTCGACAGGGAAATATATCATTATTTTCATTCCATTCAGAAGACATTGATTTAGCATATATTATGTGAAAGATGATAGTGGTTATCAATTAAGAAAACATTTATAACTTTTATATAAAACACATACATCTCAGCTTTCTTTATTTAAATCCTAAATACATTTCACCTGTTGTAACTGCATAATACATTATATTTTATTGCTGACTTTAGGAATACTATAATTTTTTTTTTTTTTTTTACAGAGTAGATATTCTTTGTAATTGTAATTATGGTTAAAAAGAATGTGTGTGTTTGAGTCATGCTGAGGTGGGAAGGAATGTGGGTGGTTGTGTTTTATTTTTCTAGGCTGTGGGTGGCATTTTGGTATGTTGGGGATATTTCTAGGCTTGGGAGTGAATGTTCTATTGTAGTTTCTATTTTCCTTTGTCAGAGATGTGCTAAATGTTGTTTTTCTTGCAGATGGTATTTGGAAATTTGATCCAGAGCAACATGTTTTAAACGAGAAAAAAGTAGGGGGAAATTGATACTAGTTAAGCATACTCCTACACTACTCATCTGGTAGTTGTTTTTGCTTTTCTAGTTTTATTTTGTTTCTCTATGAGAGAGATACTAAGTGATAAACAAGATTGTTAGCTTTCATAATTGACATACTAAAGACTTTGGACAATTCCCTTAATAACAAGTACTTCTTTCAAAGGAAGGAAGAGAAAAGTGACAGGACATTAGAGAAGAAATATAGAAAGACATTTCTGAAGTATATTAAAGTGGGAAAGAACATTTATGACAAAACAAAAAAAAATCTGAAATTACAGTCTCGATTTTACCATACTAGGTATAGAACCCTAAGAAATCCTTATGTACGTATCCCAAATTTATAAAGTGATCATCTTGCAGTCATCTTATATTGATCAAACATTGCTTTAAGATTCATCTTCAACTCTCTACTTTTCTCTCTTCATAAAAATCATCTAACTTATGGCTCTATTTGTAGCTATAAAAATTATCAATTACTAGGAAGATAAACTTATCTCTTTATCTATAAATATTTATATTATTTATTCGCTATGTTTTTTCTGAGCTCTAGATCCAATTTACTTGGATGCCACATAAGTCCTTGAAGTACAAATTCATTACTACTCTTATTTTTATCCTACATTCTGTATTTTAGTAAATATTTCTACCATCCAGTCAGATGATCTTGAGTAGACTTTCAAGTCATAAGAGTGATGATATGAATTGATGCTGAGATAAGGAAGTTATCCTAGAGTTAAAGTCAATAGTAATTGACAATAAGTGACTAGGGAGGAGAGGGAAAAGGATGAGATGACAAGAAGAAGGAAGAATAATGAGGAATAAGTAATGATGATACAAATTTCAAAACAGAGGACATTTAAAGCAAGAACTAGGAAAAATAGTTTGGTAATGGGAAAAAAGAATGCAAGTTTTCTTCTTTTGTGACTGAGCAAAAGATAGTATATAGCTCGTGGAAAGGGAGTAAACATTTTATCATTATATCTTGTTTAAAATCTATATGTATACCTTTTAAAGATATGTATGTCCTTTTTCTTTGTTTTCAATAAAACTAGATAATTTGAAACTGTGTCTTTTTGTGGAAGAGTAAACCATGGTGTATGGCACATGATACATGTGCAGGACAAAGAAGAAATACGTCTACTTTTGTCTCTTTTCTGCATTATCCTACAAGCTTTGACTGGAACCGAATGCATCTCAGTTGCCATTAATAAACATCTTTAATGGCATATAAATACTCAATATATATGGATGAACAAATGTTATTATCTAGTACTTGATTCCTATCCGTATAAGGTTCACAGTGTAACAGAGGAATCAGGGAGGTAAGCAAATGCTACAATGCTGTAAGTTCTGAAATGTTATTTGCATAAAGTGATTCCATGTGAGGGGAGCTAGGGATAGAGATGGCCATACCTTGAGCTAGGTATGGAAGAATCCAAATATTTGACAGGTAGATAAAGGAAAATACAGTTTAGGAAAAGGAAGACCAATCTAGAAAAAGGAAATTGTTGGCTGGGCGCGGTGGCTCACACTTGTAATCTCAGCACTTTGGGAGGAGCCAAGATGGCAACCATGGCACAGGGCAACAAGAGCAAAATTCTATCTCAAAAAAAAAGATATAGAGTAATTAAATTCTAAGATGTGCCCTTAGGAAGTAAGTTATACAACAGTGAAGGTTTAGAGGGAGAGAGTTCCATTTTAAGAAAAATGGAACAAAAGTAGTTTGACAACTTTGAAGTGTCTTAATAAATTTCATTCTACCCAGCACTTTGGGAGGCCAAGGCAGTCCGATCACCTGAGGTCAGGAGTTTGAGACCAGCCTGGCCAACGTAGTGAAACCCCATCTCTACTAAAAATACAAAAATTAGCTGGGAGTGGTGATGCATGCCTGTAATCCCAACTACTCAGGAGGCTTAGGCATAAGAATCACTTGAACCTGAGAGGCAGAGGTTGCAGTGAACCAAGCTTGCGCCACCGCACTCCAGCCAGAGCTACAGAACAAGACTCCTGTCTCAAAACAAAAAACAAAACAAAACAAAATCTCATTCTAAGGATTTGGAAAATAATCTTGTGAGCTGTCTCTTTTCCTTTACTTTTTTTAAAAAAAAATATCAGAGAGTTATAATTGATACAATCAGATTTATGTTTAAGGACTATTAACTGGTGACAGTAGAGATTAATGTCTAGAGGGATAGAACAGAGGTATGAGATAGGATCAAAAGCTATTATAGCAGATCGAGGAAAAGATTATTTTGTAACATATTTGCAGATTCTTTCACATTTAACAGTGAGTGTTAATTTTGGCAGAAACAGAAAAAAAGATTAAAAAACATAGAAATCTCAGTAGGTGTAAAGATTAATGGTAAAATGTTTTGCATAAATAAATACTAATACAAGACATCTTTATTTCTAAAATTCAAATGTTTCACATGTGTGTGTGAGAGACAGAGAGAGAGAGAGACAGAGAGAGAGAAGAGAAGAGAAGAGAAGAGAAGAGAAGAGATGAGATTGCATTTTCCCAAAATGGCCATAGCAATATCTCTTATTCCACATGTTCTTCTTAAAATGTGACTTTGATACTCCTTCCAACTTGATCTGAGAGTTTGTGATATGGCGGAAATGATGCTAGGAGACTTCCAAGGCTAGGTTATAGGCAATCTAGCTTCCACTTGTTTTTTTTTGTTGTTTTGTTTGTTTGTTTGTTTTTCTGTGAGAGAGCTCAAACTAACACATACAAAGAGGCTGCATGGACAAGTCAGGTGTAGTGCTATTCCAGCTAACAACAGGGCTGGAGTCCCAGATGAAAACCAGCACCACCCACCACACATCTGAATAAAGACACCTCCAGGTGATTTCAGCTGCCAGGTCTGAGGTCATTTCATATCTTTCTAGTGGAGGCTATAGACCTCAGGTGTGAAGTCATTTCATGATTTCCTGGTTGAGGCTACAGACATCCTTGTACAAGGGTAAGCCATCACCACTATGATCTATCAAAATTCTTGACCCAAAGAATCCACAAACCTAATAAAATTATTATTTTCTGTCACTTTTTAATATAGTTATAGTAAGTGAAACAGTGAGTATGTATATATATATTCCTTTAATAGAATAATGTGTGTATTGATGAGTGACAGTTCTTATTTATTTTTGAAATCAAAACAACAAATTTAATAAATATACTGCCTAAAATGCAAAGAGACTTATAAAGAAAGTCACCAAGTTTCAGGAGATTCTTACTCTAAAGTGTGCCCATCTTTATTTACTTTTGGCAGATGAGTGGTAGAGATTCTAGAAGGAAAGGGGGCACTTCAATAGATTTTCCATTGGAAATTTATTAGAATAAAATGCAAACATTTTCATAGTTGCTCCCACTGTCTTACATCAGAAAATCTGAGCCAATCATGCAGCAATAAAATCCTAATGTTGTATCACATTCTGAGAATGCAAGCAAGATATTTTAAAATAATGTCTCCTAGTACCTATTAATGACAATGAAGATATTTTGGAAGTTAGAGCTATTATGTAATGTTATTTGATAGAAGCAATATATAGGGCAAATTTTAAAGGACACATTACCCATACTATTGGGTAATAACAAAAGAAGGAAATTTGGAACACCAGAAAAGAAGGAAAAACAAGCAAGGGGAAAATATGGGTAAATGATATAGACTTCTCTTCACCTCTGAAACTTTCAGAATTATGTTTAATGGTTGAAGCACAAATGATCACAGTGCCTAATGTGGTTCTCAAAACTAATTATGATAATTCAAGTAATGCCTCTGAAACTTGTATTATAATATGCAGCATTGTTCCTTCAAGATAAATTATTCCACTTTTCACAGGAGGTCAATACAGAAGCCTCTGATGTGATGAACTGATTTTAACCACACAGAATTAATGTTTAAGACATGAAAACAGCTCACTTGCAGGAAGATATTGGCAGATTTTCCAACTCTGCAGAATAGCAAAGTTACAACTGGATTGGGATGCTTCATCAGTTCAACCAAAGGCCAGAAACATGCTCTGTGCTTTAAAGAATACAAAATGAAAAAGCTTAAACATTTTTTTCATTCTACAAAATAAACTTACAGAAATCATTCTCATTTTATTAAAAAAATAGGATTAGTCACTTGAAGCAGGAACATTTTGAGAAAGAATGGAGGGGACTTCTTGCCTTATCCACATTTTTAAACCCTTAGCTCCAAAATTCACATTGCATGCTACAAAAAGATGCCAACCTTCAAACTAACCAATTATACAGAGCAGCCCATAAGAACAAAACTGCTCTTGCAATGTTACAGACATTTCTGGAAATGCAAGAAGTACTTTTATTTGGATCTATATTGGGTGAGGCAGACAAAAAATGCATTACTGGAAAAAATTAATGTAACATTTTAACTTATATTTTAAGCCATTACAAAGTTAACACCACTTTAACACAAGAGAGTGCCTTTGAATAGCTGCTCACCTCCAAGCATTGCCAAAACATTGTCTGGCAGAGTTTTAAGTACCTGGTCTTCTCAGTTTGGGCATATATTTTCTTGAGCTGTTAATATAAATAAAAGCAACCTCTCTATTACCGACTTCCCTCTCCCTGCTGCCCCAAACACAAAACAAAAACAAATTACCTTAAATGCCATCCTAATAAGGAATTATGGCTAACTTTATATTCTCCTATCTTGTCAAATATTCTCCATTTGATCTCATTATCTACTTATATATAATTATACAATTTTCACTATATAAATGTGATCCTTAGTTTATTTCCTTTGCTCATAAAATTTCACCTGCCTGAAATGTTCTATTCCTATATCTAACTTACGTTTCTCTGCCTGGCAAGCTCCTCTTTAACTCTGAAGAACCAATTTAGAAGTTGACTCTTTGGATATTTTTTTGCTGTCCTGCCTAACCTAGCCATGATTATAGTGTAGTTCTTTTGCCTGGGTCCCCAGGTGAACTTCAGAATATGTTGTATCATATTGTCTGCATGTCGGCCTCTCAGGAACATTGTCAGCAACCAAATGGTGGGGACAACGAAAAATTTATCCCCCAATCTCCAGGACCCAACCCCGTACCTAGCACATGACTCCAGCGTGTGGTTTATTAAATATTTCAATACTCTTTCTGTTGAATCATCCCTAAGCCTTTCTGCAGGCTACTCTTATATCTTTTGGATAAGAAAGAGAAATCTCGGATGTATTCGAAGAGTACGAGATTGTAAAATGTTTCCTTTTCTTATAGCTCCATTAAGGTGGAAGGACATTGTAATAAAAATAGCCATAGTCACAGATTTTGAAGTCAGACAGAAGCCTGAGCACAAATGCCACATTCATCATTTACTAGACATGATTCTGATCAAGTTTTTACCACATCAGAAGAGTGGGCATGAATATTAAATATGATAATCCAACTGGATATAATGCAGAGTGATTCAATAGACAGTAATCATTACTTTTCCCAGTCAGGCAGCAACTAAGCTGAGATTGCAGTTTGGGTTCCAATGCCACTGAAAATCAGTATACCGAGAACTATACTAGAGCCCTATCAGAATGCCAGGGTCCACACGGCTGGGAACAGAAGAGTACAGCAGCTCAGAGTACCCATGGCCATGTAAATCCCCTCAGGACACAGATTGCCTTTGCCAGTTAAAACGGAACCCCTTATCCACATCCTGGTTTGCTTTTTCGGCTCAGATACTAAAAAGGCGACTGCATTTGTAGCTTGCATATTTCCTTTCTTATTCCTGACAGAGGTGAGAATTTAAACATACTGTGTAATTCCTACCAGGAGTTAAAGAAAGGTAATTATAAAGCAAGGGAATTTGAAAGGCAAAGAGGGCAAGAATGAAGCAGCAAAGAATTTCAGCTCAATATAAAGCTTTTCCTTCATTCAAACTATTACATTGTGTATTGACTTGTATTGATCTCTTTGCAAACTACTTTTGCGTTTTAAGAATTTTAATGCAATGAACACTTGAAAATTTCTAGATAGATGATATTTTGTGTCTATCAATATCTACAACATATATATATTTATACATATACATCTATAGTGGGATTCATTATATATTTTTTAAATTATGTAAGGATGATTTTTAAGGCAAATTGAATAATTTCATCTGATGGAGTAACAAAACTAGCATTGCCAAATATTTATAGAATGATTTGGGGTGATGTCTGTGATTACTATAATAAAAAAATAGACAACTGTAGTTTATGAGGCGGTTGATTGCTTTACCTTCCTTTTATATTGAGAGTATTTCATGGTCTACAAAATACTTAAAATTATAAAACACAAACCAAGTTCTCACTTCTTCATTTTCTGTTAACGAATATTTTCTAAAATTATATTTTGATAAGAAATCTATTTTAAAATACCTGCCATTTGTGTATGTTAATGATTTATAAAAGTAAAATGCATGGAATAAGTGAACATAGTATATTTCCCCAAGAACTGACACAAATTCTATACACTTAATACATATTTAATTTGTCCTTAACATTATTGACATTAATAGCTAAGATGTACTAAATAGTTATTGTGTGCCAGATGCAATGCCAAGTCACTAAAAGCATTATGTCATGCCACTACATCACACATTACTAACCCATGAGGAAACTATGATGATTAATATCACTTTATACTTCAGGCGAGGTGTTTGGCGATGGTAAGTCCAATAGGTCAGAGCCAGTCTTGCTATTGGATATATTTGCAAAGGATGAACTCGCTTACAGAAGCATGAACACTGAATAATAGACACTGTGGAAATTATGTTGCAACTTGGTTGAAATGGTATCTTCCAGTTTTAAAGTTCTCGAATTCTTGAGTTAGATTCACATGTATCAACAGAAGAAATGTTTTAATGGCATGAAAAACTTATACTTTGAACTTTCCTTTGCTCTCTGTATTTTCATGTAAGAATTTATAATTTTATATAACCTTTTAAATTGTTTTCCCTTCCTTTTAGTGTATCACCAGATCTTGGGGTTAGGTAAGACAGAGGATTAACAAAAATAACTAGACTCAGAAAAAAGTAATTTTCACAAGGCCAGTCATTCATTCAACGTTCCAGAATTTAGGTCCTGACTCTCGAGCAGTACTTTTTTTTTTCATCAGACAGCACTGACAAATTCAATTCCATAATCCAGATTTTATATTCACTGTAATAACTGTAAATGTGCTGTTAGTATAACATTGCTAGTAGCATTAAAATCAATATCTAATAATAGAAATCAGGTTAAAAAATTTGATAGCCTTTCCAGCCAAGCACTATGGCTCACGCCTGTAATCCCAGCACTTTGGGAAACAGGCAGGTGAATCACTTGAGCCCAGGAGTTTGAGACCAGCCTGGGCAACACGCCTAAACTCCATCTCTACAAAAAATACAAAAATGAGCCGGGCATGGTAGCAAGCACCTGTAGTCCCAGCTACTTGGGAGACTGAGGGGAGGAGGGTGGCGAGCCTGGGAGGCAGAGGTTGTGTGTAGTGAGCAGAGATTGCTCCACTGCACTCCAGCCTGGGCAACAGAGCTAGAATCTGGGGGAAAAAAAGAAAAGAAAAGAAAAAAAGAAAAAAAAGATAGCATTCCCATAATCTCTACGTAAAAATATTACAGGGCCTGGAAGCACAGTTCTTTTTAAATAAAGCATTATGCAGTTATATAGAAAAGATTTATTTTTCTTTTTATATTATGTTTGAAATAGATCTAGGTTGAGCTACCATAGAAATTAACCTTTATCTCTGAGAGTTAAATCAAAAGTCTTAATTTCTGAAGATTTTTGATCCTGCTTTGAGCTGTTGAAAGTATTCATCTGGGAATGAATGGAAATAGTTTATCAGAGTCATCAGAACTAGACTATCAGGCTTCCAAAAGCTGATTATAGCAGAGTTCAAAGAGTAATAAGAAGAAAGTGTGATAATAGGGGATATTTGTCCTTTTGAGGGGCTTCTCAATACCTTCTGTATCCTCATGGAATTCTTCATAATATACTTCTTAGGGGAAGTGTAACCTCTATGTTCTATAGAAGCTACAAAAATACTGGCTTTTCCATACTTTCTTGTAGTTAGGCAGTAGCTGCATCTTTTGGGCCTGGCAAGTCTGATGCACCCAATAAGGACTGGAATTGAAAGCTGGTGATCAAAGAGCATCTGCATGGGCAGTTGTATGTGTTTCCTCTTGCAACTACAACAAATTACTATAATTTTATAGTTTAAAACAACATAACTTTATTATCTTACTTATCTGCAGGTCAGAAACTTGAAATTGGTCTTACTGTGCTAAAATCATACTGTTAGCCAGGTTGCATTCCACTGGAGACTCTAAGGAAGAATCTACTTATTTGCCTTTTCCAAGTGCAAGAGTCTTCCTGCATTCCTTGGTTTATGGCCCCTTCTGCCACAAACCAGCAGGATAAGCATCTTCAAATCACTCTCTCACCCTTGAAGTCCTGCCTCTCTGTAAACTTTATTGGCCATATAAAGCAACACATTTATAGGCTTCAGGGATTAGGATGTGGACTTCCTTGAGAAGCCATAATTCTGTCCATCACAAAAAACCTGTCTGGTGGCTCACCAACAGCAGTGCTCATTTCTTAGGGACAGCAGTGACCTAAGACCTAGTGGCACCATGTAGGGTGCAGTGGAAGTTGGAAAATCAGTGGCATTTAGTGTTCTGTGACAAGTGTCCTTCCTTGATGGGTGCTAGAATGAAAGGTTAATGTTTAGTGTGATCCAGGTTACTCCTAAGCCAGATTTCTCAGGTTTTTGGTGGCTCTGTGACCTGTTAAGTACTCCTTCCCTAAGTTCTTTACTGACTAAATTAGTCACAAACCTGAATCTGTGGAAGAGAGGGCATTGAGTATAGATGGTAGTGAATGGATGAGAGAGGTGATGTTTGAAGATGAAAGATCCAGCCCTCCCCCAATCCAAAAAAATTAAGAGAGTTTCCAACTGTTAAAAAGACTAATTATTAATTTACTGAAAAAAATGTAGTGGTCATTAATCAGTTATTTTAATCTTAAAGACTTTTCATACCAAAAATGTATTTTAAATGATTCCTACACTGTAAGTTTCTACCTAGTTAGAATATTAATACTGAAGCTTATTCAATAGAATATAAATTTTTAAAGTAATTGATTATATTATACAATTAACAAAATTAATATTATATATGAATAACCTGAAATCCATGTTACACGAACATTTTCAAAGCTGATATGATCTCATTTATGTTCATTTCTCATTGTGATGGTGCATACAGAGCTGGTTTTACCTTATCTTTTGGCACATATCACTTCTGGAAGAGGTAGAAAGGTCAACTAATTTAGATTACCCAGGGGAGTCTGCTCAGCATCTCTCTGCCTGTGGTCTTTTTCCTCCATTGTATTGGCTCCGGGCCACTCCTCACTATTTGAGCACTGAAAACAACAGGAGGCTATAGGCCTTGTGTGCAATTGGATCCCTTTGCTCTAAAATGAATGACTTCTGAAACCTGCTATTGTGACCAGGAGACAGCAGCTTCAAACAAAGAGGACTCAATAGATATTTTGACTTGCATTCTAGAAATCAGTTGGAGGAAGTGAAACAAGAAAAAAGAGAAAGGAGCTGTTGATTGTTAATCAGTTCTCGCTAAGTAGAAATAGGACACATAGAAAGTAGATGTTATGGCCAGACGCGGTGTCTCACACCTGTAATCTCAGCACTTTGGGAGGCCAAGACAGGTGGATCACCTGAGGTCAGGAGTTCGAGACGAGCCTGGCCAACATGGTGAAAACCCGTCTCTATTAAAAATACAAAACAATCAGGCAGACGTGGTGGTGCATGCCAGTAGTCTCAGCTACTTGGGAGGCTGAGGTAGGAGATCCCTTGAACCTGGGAGGTGGAAGTTGCAGTGAGCCAAGACTGCACCACCACGCTCTAGCCTGGGTGCCAGAGTGAGACTTCAGCTCAAAAAGAGAAAGAAAGTAGATTAGTGGATTATGGATTTAGTCAAGATCATGTGGTTCAAACTTCTTTTACAAATGAGGAAAGCTTAAATAGGTAGTTGGGATAAATTGATGCTTAATACCTTAAATGCCTGATTGTATTCATGTTATTACTTAAACCATCTTAGTTGATTAAATATGTCAGTTCAAAAAAACTATTTTTTAAGTTTAATATGATATCTTAAAATGTCCTTTCCCCTGAAATTATATTAAATATAACACTGGAACTTTATTTTAGGGAATTAAAGCCTTATGTCAACTTCATGAATCAATAAATACCCATGGTTTAAAATTAATAAATAACCATAACAAACTCTCATATACTTAGGTATTGTATTTATTGAATAATTTTATTGTAGCCAATACTGAATTTTCAGCAATCAAGATTTTGTCTATAATTCATATTTAAGATTATTCATTTCAATTTTATCCTGACATATAATTAAGTCAATATTAAGATACCATGTGTTGACAAACTCTTGAAGCATTTACTAGATGGAAGAAAAGACAAAAAATATTTTCATTTTGTTGTTAGTAGCTTTATAGATGGCCACAAGAGGGCAACCTGTGAAAGTAATTGAAATTGCAAGGAAAAACCTCAGCAACATTTAATATGTGTGTGGTAGGTATCTTTGATCATGAACTTAGCATTATTGTCAGAATGTATAAAAGAGTTCCATTTCAACTAGTTAGTTTTAATTTTTTTCCAAACTGGAAAATCAACTGAGACAAATTAATGTCTACATTGCCCTTTAGATTGTGGTATTGAGAGTTATGTAATAGATATATCCCATGTGTAACACGGGAATCAGATAACATCTTTCTAGTAATGATGTCTTGTAAAAACAGTTGCAATAGACTGTCAGTACTTTGCTAGGATAATGACATTCTTGCTTTTTTAAAGCATTTTTAATTTTATGGGTACATAATAGTTGCACATATTTATGGGGTACATGAGATATTTTGTTATAAGCCTAAAATGTGTAGCCTGATTTTATCAGGCTAACTGGGAACTCCATAACCTCAAACATTTATCATTTCTTTGTGTTACAAACATTTTAAGCCCACTCCTCTAGTTATATTGAAATATTCAATAACTTACTGTTAACTACAGTTATGCTATTGTACTACCAAACATTGAATTTTATTCCTGTTATCTTTTGTAAATAGATACCCATTTTAATTCGTACCCATTAATCAGTCCCTTTTTGTCCCTTCCTATCCCATTACCCTTGCCAGCCTGATAACCATCATTCTTCTTTCAACTATCAAAATGTCTCTTATTTTTTAAAGATGGTCATGGATTTTGAGACCCTTGCATAGTCATTGATAATACCATTACCTGCTTTCAAGCACATCAAATGAGACCTGAGGCAAAAAAGGATCCTTTATGGATTAAAATAGTTTTGATAGGTAAAATAGATCAATTACTAGTTTGTGTATTTCTCTGTGACTCAGGGTAATGTAGCATAAAATGATTAAATTTTACATCAAGAGGAAAAAGTGTTTAGAGAATAAAGAATGATTTGGCATACTGAGTACCTCAAAAATCCTTGCTCACCCTAACTTCCCACCCCAACAATCCCCAAAATAATACACATCGTCCAAAATGTACTGTAACTTTTGTTCCTAGGAAAATAATGCAATAGAGCCCTCTAATTGAATTTCTGGAAGCAGGTGTCCTTTATAATAGCATCACCTTATTTCCTGCCAAGAACATAATGTGCAGCACACAATTCTAGTTTTATTAATTTTGTTATTGTTTGCAGTACTTTGCCCATCCTACCAGACATGCTGCAGGGTGACTCAAACAGCACAAAAGATAAATTCTATTTATATCCCAACATTGTGTTTATTTGGTTACATGCCTTAATTTTCAAGATTATGCCATTTGTTAAATTTAATAAGGTTTTAATAATATTGGATCAAACATATCATGCAATTATATTTTGAATGATGCCTCAGATCATATAATGTAGCCTTAAAATTGGGAGTTTTATAAGTTGGAATAGGCCACTTTAGAAGAAAATATCCCTTTGATGAACAACATAAAAAGCTTGAAAATAGTTTATATTCCAACTTACAGAAAGTAATTATTTTAGATAGCTGTAAACCCCACTTCTCCCGCTCCCCCTTTTTTTTTAACCTAGAATGAATCCTCTACTTAGTTTAATGTTCCTTTAAATTAGGAAATGTATGTAAAGTTAATCTACAAACTTGTAAATAACAGCATGAATTGATAACTTGAAGACCTATGCATCAAATTCAGAAAAGGAATAACACATACTAGCTTTATATATTCTGCTTTTGAAACTGGACATTTCTGTCAACTTAGAGCCCTGTGGTTGAGTTTTTTTAAGGAAACATGACAATTTTTGTTTTTGAGAATTATCCTTTTCTCTTTCTGTAACTTAGGCATCACTTTTCTCTCTTTGACAAATACCAAAGCCTATATACTGTATCTTATGTATTAATAATATACTATATTTATTATATATTGTATTTAATAATACATAAAATAGCTACAGGAAGTAAAAGTAGAAGAAAGGGCAAATAAATCAAGAAATTATAATAATGTTTAGAAAAATATTGGAGGATAGTAGGAATAATATATAAATGAAATCAATAAATATTTTATTTTAATACCTATAATACTAATTATCCTTAAATGAGATGTCCAAATATAATGGTTGCAAGAATCTTTTCTTTCAGGTTTGTGTCATTAAAATTCATTGACGGCCTTGGAAATCATGATTTCTTTTTTTTTCTTTTTTGAGATGTTTGAGATGGAGTCTCTGTCGCCCAAGCTGGAGTGCAGTGGTGCGATCTCCACTCACTGCAAGCCCCGCCTCCCGGGTTCACGCTATTCTCCTGCCTCAGCCTCCCGAGTAGCTGGGACTACAGGCGCCTGCCACCATGCCCGGCTGATTTTTGTATTTTTAGTAGAGACGGGGTTTCACCGTGTTAGCCAGGATGGTCTCGATTTCCTGACCTCATGATCCGCCTGCCTCGGCCTCCCAAAGTGCAAGGATTACAGGCGTGAGCCACCGCGCCTGGCCAGAAATTATGATTTCAAAAGTTAAATATCTTACCCAGTGACACATAATAGATAGTACACAATGTATCAGAGCCAGGATTCAACTCGTGCCATCAAATTCCTAGTCAGGTCATCACATATATATCATACTATTTATTATATGTGTTTTTTTGTATGTTTGTTTGTTTTGTCTTGTGAAAATTCCTCCTTCACAACTCTTTCCAAGTGTTTAGGACATGTCCATCCAAATCAAACACATTATAGACAACCTTGACATATTTGAGTTACGGAGATTAATATGTTTAGTCCTGACCATGACCCCATTTAAAGTGTATAAGTACATAGTTTTAGCAACTAGGCAACTCATGATTCTCATGAGCTGAAAAGATGCATTTCTGACATCCATGCTGTTCTTTATATATAGGATAATAATGTAGTCATACAAATGCATATATGTGTGTATATATATGTACACACATATATATAATTTATATCTATTCATACATTGTGTGTATATAATATGTAGTCTTTATATAATAAAATCAGTTTATTTTATTTAGGGATGGTAGTGACATTTTCCATACTGCCATACATTTTTAGTTATGTATGTATTTATTTATTTTTGTTTTGTTATTTCAATAGGTTTTGGGGTGCAAGTAGATTTTTATTACATGGATGAATTACATAGTGGTGAATTCTGGGATTTTAGTGCACCTGTTCCCCGAGTAGTGTACATTGTACCTAATGTGTAGTTTTTTATCCGTGGGCCTCCTTCATCCTCCCCCTTCTGAGTCTCTAAAGTCCATTATATCACTCTGCACAGCTTTGCATACTCAAAGCTTATCTCCCACTTATAAGTGAGAACATATGGTTTTTGGTTTTCCACTCTTGTGTTACTTCACTTAGAATAATGTCCTCCAGCTCCATCTAAGTTGCTTCAAAGGTCATTATTTTGTTACATATATATCATACATATATAATATATATAATACATATAATTATATATTTTCATTAATATATGATGTATATATATTTGTCCAGGTCACTATAAAATATATATTTTGTTATATATGGGTTATATATATGTAATATGTATTATACATATAATAATATATATTATCATCAATATATGATATATATGTCCAGGTCACTTTATAATATATGCATATAATAAGTATATATATTTTATAGTGAAATATAAAATAAGTATATATGTTATAGTGAAATGTAAAATAAGTACATATATTTTATAGTGAAATATAAAATAAGTACATATATTTTATAGTGAAATTTAAAATAAGTATATATATTTATAGTGAAATTGAAAATAAGTATATATATTTTATAGTGAAATATAAAATAAGTGTATATATTTTATAGTGACCTGGGACTGGTTAAGTAATATACAGATTATAGGACTGGACTGGTCCTGAGCCTAGGAAGTTAATAATTAAGGAATGGAGTATATAGAGATTAACATTATGAATCTACTCTCTATTTTCTCAATTTACAAGTTGATATATAAGTAACATAAATAACATAAAGCAAGCATCTGTATTATATATACAAGGTTATATATATAAAAATGCCAACTACTCTAAGAAGAGCATCTTTTGACATTAAGTGCGTATAGATGTAAAGACCCACTTTCCAAACCACCTCTTCCTTCCATTGCACCTGTGCTTTCCTATTTACCATTTCACATGAGATCTTTTCTCCTGGCAAGGGAAAGACAGATTAATTGCAAAAACATTTAGTACAAAATAATGTAACAGGTAATTCACTATAAAGGATTCTCAGCATAATTTTCTGATAAAAAATAATGAAAATTATTTTTTGTAGTACGGTGTTTGTTTTTTTGCAGCTATTTAAGTAGTACCCAAAATGTGGCTGCCTTGTTTATAGGAGATAAAAGAATACTAACTAAAATTTGCCCTTTTTTGACCCCAGGATCATGGTCTTATTTTCACTGTATCTTAGGTGGAAAATTGTGTGTTAATACTTTACTATTCAAAATAAACTCAAAACTCAAAAACATAATATCCTTAGCTAACATGTAATAATTTTTTCATCTTTCAAGTGTCTGATTTAAGGAACTTTACTCACACAGCTATAAGGATACAATCATGAATATACTACAAATGCGCTCTGAAAAAAAAGAAGTACAACTACACATATCATCATATTGGTGATAACCAGGGTCCTTTAGCGACATAACTGTAAGGATACAATTATGAATATACTACACAGCTATAAGGATACAATCACGAATATACTACAGATGTGCTCTGAATAAAAAGAAATGGTAAGGACCCTATGCTCTAAATGTAAGTTACCCCAACATTTTGGGGATATCACTTAACTGCTTACATTTGTAAACAAGTGATACATCTTTCAGTCTTATACAAATATGTCCCAATTCTAGATTGTAGATGGATGAGGCTAATGATACATCATTTTAAGTAATGAAAATTGCCTAAGATATTTGTCATTTTAATGAGTATTAGTAATACGAGTTTGTATTTCTCATAACACTTATTTGTATTCTCTCTTTTTAACAAATTTTATATATTTTTAGCATCTCTCTTTTCACTGCTTTGAATGCCTCTTGAAAGGCTCATATCTCTAAATAAACTGGCATATTCGTCTTGAGGGACCCTACAAGATTGTTTTCCTATTCACACTTCTACTTAATGCTATCTGGAAGGCTAACAATCTTCCATTTGATTAAAATAGATACATATCAGATGTCATTGTAGATTGATTATTATGCCTGCTTTTTGTTTCCACTTGTTTTCCCAAGATAGCTATGGAAGAGAATAGTCACTATCTTGTTTTTCTTTTTGAAAAGCAAAACCAAAAACATGTAAACACATTTTCCCCCTTATCATACAGTTAATGTTTTCCTATAATGGGTAAACCTTACTGTATGTGTATATTCTTATTCACATCAGTTTAATTTTCTTCTGGACTGTAACTTTTCTACCTTTCTTTAAATAAAATCTACTTAAAATTGTTGCTAAAGATCCTGGTTATCACCAATATGATGATATGTGTAGTTTTAGAAGTATTTCAAGCAATATGTAATCTGGGGGTTAGGGGCAGAGGGAGGACCATTAAAATGAAGCCAGGGCACATTCTATTCTGTTGGGTTCAGGTTTTCCCTGAATACTATGTAGACCTTCTCTGACTGCTTCCAACACCAGTTATTTTCATCTCTGAACTTTGTTTTTAGATTTCTGGTAGTTTCAAAGCTGTGTTCATAAGCTTTACCTAGGTTCTAGGGATATGACAAGATGCCTCAAGGATAGCTCCAGTGGGAACTCTGAGCAGGTTGTTTTCTGACTTTTTTTAACCTCTGCCTCAAACAAACAAATTCCACTGTTATATGCCTTATATCTTGGGCTTCTATATATAAATTTCTTTGAAAATTCTTTCTTATGCTGAAGGAAAAAGCCTGAAATTTACTGGGCTCCAGGAAGCTGTACCATTCTTTATTACTGACATCCAGCATGCCAAATTATTTGGGGTATTGCTATTGAGACCTGTATCAAATTGCAGGCACATGTTGTTTATTATTATGCTTAAAGTCAGAATATGAAAATTCCCTTGTGGTAATTTGACACTTCATTGGTCACCCAAGTTGATATACCCAATTGAGTTGGCCTGGGAAACATCACCTTCTTTCTCATTTCATCTGGGTTGCTGTCCAAATTACCCAGATAGTGGAGGAATGTGCTTCAGTCAGGAGCCTAACAGTGGGCTGCTTCATTGGTGAAACACCATATCCTCCTACAATGCTTACTGACCCCTCCTTTTAATATGATTTGTTGCTACTTCCTTATTTTTATCAAGTCTTTCATATTGGGGTGTTACAGGGCTCAGCTATTGGACCTCTTCTTTTCTTTCCCTATACTTACTCCCTTAAATCTATATACTGAGGATTCCAAAATTTATATCTATAGCCAGTACCCCCTACTGAAATCCTAGGTAATATGTACAACTATCCACTTGACATCTCCATGCATATGTCTAAAGGATATCTCAAACTCAACATGTTGACAATTGAGATCTGGATCTTCCCTCCAAACCTGATACTTCTATAGTTTTCTTCATCTCAGCTGATGACAACCTGATTCTTCCATTTCTTTAGGAAAATTCTTGGAGTTATCTTTGACTCCTATTTCTCTCAAATCCAAATCTACTTTCAAAATATTTTTGGAGTCTAGATATGCCTCACATTACCTTCACCACTTCCGCCCTGTATAAACCACAATTAGCTTTCATCTACATGGCCCACTAGCTTCTTCCCCTTTTACTAACCCTCCACATCCACTATTCTCAACCCAAAAGCTAGAATGATCCTTTCAAAATCTTGGTCAGTTTTCAATTATGGCATCCTGCTGCTCAGATCCTTCCAAAGCTTCTTTCACACTACCTGCTGATCTTACTCTGAATAAAAATCAATGTCCAGTTAATGCCATGCAAGAGCCAACACAATGTGGATTCTTGTTATGTCTCTGCTTTCATTAACTACTACTCCCTTGCTCACTTACTCAGTTTGGATAAATCGCTCTTTGTTCTTCAGTCACACCTTAATTATACTGCCTACCTAGCACCTTTGGATTTGTGTCTTCTTCTCTCTGCCTGTTATGCTCTTTGAGTCCTCTATGACTCCCTTTCTCACCTCATCTCTGTTCAAATGTTAAATTGTCATTGAGGGGTTCCCTAATTACCTCTAAGATATTTTTTCAACTCCCCTACTCCTTCTCTCTGATTTTATCTCTGATTTCTTCTACCATGATGTATAAATTGCTTATTTATTCTCTTGCAAGATAAACTCTATGAAGACAAATTTTTTCCCGTTTTGCTCACATTTCATTACATACCAATTCATATAGCTGTAGAAACTGAGTAAAATATTTGGTAAAAGAATACATGACTTTTTGAACTTTTTTCCCTTTAATGTCTAAATGGTGTATTGATTTTACATGGGTATCTCAGTGACCTTAATATTTTAGAAGATGCCAGAGGAATGTTTACATTTGCCTGAAATCTTTTACTTCAGATCCATACTTCAAGCTCAATTCCGATTACCTCAGATAATCTCAGCCCCACTCCTACCAGATTCTGTCCTCTGCTGAGCCTCTTTAAAGTTTGCATGAATGCATCCCATTGCATTTCTTCCCCAATGTGTCATTAATGCAGACTTTCACTGCTAATTTTAGGACAGCACAAGATATTACATCATCAGGCAGAAAACAGTTTAAAATCAGTAGTAGATGTCTAAGTTCATACAGTTTGTTAGGCATTCTCTGGCCCCAGAATATGCCTTGGTGGCTGTCTCTCACCTTAAGCTTTGGACATTTGTTTATATCTTTATGGTTCTGGGTTTTAGTTATAGTTTAATTGCCAAAATACAAAAAGCTGATGCATTAAAACATCCACTATAACATCCCTTCTGGATCCAAAGGAAAATTTTGAACCATGTTCGGAGTTTTCCCAGAATAAACTTTTTCCTTAAAATTGTAAATTATGATTCAGCTGTAGTATATTTTACTTTTGATATATGTTTTATCTTTTTTTAATAAGCCAGTCTTAATTTTTTTATTATTTTTTATTTATCCAGTCAACTTATCTCTACTAGAATTGCCTTATAATAATGAAGATAATAATAATGAATAATAATAATAATAATAATAATAATAATGAAGATAATAATGAAGATAATAATGAAGATCTTACTTAAATTTCTCGTTCCAGAAAAATTATTTATTTGTATTCCCAAGTAGGAAGTAACAGATTTTTTTTTTTTTTTTTACTATCTTGCAGTAAATTGACACCAAGTGAAGATATTAACTAGTCTGATTCACTCTTAAATGGGCACATTTTTGAAATCAGGTCATGTCCAAGTAGAACTTTAGAGAAGAAAACTGATACTTACATCTTACGGCATTTAAGTGGACTGCTTTTGCTGGGTTATAGGACAGCTTGAATTGAAAAGTTACATATCTAACGTGTATGATTAACCACACTTTATAGGTCTACTTCACTAATCACTTGAGTGTCATTGTACTCAGGACCAGAGCTCCTAAGAATAGAAGGCACATTTACCAATTCACATGTTCCCAGCCCATTACCAGAGAGAGGTATTTTACCTCACTTGTAGTGCAAAGAGAAGACTATAGTAAGAAACATATAGGACAAAAAAACCAAGCTTCTAAGGCCATTACTGAATGATGATTTAACCCAAAGGAGACAGTGTGGTGATCTTCACAAGCAATTTTTTTGTTTTATTTTTATAATAAAGTAGATACAGCATTTTAATAATTAAGAATGACTTTAAAAAATAACTGTGTCCTTTGAATTGTATTCCAATGCTTAATATAAAGCCTAGACTAGTATAGGTACTTGACTAATAATTGTTGAATTAATGAATGAATAATCTCACTCAAAAAATAATTGTTGAATTAATGAATGAAGCGCCATGGGTATCTAAAGCAGGTTTTAAAATGAAAATTCTTTTAATTATTCAGAAGTAATACATTAGTGATTAAATTTCAGTTTTTTTCTCTACCTTTTAAATTTAATAATCATTAGTTGAAACTATTACCTACATTAATTCATTTAATAAATATTTATTGGCAACTCTATGCCAAACTGTGCCCTATGTACTAGGAATAAAACAGTTAATAAAACAGAAAAAAATATATTTCCTCATCGAATACACACACACACACACACACACAAACACACACATTTACACATAGTAAAAATGCAAGGGAAAAAATAAAGCTGATTAAGAAAGCAGAGAGCCGTACTGTGGGAGTGGAGGCGTGCCTTTTTGCACTCTTTAGGGCTCTCAGAAGTGTTGACAGATGTTTCTGTTTGCACAGATACTTAACTGATGGAGGGAATCATTGGGCGGACTGCAGAGAAAGCAAGGCCAAAAAAAAAAAAAAAAAAAATCAGCAATTGCAAATGCCCTGAGAAAGCGTACTTAATGGAGGATTTAAAATCACAACTCACGAATCCCTTTATCCCTTGCTCTACTTCTTGTCCCTCCATACCAGCTCTACTTCTTTTCACTTTCCTTTTCCCCAGTCACATACAGTTTCATTTACTTTTTACATATTTCTCTGCACTTCTCCCCACTACAGTGGAAACTCTACATGGAAGAGTATTTGTCTATTTTGTTCACTAATGTATCCTAAATACCTAGAATAGTGTGCAACTTATTGCTGGTGCTTAATAGGTCTTTTATGTATCAATTAACATTATGCTTTGTGAACTGCAAGGACACTTGTGTTGCCTGAGGATAGTGTGTAAGGAGATAGTGTGAAATAAGTGAGGACAGAGAGAGGACCAGGGTCAAATATTGTACGGCTTGTAGGCTATGGAAAAGACTTTGAATTTTCTCAGAAATGTGACAGGAAACTATTGGAGGATTGGGATTAGGAAAATGGAGTGGCCTGATCTACGTGTTTACAGATATCATAGGCTACTGTGTGGAAAACAAATGGAAACAGGAGGAACACAATTCAAGTTCTCTAGGAGCTCGAAGTTGAAGGGGCAGGCACAATAACGTGTATAACTTGCCTATTGCAGACCTTAAAAGGGCCACAACAGATCTACAGACTAGTGGTGGGAAAGTAGAAAGAACCATTCCTCTAGATTGAAGAGATGATATGACAGAGGTGATGCTGGAGTTGGATCTGGATAAATGTGAAAAGATAATTTTGGACAACAGAAAAACACATAAGAAAGGGACAAATTCAACACAATCTACTGGGCAAAAGTAAATTTAGAAAGATGAATTTTTTTTTTCTTTTGAGTGACTAAGAGGCTGGCAATGACATAAAGTGCTTTACATACATTACTTCCTTTCATTTTTGCAATGGCCTAGTAAGTTAAAAACCTACTTTAATTCCCACTTTTTAGAGAATAAAACTGAGGCTCAGAAAAGCTAACTCAAAGTTTTGTTCATCTAGAAAGCAGAAGAGTGACAATTTGAACTTGAATCTCTTTGACACTAGAGCCCATGCTTTTAACTGTTATACATACTGTGTTGTTGAGTTAATAATAATGCAATCAGCATTGAGAGAAATATCTGACTCCTTGCACCTAATCAGTTCAATCAAATTAAGTTTGCATGACTGTGACTGCCAGTATGTATAATGCTGTTTAAAGCATTGTAATTATGTTACTGAATGTGTGCCCTTTTAATATTAAAGAAAAGCATTTGTAATAAGAATTTCTGCATTTATTATGAAATATTAACATTTATGGTTCTTTCATTTAAGTAAATGTGTAGTGAATGTCAAGCACAGAAAGACAATTAAATAAATTAATGTATGTCCATAATTTACCATGGCATAATAAATTTAATTCTGTATCTACATGACCTCCTAATCAGCAAGCTGAAAAATTGTGATTTGATCATAGTATTTTAGGTGTTTACATTTCCAGTTAAGTGGCTGTGATCCATGACATTCTTAATAATTCAGTGTCAATATGTAAAAATGAAGTTTTGCTGAGGTCATTCTCTAAGTGGTGTTTAACCCCTTTATTTCTTACCTAGTCATTTGAATTAATAATATACTTGTTAGACTTTCCTAATAATAGAAAACTGATCACATGCCTGGAATTAGAAGAGACCATCAGCATAAAAAACCTAGAATTTGATGGAGAAAAAGGTAAAAAGACCTCTCAAAAGGAAATTTTAGTCAGCAGATTTTGTGGATAAGGTTCTACTAAATCAATTTCTCAATCTTGCTCACATCATGATACAGATAGAAAATCATGCTATTTCTACAATATACTGATACAGACAAAGAAAGATGCTCAAGCCTTGAATTGAGTCCTTCACTTCTTAAACATCCAAAATTCTCTCCCCCAACAGCACTCTCAGCTGATATCCTGGCTTCTCGATTTCCCGAAAATATGCACAGACTCCCATCATCACAATTACCAGCATGTAAACCCACATGCTCTGCCTTTCCATCTGTTATCAAAGATAGTACATTCTTCACTCAAATCCAATCTCTTCTCTTGTAGATTCTGTATCTTCTCATCTACTCAAGGACATTGCTCTAGTAAATATCCACTTCTCATCCTACATCATCAATTTTTCATCCTCTACTGGAACCTCTCCCTCAGCACAACATGCTCTTATTCCTATTCCTCCTTTCTTTGCCAGGGGCTGCCCATTTCTCTCCTTCCCTTTGAAACAATGTGCTAAAAAAAAGTAAAAATATGGATAAAAAAGTAAAAATATGCACAAAAATATGGTTTCCAATTTCTCTCCTCCCATTTCTTTTTAAATGTAGTTCAATCTGGCTTTTTCTCTTAACCTTCCAATAAAGCCAGATTACATTGTTGAATCTTATAGTCAGTTCCCAGTCCTCATCTTAGCTGACCTCTGAGAAACATTCAGGTTAATTACTGGATTAACGTGAGCAGTTTAGTTCACACTGCTCTTTTGGTCTTCCTCCAATAGTAGCAACTGCTCCTACAGATTTTTATTTGCTGGTCTCCCGGGACTCTAATTGTTGGAACCCACTAGGGTCTCCAGCTTGGACCATTTCTCTATTTGCATTCACTTTCTTGATGATCTCATTTCAGTCTTTTACATTTCAGTGTATATGCTAATGTGGTGTCCAGATTTGTATATCCACCTGGCTATGTGACATCTCTAGGTGACTAATAGAAACCTTAAACTCAACATGTGCGAGAGTGAGCACTTGAATTTTTCCTAAACCTACTGCTCCTGCAGCCTTCCCCATTTCAGTTATTTTAACCTTCCATTGCATAGGTGAAAAGCTTTAGCAACTGCTCAGACCAAAGACCTTGCAGCTGTCTTTGATACCTTTCTCTTTCCCAACCCATCTGCTCCATCAGGAACATCTGAACAATTACATAAAATTAAAGACTTAATCAGATAGCCAGTCACCTAAATATTGTTTTATATATTAAATAAATTATTTTTTCATATTCTGCACAGATTTAAAATCCATGTCACATAAAGCAGTACCAAGATGTAATGTTAATTTACACTGTGGCTTTGTAATAAGGTAGATCTAATTTCAAAGACTGTGACTTTCCAACTTATTAGTTATGTGATATTAGACAATTTGCATCATTTATCTAAGACTCCTTATGCGTAATTGAAGAATAAATAGAGGTTTATCATTATTATTATTATTACTATTCTAGAAGATTTACTAGAAGATTTTATAAAGAGCAACATCATGTTCTACATACAATATTCAATAAATGGTAACTATGGGGCCATTGTTATTGTTCTTAGTAGAAATAAAACAAGAGAGTGATTGGCTTTGTCTTTTAAACAAAATTCTTGGGAAAATAAAATTAAGGAGAAAATAATGTATTTGCTACCAAGGTAAGAGTGGCAGTAGAGATCTTGATAAGTAAGAAATAAGGTGGCCTAAAGATTGCATCAGTCTACTCCACAGTTTTGCCTAATATTCCTGTAAAGCATTAATCTTTCGCATCTTAAACATGGGATTTTGCATGTAATGTCCATTCATCTAAATTACTGGGTTTTAAAATTTTCTTCTGTTATTCCATGCTACCCATGTAAATGTTATCCTAAAGTCCTTGCATATAATTGGTTATTATCTCGATTCTTCTTTTCTTCTCATCTTATCATTTACATCTGTTTCTTCTGCAATGGTATGAATAAAATGTATGCTAAAGCATACATTGAAGAGCACTAAAACATCTGCTTTCTTTTTCTAATAACATATATTTATTTTCATTAATATCATATTTCCCCCAATACTCTGTGAATACGTGCAGGGAGATTAGCATACTGTGTGTGCATTTGGCTAACTGGATGCATGTAGGTATGCAAAGGGGCATGTCCCTATATTTAAAAACAATCCATAAAAATATTTTTTAAAACAATCTAACCTACTAGACAGTATGAATTAATAGAAATAATATGGTTTGGTAGTTAGAATATCTTGATTTGGTCATTATTTTGCTTGTTCATTCAGTCACCAAAATCTAGCCTATTAAGTACCAAGTAGTGCATTCAGCCCAAAGTTTAAGTGTTAGATGTACCACATACTAACTGTAATAATCTGAGAATAAGTATTTTCTAATTCTGAAGACTATTCAGCAGGTCAAATGAGATAATTAATATTAAAATGCAACTCACACTCACAGAGAAGCAAAACAGCCAGAGGAAGATGTCTTTAATGTTTCCTAAATAGTTATTGAATACCAACTCTATGCTCTGCATTGTTCTAGTCCTTAGCAGTGGTACACTAGAACTTCCATAGATTGCATAACGTTTGCACAATAAGGAAACTTATTACCTCTCAAACTGTGGCTAGGAATTATACTTGTAGATTTAAAAAACCCAAATTATGTAAGAGAGACTGAGAAATCTTTGTATCTTGATTTAATGATTACTGTACAGTGTATCATAGAACTTATATTGGCACAGAACAGTAAATAAAGTGGATAATTTAAATCTATCCAGAGAAGAAATATTTTGTTGAGTCAGAAATGCTTAAGAATTTTAACAGTTGCTAACAAAAAGTGGTTGAAATTTAACATCAAAGGTGCACTACATAATAGATAGATGAGCATGGAGGGCATGTGCAAGTTTAAGTTCAACATCTAATAATCTGTATGTGGTTCTCATGTCATAGAGTGGGCCCCAAATTGCTCAGGTAACTCTTTTTGTGTTTGTAAAAGTCATGGTTTTAAAACTCCTCCAGGTATTATTTTAAAATCTGGAACTATGTAGGCATCTGGTATCCAGAGTGATAGGTGAAGAAATAACATCCCACTCTGGAGCTTTAATGTAATTTCTGTAAAACTAGTTGATGACATATATTTCAAAACATGAAATAAACTTAACAGCATATAATGAAATGACTACGTTGTAAAATTAGTGTTCTTCTAATCAACTAACATATGTCTGTTAAAGGACCAACAAAAACAAAACTCTTAATCCTGAATTTTATATGATTTAACGTTATAATTTAAGCATAAAGGTCATTATGGGCTATCACCATGACAACACACGTAAAACTTTGTGAAATATTTGATTTAAGCACAGAGAAAACCAGTTAACAAAGAAGAAGAAATAAAATATGGAAAGTAAACACCATTTTAAATTTGTGTGTGTGTATGTTTGTGCATGTGTATATATGTAATGTTCACACATATACATACACACATATATGACACATCTATGTACATTCATTATATACTTTATGAAATTATGTAAAAAAGTAAAACATCATCAAAATGTGAATTAAACCAGATTTACTAATTTTGCCTTATTATAAACAGAAGTTTTAAATTTCAGTTTTGACGTGCCTTTTTTGTTCACTTGCCTGTATATCTTGTTATCCCAATGGAGTCTAAAATATGTCTTCATTTGTATGTGACATACTCAGTGAATGGTGAATTAGCTAAAATACATTTCTTGATACTGGAAGAAAGACTTTAAGGTATTCGAAGTTTTTTTTTTTTTTTTTTCTTTTTCTTTTTCTCGGGATCCTCTAATCCGATATCTAACTGCTAAATTTGACAACACTTACTGAATGGAGTTTCTCATTTGGGTGCCACCAAATGCAGTTTGTCTCCCAGTTTACCTGCAGAATCATTTCCGTTCTAACTATAGCTGTTATCTGGCACATCATAGCTCCTCAATAATGATTTGTTGAACAAGTGAGTGAGTGAAAGAATGAGCTCTATGATCCTATGCATACTCAGCTGTAGAATGTCTGGAAGTAAAAGACCGGGAAGTAGAAGGCCCGGAAGCAGGATGCATGAGTAAACTCAGGGGGACAAGATGGCAGACTAGATGCAGCCGGAAAGCGCTGCTCCCACCAACAGAGACCAAATTATTAAGTCAGCCACCATATTTTGAGCAGGTATTTGGAGAGAAACAGCTGATAGTGGATGGAGATGTGACTCTGAAACTGAGGCTGAATAGAAAGGAAGCTGGAAGCCTTACTTAGGGTACCTGATCACTAGGGCCAGTTCCCAGCCACTAATGGCTCTTGGGAAAGGGGTGAGTGAGGGAAATGAGATTTCATTCAGTCTCCCCACGGACCTCTGGGAACCTGATGATAGGGGACCGTGCATCCCCTATGGACATGTGAGCTGTCAGGAGATCTCTCCAGGGAATAGGCAGAGACAGGCCTTCAGACGCATGGAGCCCAGGAGTTTTTCTGTGCTGGCAGCTCTAATGAAAAGCAGCCATAAACGCCCATCACTCGGGCCCCTCTCCCGGCTCCCCCCAGAGGCATTGGCCCCAGCTGACTTCTGAGGCAGAAGACAACTGAACTTTCTTCCCGACAGATGTGACCGGGGCACATCTATTCTGCGAGCCCTTCCACATTGCTGTCCCCTGACCCCCACAGAGCCTGTGCCTAGCTGCCCTGCAGGACTGGGTGCGCCCCACAGTCTCCACAGCCCTGCTGAATGTGTTGCTGTATATGAGTACTTTCCAGACAGCCCAGGAACACAACAGATACCCTGGCACAGCTAGAACCCAACCCTGAACCACGGATGTCCTGGTTCCCCAGGGCTGCAGTGAACAGCTCAGTGCTGTGGCCAGTACTCAGGCAGGGGAGGAACCCCCATTGCAGGAGGGGGAACCCCACCTCAGAACACTGAAAGGGGCAAGATGCTGGGTCCCGGGGCCCAGGTGGGAGTGGGGCATGCTTCCCTCTGAAGAGCTGTGGCATAACTGTGTGGCATATCTCCCTGTCACAACTTTTGTCCAAAAAGAACCTCGTGGCCTGGAACACCTACCAGAAGAAACCGAGGCACAGCGCTGGTGATTGCAGGGGGCTCCCCACAATTCCTGAGAGCAGACATGGTGAGCAAGCCATCTGTCTTCCCCAACCACTGCATAGCACACCCGCGAATGCTGGGAAGTAGAAGAGTCATGGGGCTAGGTATCAGCCTAGCTACCAGGATTACTCTTAAGTGCCATCTACTGGATCACAGCTCAAACTACAGCATCAAAAATTATCCTGTTGATATATACACCTGTGAAAACAAGCCCAAGCATTCACCTACACGTAAAAATCCTGTACAGAGCCCTGGTGCTCTGAAAGCATCCAGAAACAAAGCCAACTGACTATACTCAACTTACACTACAGTTAAAGGACATCAAAATTCCCTGATGAGAAAGAATCAGTTCAAGAACTCTGACAATTCAAAAAGACAATATCCCCTTCTAACAAGTCCACTAGCTCCTCAGCAATGGTTCTTAGCCAGTCTGAAATGGCTGAAATGACAAACATAGAATTCAGAATCTGGATGGCAAGAAGCTCATCAAGATTCAGGAGAAAGTAAACCCATCCAAGAAATCCAGGGAATCTAGTAAAATGATCCAAGATTTGAAAGATAAAATAGCCATTTTAAGAAAGAACCAAACTGAACTTCTAAAGCTGGAAAACTCACTACAAGAAATTCATAATATAATTTGAAGTGTTAACAGCAGAATAGACCAAGCCGAGGAAAGAATCCCAGAGCTTAAAGACCAGTTTTTGAAGCAACTAAGACAAAAAGGAATTGAGAAAAATGAACAAAACCTCTAAGAAATATGGGATTATGTAAAGAGAATAAATCTATGACTCATTGGCACTCCTGATGGAGAAAGAAAGAAAATAAACAATTTGGAAAATATATTTGCAAACATAGTCCACGGTAATTCTCCTAATCTCACTAGAGAGGTGGACATGAAAATATAAAAAATACAGAGAACCCCAACTAGATAAGCTGATCGTCCCCAGGGCATGTAGATTTTTTTAACAAAAAAATCTTTTTTTTTTTTTTAAGACGGAGTCTTGCTCTGTCGCCCAGGCTGGAGTGCAGTGGCCAGATCTCAGTTCACTGCAAGCTCCACCTCCCGGATTTACGCCATTCTCCTGCCTCAGCCTCCCGAGTAGCTGGGACTACAGGTGCCCGCCACCTCGCCCGGCTAGTTTTTTGTATTTTTTAGTAGAGACGGGGTTTCACCATGTTAGCCAGGATGGTCTCGATCTCCTGACCTCGTGATCCGCCCATCTCGGCCTCCCAAAGTGCTGGGATTACAGGCTTGAGCCACCGAGCCCGGCAACAAAAAAATCTTAAAGGCAGCTAGCGATAAAGGTCAAGTCACATACAAAAGGAACTTTATCAGACTAGCAAAAGACCTCTTAGCAGAAACCTTACTTGCCAGAAGAGATGGGGAGATCGTTATCAGTGTCCTTAAAAAAAAATCAACCAAGAATTTTAAATCCCACCACACTAAGCTTCATAAGTGAAGGAGAAATAAAATCCTTCGCAGACAAGCAAATATTGAGGTATTTTTTTGCAACTAGACCAGTTTTACAAAGGATCCCTAAAGGAGTGCTAAACTTAGAATCAAAAGAACAAAACCTGCTACCACAAAAGCACATTTAAGTACGTAGCTCTCAGGTACTATAAAGCAACTGTGAAATCAAGTCTACATAGCAACGAGCTAACAACATAATAACAGGATCAAAAATCACACATACCAATACTGACCTTGAATGTAAATGAGGTAAATGTTCCACTTAAAAGACACAGAGTGGCAAACTGGGTAAAAGACAAGATTCAACCTTCTGCTTTCTTCCAGGGACCCATTTCACATATAACAACACCCACAAGTTCAAAGTAAAAGAATAAGGAAAGATCTACCATGCAAATGGAAAATAAAAAAGAGGAAGGGTCCCTATTTCTATATCAGATGAAACAGACTTTTCACCAATAAAAATTAAGAAGGACAATGAAGGGCATTACATAATGATAATGAGTACAATTCAACAAAGGAGATTTAAACGTTCTAAATATATACACACCCAACATTGGAGCACCCAGGCTAATAAAACAAGTTCTTCATGGTCTACGAAAAGACTTAGACAATCACACAGTAACGACGAGAGACTTCAACACCCCACTGACAGCCTTAGATTGTCAAAGTAGAAAACCAACAAAGAAACTGTGGACTTAAACTCAACACTTGACCACTTGGACCTAATAGACATCTACAGAACACTCCACCCAACAACCATAGAATATACACTATTCTCATCTACATACAGAACATATTTTAAGATTGATGACATGCTTACTCATAATAGAAGTCTCAATAAATTAAAAAAATTAAAACCATACCAAGTACATTCTTGGATCACAGTGCAATAAAAATATAAATTGATAGCAAAAAAAATCTAAGAAGTACACAAATGCATGAAAATTAAACAATTTGCTCCAGAATAATCCCTAGGTGAACATTAAAATAAAAAATTCTTTGAAATTAATGAAAATAGGTATAGAACTTATCCAAATGTCTAGGATACTGCTAAAGCAATGTTAAGAGGAAAGCTTATAGCCCTAAATACCTTCATTAAGAAGTTAGAAAGAGTTCAAATTAACACTCTCACTTTGCACTGAAAGGACCTAGGAAAAATAAAAGGAAACCAACCCCGAAACTAGCAGAAGTAAAGAAATAACGAAAATTACAGAACATTAAAATTGGGATGCAAAAATATATTTTAAAAATTGATGAAACCAAGACTTGGTTTTTGAAAAAATAAACAAGATTGGCATATCATTACCTATATTAACAAAGAAAAAAATAGAAGATTCAAATCAGTACAGTTAGAAATGACAAAGGTGACATTACAGCTGATCCCACAGAAACACAAAAGATTCTCAGAGAGTATTATGAGAAACTCTATGCACACAAATTTTAAAATCTAGAAGAAATAGTTAAATATCTGGAAACACACAATTTCCCAAGATTGAATCAGGCAGAGATTGAAACCCTGAAAAGGCCAATACCAAAAGACCAATACCAAGTTCTGAAGTTCAATCAGTAATAAGAAACTTACCAACCAAAAAAGCCCTAGACCAGATGAATTCACAGCTGAATTTTACCAGATCTATAAAGAAGAACTCGTACCAATCCTATTGAAACTATTCCAAAAAATCCTCCCTAACTCATTCCACGAAGCCAGAATCAGCCTAATACCAAAATCTGGCAGAGACACAACAAAGAAATAAAACTATAGTCCAGTATCGCTTTTGATCGTAGATGCAAAAGTCCTCAACAGAATACTATAAAACCAAATTCAACAGCACATCAAAAAGCTAATTCACCACAATCAAGTGGGCTTGATTCCGGGGATGCAAGGTTGGTTCAAAATATGTAAATCAATAAATGTGATTCATCACATAAGCAGAATTAAAAGCAAAAACCATGTGATCATCTCAATAGACACAGAAAAAACTTTTGATAAAATTCAACATCTCTCCATGATAAAAACCCCCAACAGATTAGGCATCAAAAGAATATACCTCAAAATAAGAAGAGTCATCTATAACAAACACGCAACCAACATCATACTGAACGAGCAAAAATTAGAACCGTTCCCCTTGAGAAATGGAACAAGACAAAGATGTCCATTCTCACCAGTCCTGTTTGACATAATACGAGAAATCCTAGCCAGAGTATTCAAATAAGAGAATGAAATAAAAGGCATCCAAGTATGAAAAGAAGTCAAAATATCTCTCTTCAATGATGATATGGTTCTATACTTAGAAAACTCTAAAGACTCTGCCAAAAGGCTAGTAGACATGACACGTGACTTTAACACAGTTTCAGGATACAAAATCAATGTTAAAAAATCAGTAGCAATTCCATACATCAATAATGTTTAGGCTAAAATTCAATTCAGAACACAATTCCATTTACAGTAGCCACAAAGAAAATGAAATACGTAGGAATTCAGCTAACCACAGAGTTGAAAGTTCTGTACAAGAGGAAGTGCAAAACACTGCTGAAATAAATCAGATGACACAAATGAATGGAAAAAACATTCCATCCTCATGGATTGTAAAAACCAACATCATTAAAATGGCCATATGCGTGAAGCAATTTACAGATTCAACTACTCCTATCAAACTACCAATGTCATTCTTCACAGAATTAGAGAAAACTATTCTAAAATTCATATGGAGCCAAAAAGGAGCCCAAATACCCAAAGCAATCCTAAGCAGAAAAAGAACAAAGTTGGAGGCATCATACTGCTCAACTTCAAACTATAAGGCTCCAGTAACCAAAAGAGCCTGGTATTGGTACAAAGACACATAAACTAGTGGAACAGAATAGGAAACTCAGAAATAAAGCTACCACCTACAACCCTCAGATCTTCGATGAGGCTGACAATAGCAAGTCACGAGGAGGTGACTCCCTATTCAATTAAAAGTGCTGGGATAATGGGCTAGCCACATGCAGAAGATTGAAACTGGGCCCCTACCTTTCACCTTATATAAAAATTAACTAGAGATGGATTAAAGATTTAAATGTAAGACCTCAAACTGTAGAAATCCCAAAAGAAACCCCAAGAAATACCATTCTCAACATCGGCCTTAGCAAAGAATTTTTTGCTGTCCCCAAAAGCAATTACAACAAAAGCAACAATGGACAAGTGGTACCCAATTAAACTAAAAAGCTTCTGTACAGTGAAAGAAACTATGAACAGAGTAAACAGACAACCTACAGAATGGGAGAAAATATTTGTGAACTATGTGTCTGACAAAAGTCTAATATGCTGAATCTTTAAAGAAATTAAATCAACAATCAAAAAACAAATAACCTCATTAAAAATGGGCAAAGGAAGTGAACAGATACTTTTCAAAGAAGACATACCAGTGGTCAACAAACATAAAAAATACTCAGCATCACTAATCAGAGAATTGCAAATCAAAACCACAATGAGATACTGTCTCACACCAGGCAAAATGGGTATTTTTACAAAGTCAGGAAACAATAGATGCTGGTGATGCTGTAGAGAAAGAGAACGCTTATGCACTATTGGTGGGAATGTAAATGAGTTCGGCCGCTGTGGAAAGCAGTTTGGAGATTTTTCAAAGAACTTAGAGCTACAATTCAACCCAGCAATCCCATTACTGGGTATATACTCAAAGGAAAATCAATCATTATACCAAAAAGTTACACGGACTTGTATGTTCAGTGTCATTCTATTCACAATTGCAAAGACATGGAGTCAACATAGATGCCCATCAATGGTGGACTGGATAGTGAAAATGTGCTCCATATATACCATGGAATACTATGCAGCCATATAAAAATAATTAATCTTGTCCTTTGCAGAAACATAGATGGAGTTGGAGGCCATAATCTTAAGTGAATTATCACACAAACAGAAAACCAAACACTGCATTTTCTCACTTATAAGTGGGAGCGAAGCATTGAGCACACAGGGACGTCAACATAGGAGCAATTGACACTGTAGACTACTACAGTGGGAAGGGATGGAGTGTAGCATGGGTTGAAAAACTACTTATTGGCTCTTATGCTCACTACCTGGATGCAATACACTCATGTAACAAATCTGCACATGTAACCCCTGAATAAAAATTGAGAAAACAAATCAAATGAGTAAACTCAGGGTTTTGGCTATCTGCAAAGGGTCATTTTTGCTACATATTGTAGAACTCATGATATAAAGCTAAGGGTACAGATACTGTTAGAAGTGGATAAATATGAAGATGGCTAGATTAAATAGAGATAGAGAGATTATAGATGATAGATGATAGACGGACAGACAGGCTAGTGATATTACATACTTAACTTGCATTCATATGTTATCCATATAAATTTACTAGGATATACTGTCCATCTGGGCTGCAAATTTCATTCCATATGGCATGAATTATAACTGAATGTTTGCCTGGAAAATGCTTTGTTATCCTATAGTGCTACCATGCAAAGTGTAATAGTATCTATCTCCTACCCTCGCCTCCTTTCTCCTCTCCCTCTTCTCTCTCATCTTCATCTTTTCATCTTTCTCTCTCTCACCACTATGTTCTTCCCTTCCTTCTTCCCCCCATTGTTCTTTCAGTATGACCATTTTCCCCGATCATTTATCAGAAATTAAGAGAAAATAGGCAGCCTTTTCAGTGTATTTATTTAACTCCCCAAATTCTTATCATTTTAGCAAAATTTTGAGCTTTATATCCAGTACCCACAAATGAATGAAAGAAAGACTGTATCAAATTGCTTGTCTTAAAACAGAATATATCTCACAACTGTTTCTTAAAACTAACTTATTTTTAAGGGTTATAAAAATATGTGAGTTGAATTTCCTGATATAAAAGCATAGACTCTGAAGTATTTTTTTTAACATTTTACAACACCAAGCTGATAACATACATTTCAGATGGAATAGGAATAATTGTTCCTAAGGGCACAAGGGTGTATTAGACAATTTCTTGGCGTCTTCTCTTAATTCTATTAAGAGCAAATGTCTGGCTTCAGGATTTTTATTTTACTCCATTTTAAGTTAAGTATAGTTTAATCATACTTTTACTGTTTCATTTTCAACTCCTTTCTGTAAAAATTCAGGTGGTTGGGATACCTAATGTTAAACTTCCTGAAGCTCAACCTCATAATTTACCTGTCTTGGAAAAGACACATCTTAAGAAATTTTTGGTAGTGGTCTGTCTGTAGTGATTAAAATGGGTATGTTATTTACCCTTCATGTACAGTGGTAGCCATTGCCTGAAAACCAATGATTGATAACATAAGCACATTAAACTTTATTTGAGGTGTGATATTGTACCATATATATATATATATATATATATGGTATATATATGTATAATTTTCAGTTGAAATGGCTTTATGATAAATTGAAAGCAATCAAACTAAGAATGAAGTTTCTTCGCAACCCAAAATAATCTTGGAAAGCTATTTGGCAAACTAAAGAAAGATGTTAAAATATACTAACCAAAAGTGTGAAAATGTGACTCAACATTTCATATCTTTTTTTTTAAACAGGAATGTTCTAATTTTATTTGATTTTATAGGAAAAGGATGATGACAAGATTAAGTGTCTTTACTAATTTTACTTGAAAAAAAAGTTTGTAAATACTAACACATACCTAGCACAGTTACCTCATGTCCTGAAATGCTTTCAGCCATATTCCATGCCATTTCATTTTGTTTCAAACATTAATTCTTTTCTTTGAAAAGCCTTTAATCTCATGCTTTTGCCAGGGCCACCCTGACATATACCTGGAGTTGAGTGGTTTCCAGATGAACTCAGTATACATTATATCAAGACAATTGTTAGCATTTGTCAAACTGCATCGCAGTTGTTTGGCTACTTAACTACCTCTCCTTAGCTAATATCTCTCCCACAAAATTTAAAGTTCATGAAGCACTGACATTGTATCTGATAATCCTTTCCCCAAAGCCTGGAAACAATATCAGGAAAGTGTAAGGCGTTTGGTGATTAGTCTTTGATTAATACATAGTTGAATGGATAAATAAATGAATAAATGTGGAAGAGAAAGGAAAATTGTAAGGGGCAGGTGTAATGTAAAGGGATTTTTATTTTTAATCAGAATAGTGATTCTGTCATTGAGAAAGGTATTCTACTTTCTTGAATATCAATGTTCTCATATGTAAAATCAATATATTACCCAGGTTAAATGACAGTGTATGGCTCAAATTAAATACCATGTGTCCATGTCTGACACTTAAGTACTGAATGTTAGTTCTTTTTACCTTTCTAGATTTTCAGGTAATGTAACCCATGAAGTCACCCTAATTAATAAGCCTAAATTAATGTCCACATTTGTTTATATTCTTTAGAATGGATTTGATATATATAATGCTCTTAAAGTAATTTTTCAAAAGGTGTATCTGTTTTGTTCCTTTAATATAATAAAAGCTCCTCAAAGGTAAACATACTTTTGTGTTTACCATGGGTAGGAAGGCCATGGTAAACACAAGACCAAGTTACCGGTTTACCAAGGACAGTCTTTGTGTCTATTGTCTGCAATAATGGTTGATCGCTCTTCTTTTCCCCTCAAATATGTGCCACTTATACTATAAATTATCCACTATATGTGATTAATAACCATAGCTCTCTAGGGCTAAGTGTTCTGTTTTATTTAAAAATATGTATTATTTTAAAAAAAAATTTAAAATCAATTTTGCTAAATGTTAATATCAAAAACTATAATTTTAAAATGAATGAATAAAACTACATATATATAAATTACATATTTGAATTGACATATTTTCATTTTTCTAAGTAACTATTCCAGTGAATGGTTTGAGCAACTCCCCATTTTCAGAACTTTCATGGTGACACCTTTCTCTTTAATTACCACTTCATTTAAAAAATTTAATAAAATCCTAATCGTAAACTTATTAGGAAATAATTAGTTTTTTAATTGAGTAACTGAACATAGTTTATAAATTCTGTATTTACTTATTATTTTATTCTTGGGAAATGTGGAACTTCCTGAAACCTATTATATCAAGTAGCACTAGCAATTTGGAGAATATGATTGTTTTTGAGAATGTATTCTTTGTATTTTTCATGTAAATAAAGGTGAAGAAGAGGCTGGGTGTGGTGGCTCATGACCAACAATTTGGGAGGCTGACTTGACTCAATAGCATCTCTTGAGGCCAGGAGTTTGAGACCAGCCTAGGCAACATAGCAAGACCCTATCTCTATAAAAAATAAAATAAAATAAATAGCCGGTGTGGTGGCACACTTTTGTAGTTCCAGCTCCTAGGGACACTGTGAATCACTTGAGCCCAGGAGTTCAATGCTGCAATGAGATGTGCTCACATTACTGCACTCCAGCCTGGGTGACAAGAGCAAGTCTCTCTCTCTCCCTCTCTCTCTTTCTCTCAAAAGGAAAAAAAAAAAAGGTGAAACAGAGAATGGAGACAAATTTGGGTGTTACTACCTTAATTTTATTTAAATGTTACAGAAGACTTTGAGTGAGGCATACTTATCCCCATTTCATAAATGAGAAGATGGAGGCTTATTAAGGAACAATGAACTCAGTGTAGTCACTGAATTTTTTGCTTTACTTTCTGAGCATATGCTGAAGTATTTCTAATAAGACTGTGGCCAAGCTGATTTTTAATTTTTGGTCATATTGATTAGAAATGATGTTTAAAGCAATTATTTAGCCATATTGTGTAAGCAGCACATTCACTGAGTCAACATTTATCAACCACCTGAAATGTGTTTGATTACAAGGATAGATGTTTGACAATTATTTAAAATTAAGGTATGAAAACTGTCCAAGAAATACAAGGACATGGATATCTGCAAGGGATTCATTTTCTTCTCCTATATGTACCCTTTTCTAAAATTTATTATTCTGAGAACAGTGCCGCAATTAAGGAGTTCTGTCTTCATTTAAATCAATCTTCTTTTTCAGAGTGTATATTTCTCATGAATCTTAACTGTGTCGCATTACCCCAAGGTCTCAAAACTTCAAGGACCAAAATAAGAAACCACTCAAATTATAGATTTAGGTGTTAGGAAAGTGAATGACTTTAATAGCTACATAACAAATCCTTTTTGAAAGCCAGATGTTTTCTGGTTGTTAGCTTTCAACAAAATTGGAAGATGACTTAATCAAGGTATTTAATGATTATTATAAAATATATTTTGGATTCTAGTATATATGCAGAAGAAATTAGAAAATTTGAGTAATAGTGCTGATAAAAACCCTAACAACAATACAACCTTTTTTAGTTTCCATCTAGTTACTTCTGGGAACAGGGTTTCTCAACAATAAATCTACAAAACTGAAAATTAGGACTCTGTCTAATTTTAATAGTATGTTTGAATTGAAACAAGCTAGTTTTAAAAAGATAAAACTCCAGTTGTATCATAAAAACATACATTTTTGTCTTATCCAGGCATAATATTTTATTTTCTATGTTTATCAGCATTTTAATATGTTTATTCTGTTCTGGCACATTGTATGGTAATAATATTTGTGAATGCTACTCATTTCAAGAGATAAGTTTTACCACTTATAACCATATTGTCTTTTAAAATTTAAAAAGAAAAATATTTTAAGTGTATATTATATATTTTTGCAGTAACAAATTATACTATTACTGATAAAATACTTTAAGGCACACAATATGGAAAGATACTACAATATAGTAAAATAAAATTGTGTGCAGGAGGAAAGGAAAAAAAGTTGAAGGAATAAAAGGGATGTTATAAAATTTCCATTTCTAAGAGCTCTTTAGTTTTTTAATAGAAGATGGGCATTAAATTGCTAGATCATCTTTATTCCATTTGATGCATTTAAATGAGTATCATCTGTCAATACCTATGATGTACTGTAATTTAAGTCTTTTAAAGTATTTAAATTTTGACAAAGAGAGGCTTCATAGTTTTTCAAACTGTATGCACCTAAGCTTACAAACCAGCCAGGTTTGGAAAGTACGGTACTAGATGAAATGTTAGGCATGGAACTTAGGACAGCTCTGAGCCTGCTCCAAGACTGTTCAGTTCCTGCCCATCAGGACTTCTTGTGCCTGACTGAATGGGGCTTTCCTACAGAAAAAAAAAAATATGTCAAATGACCCTGACTAAATACTTATTATTTCCTTTAGGCAATTAATATGAGTTAAAAAGATGTGTTTTTTTAATGAGACAGACACTTCTCCATCCTCCAGCAACTCCAACACTCATGGCTTTCAGAATGAGAATGATAGGATCATACCTTTATATATAAGCTTTAGCCTCAGCCACAATGGACATGGAAGAATTCTACATCTTGGCAGTTTTTAGACCTGGATAACACCTTCACTATTGCTACCAGGCAGAAGGGAAAGTTGAGATGTTTCCAAATAGTCATTTAGAATTACGAGATAACATTATCAAAAATAGTCATAGGAAGAAAATGTTCTGGAAAAATTGTATACTTTGGCAATTTCAATAATTTTTAGCATAAAGCATTATACTTAAAATAATTATATATTAGTAGTACTATTTCTCCCTCCTGCCTCTTTTAACATTAACCCATACGACTTTCCTCTCCTCCCCCACCAAAGAAATATGAAAAATAAAGTGTATTCTTATTGGCTGGAAAGCTTCATCATTCCCAGTTAAAATAAAATAGTTTGCTGGCTGATGCAAATGCAGCAAATACATGGGACTGTATTAAGAATATGTGATATTTTACCAAAAACATTTGATTTATGAGTTCCTCTACAATAATAAGGAATCTGGTGAATTTTCTGATCTCAGTTGTGTTAGACCCAGTTGACAGGTAAACATTAAAGTACATGGAGTTTATATTTGCATGGTAAAAATCTATTTGACAAACTTTTTTTTCTTAAAACTTGACTCTCAAGAACCTTGAGGTTTCTGTTTGAGAGATTATTTCTACTCATAGCTCTCTGGGGAACATGAGTTACATGGCCCCGCTAACCACAAGAGGAAGTTAGATCCTAACATGTATCTTGAATATTTCACATATATAACTGATTTCCACAGCTAGTAAATCTACAAAGTCATTTTAAAAATTTGATGATCATTTGAATGAATCCCATGTGGACTAAGATATCAGAAGGAAAAATATTAATTTGAAAAAAATGAATAATATAGCTGCTTTAAAATACTGGAAAATAAAACATAATTTTTCAAGTTTACTCACAATAATAGTTAGAGTTATAGTTAAGGAAATCAATAGCTTCAGCAAATCATAAGTGATTTATGCAAGAGAAAACCATTTTTTAAAAATAATCATTGAGTGTTCTAAAAACAAATGGATGGGGGCATGTCAAGGGACACAGGAGACAACCTGAAATAAAGAAACTACCAATGATTAAAGCTGGGACAATATGAAAAACAATCTAAATTATGTAATATTAAATTACAAACAAGAGTATAAAGTAAATATACATGGTTCTCTACTGTTATAAGTAAATAACTGAAAAAGTAAATAATTAAAAGAAAAGAGGCCAGCCATTACCCGAGAAATATATTTAATATATGTTGGTACTCTCTTCCAGGGGGCCAAGCTTAATTTCACCCACTATTACCACCTCTGTTGAGGGTGTACTACTTGCCAAAGAATAGAGTATGGAAAGGGGGAAATAGTAACTTTACCCTAGAGAAACCAGGCAAAAACTTTGTTAGTCAAATGACAAAGGTTGATGTCATTAATAATGTTATGTGGATGTCATGTACCACTAATATGATGTGATTGAGGACACTTCACCTCTGTGGTGTGCTTATCCATTCACAGCCCAGTGTAATCAGGATGAAAACAGGCAAGCATATATGATTTCATGGGATTGGGGGATATTCTACAGAATACTTGGCCAATTCTTCTCAAGACCATCAACATCATGAGAAACAAAGAAAAGCTGTCACACACCAAAAGAAACTGGAGAGACATGACAACTAAGTAAATATGGTATCCTGAATTTGAACCTAAAATACAAACAGCACATTAATGGCAATACTAGTAAAATCCAAGTAAAGTATTGAGTTTAGTTAATAATAATACACTAAAATCAGTTTCTTAGTTTTGACAATTGTCCCACAGTAATGCAAGATAACAGTAAGAAAAACTGAATGAAGGATATACAGGAATTCTCTGTACTTTCTTTGCAGATTTTCTATAAATCTGAAATTATTCCCAAATTGAAATTTATTAAAATAATTTTCTGGTTTATTTAGCAGTTTGCTAGTTAAATAATAACCTATACACATAATTTATCAGAATGTAGGAGTTCCATCAAAGGAACTGAGGATCACCTTTCTGCATCCTTTCCATTGATGTTATAAATTTCATGTGTAATTGGAGAATCAGAAATACTAATGAATAGTAATTTAGGTTTTAAGCGTAAATCATCATCCTTTACAGCCTTCAGGTTTAAAGTAGGTGGATTTTATTATGTATGACTGTGTCATCTTAGATACTTTCACAAAGACATCACTTTTGGGTTATTCTGTTTCCTATCCTACTGAAGTCTCCACGTTTGAACCATGTGTAAATGGAACATTTATTTTTACCTCTAAAAGTTGTCAAGTCATATGAATATGATCTTTTATACAAATTGAAGAATTTGTTAAAGATATACAAAAAGAACATAGTTTGCAACAAAACTTACATGTTTGCATTCAATATTTTTGGATTTTTGAGTTGAAAATCTTCATGTGTATAAAATATTTTTTATTAATTCTTGTGTATATATATGTATATGAAATAAGGTTATGACTATTTAAAACAAATGTGTGGTACTTTTTGAAGCACTGATTGTCAAACATAATTTTTTTTAGCTAAAATGGGGAAATGAGATAATAATAATTACATTCGTATTCATGATGTTCTATAGCAGTTCAGAAAAGTGGAAAATATTTGGTACATTTTATTTGATAGTACTCCTAGTATATAGAGTCTTACTGAATTGTATGCTATTGCCTCTCAATGTCCCAGCCAGCTGTAACAGCTGTAATATACTTTGATCTATAAATTATAAAAGAACTCTTTGTAAAAAAAAAAAAAAATCACATCTTGTTGAAAAGTCTGGGAGTGACTAAAAGATTGAGAAAGATACAGAAATAAGAGTGATAAAACGGCAATTTGTTACTGAATAGAGCTTTAAACAGTATATGAAACATACTTCAGGTTAGTCAGAAGAGGTCCTCTGAATACACTGTGCATGCTTCCCTGAAATGAAACTGTATGTTATTGGTTAACCAGGATATTTAGCATAATCACTCTGCTAGACTGTGGTGGAGGGAGGTGATTATCACTGAGAACAGATGGGCAGGTCCACAGCACTGCCAGATTCTGCACAAGCTCCATTTATCCTTGGTTCTTGCTTTTTTCCTTCTGTGTTTTTAATTTTTTTAAAGAAACATTGTATGTTCTAAAGAACTAGCTTCACAAAAGGTCGGTAGCTGATGATCTTTCAGCTAAGATTTCAAATGTAGAAGAAAGATTCAAAATGCTATCACTGTGTATCTAAGAAGGATGGGGCAGATTTCATTTTACCCTCTAGTCTCCCTCAATGCATGCACGGATTTATCTGTACGCTAAGCTCTCTGCTCTGCATCTGTAGCTCCTTGTGGATTATATTGTCTCTGTGATCAGAAATGATTTTCTCGGATATGAACACCGTTTCTGGCTCCCCTAAAGTGCATCCTCCTAATGGGACCCGGTTTTACACTTTTCAAGTAAGTGTGCTTTAAATGGCTTCACTACTTAGGAAGTTAATGTATTGTCAAACTTTTAATAAAGGGCTGTATAAAGGAAGAAAGACTTAAAAAGGGTGGAAGTGTTGAAGAGAATGTATGGAATGAATAATGTGCATGTTAGTTTAATCTACTTTAAACTGTGGATATAGGATGGCATTAAGAGCCTCTGTGAATTAAAAAAAAAAAAGTGAACACAATTTTCCACAGGAATTTTTAGATCTGCTACAGTGTCATCCTTGGTTTATGAGATGTGTTGTGTCTCCTGATATTGTTATTTATGGTTATAATATGGTAAAAATTGTAGAGTTACTTTCCTTGTGCATCACAGAAAGAGTAAAATTAAAACATTTTGTGAACTTTGCAAACTAAGTCCTCTTGGCTTAGAAAAATATTTTGCATTTCATATACACAGTTTAACATAATTCCCATTATTTAATTTTCTCATGTGTATAACATAAGGGCAATAAACAATACAGGAGGTTTAAGAACCACATTTAGCATGCTTTCCAATTTGAAATAGAGTAGAAACTCATTAAGATGGAAGATTTTCTGTGTTATCGAAAAGTAAAATGATTTATAATATAAATGTGAGTTACAAAGCTGTTAACTACTAAATGTATTTCAATTGCCTGTGACTAAATCAACCATCAGTCTAGAAAATGGCTAGGTCTAAACTAGATCAGATTCTATCTTATTTTTATCTTCAAATTGTGCCTTTCATTACTAAGGTTTACTTTGTAATTCAGTCATATCATTGTTACATGAAAAGGGAACATGAAATTCTTTTCCCTGTATATTTTACATTATGGAAACATAAACAGCCTGACATTGAATTATTTTGGCTGTATAATTATACCATACTTGGAAAAAATAAGTATAAAGGCCTAGAGAATTAATATAATAAAGGTAGTCAGAATTTTTTAAGGGGTCTCTAAATCAATGCACATCTGAATTATAAGTCTCTTGCCTTTGCAAACTGTAGGCAGTAGATAGAATTACTCTTTCTCTCTCCTTTTTCTATACTTCTATTTTTAATTCTGTTGCCTCTTTTGTTTTACACTGATGTCTACTGATAGTGCAAGTCTGTGGTTTTACAAAATATATTCTCTTCCTAGTGGTGATCTGCTTATTGTGACAGTGATTCAAAATGCAAGTGCCCTGGGGCTGTTGTACAGAATTATTACTTTTTTTTTCTCCTCTGTACACTGAGATATGAACACCTCTTACAATATCCTGCAGCTGACTCTTTGGGTAGCATTTGACATTAGGTATTCTACTTCAGTCTCTTAAAGTTTAAGGATCAGTTCATTCCATATGCTCGGTCATGACAGAGGCTTTTTACAATTCTTTCAGTAAAGATCTTACACCTTTCTTGGCAGGTGACTTTCTTTGAAAACACACTGGTACAATTTTTAATTACCCCCTTTTTGTTGATAATAACATATTCTTATAAAAACCTTAGGAGTTCAGATAAGACATAAATTTTGCCAAACATAAACTCTGTTCTCCTACATTTTAAGTTTCCTAAAATATTTGATCCTGAGGTCTCTAACACAATATGTGTTTAAGTTTTGATGTTTATCTTTTTGTTGCTATTGTTGTTTGTTTTGCCTTTGGTAGAAGAAAGAGATAAAGATGGCCTTTAAAGCACAAAGATTAAGGTATATAATAGTCAACTCTTGGCTTTTCTTTTCCAAAAGAAAGAATTACATGATTATTACAATTATACTGAATGATTATTAGAATTATATATTGATTATAAAGAATTAAATGATTTTCTTACCTATATACATTAACCCATATTGAGGCAGCATATTTTCTTTGGTTGAAATGCTGTTAAAAACAAATGAGATGCTGTAAAGTAACAGACCATTTGTCAAAAACTGTATCTTGAGAAAATGATTAAATTTTCAAAAATGGTTGTCATTATGAAATGGCGTAAATGTACTTCTAAAATGATTCTGCATCAAGGAGTTGGGATTTTAATGCTTACTTCCTTAAAATAATTCTAGCACAGGAGTTAACATATGCAAATATATTTAAGAGAGCTTAGCATGAATAATACTGCGTTTTAGTTCCATCTTCTCATTAAACATCCAAACTGTCCTGTCATTTTTTTTCTGACATGATATGCTATCACATTTTAAGAGTAAGATTTAGAATGCATTTGACCTAAGTAGTTCAAAGGAGAAAAGGCAACAAATAAGAACTTGAAGGATATTCTTAGTACAAGACTTTGCTTTTCATTGCATCTTTAATTTAGGCAAACACATTCATACTTCTAAGCATGCACATATGCCTTTTTAAATAGAATATGTAACACTTAATTTAAACTAATTCCCTTAAGTGTGAATCATCACTTTTATATTACTGTGAATATACTTGTGCCTACAGTTTTCTACTCAGAGGTGCCTGGACCCTGGATGATGCCAGCACCCAATTTGCACTGTATGTCTAATGAATGACTTCTCATCAAAAGTCAAGTTCTACAGTGTAGTTTCTAAAATGCCCTTTAATTGGCAAAAGTTAAAATTAAAAGCTACTAGAGGAAAATAATATTTGCAGTATTTTTATGCATTAGAAGTGTCAATTTGTGGGACTCAAATATATACAAGTGAAAAACCTACTTTGAAATAAACATATATATATATATGGTGAATTTTGTAACTTTTAGGTCCATAACAATGATGTCTCAGCATGATTTTACATTTGTTCTTTCATAACTTTATCTTTGTAAATAACACCATCTATTTGCTCTACTAACCCTACTGAGTGGTTAATCATGACTTAATGTGTTCCTCCTCCCAGAGGTCCTGGCCACCACCATGGCTCCCCTCATTTTCTAGAAATTAAAGACCTTCACCCACCTGTTTTCAAACCATATCTGTGCAGTCCTAAACTTTCATGGGAGTTTGTCAGTAGTTGCTAGCAAAAGTAGGGAAAATTTTTTTTTATTATTATTATTTTTTTATTTTTAGACAGCCTCTTGCTCTGTTGCCCAGGCTGGAGTGCCATGGCCCAATAAAGGCTCACTGCAGCCTCAGCCTCCCAGGCTCAAGCGATCCTCCCACCTTAGCCCCACAAGTAGCTGGGACTATAGGCACACACCATCACACCCAGTTACTTTTCTAATGTTCTATAGAGATGGAAGTCTCACTCTATTTTCCAGGGTCTTGAACTCCTGGGCTCAAGCAATCCTCCAAGATTGGCCTCCCAAAGTGCTGGAATTACAGGAGTGAGCCACCTCACCATGCCAAGAAACATTCTTTTGAGGCTCACAAAGTTTCTCTACTTTTGGTGGTAAATTCTGGATTTACATTTTTTATTCATGGGTGCTCTGTGAAAACTTTCATACATAACAACAATGTGTGACTATCACATATAAAACAAAGTGAAGTTTGCAACCCATTTCTTCAAACCAAAGGATTAATTTCTGATAGAAGGAATTGTATCTCCTAGGCCCATAGAATAATTATTTCTGTTTAGGATATATTTATTTATTTGTTTAGCCATTGAATCCTAGCATTAATAACATTATCTGTCAGAACTATGTATAAAAGTGGCTAACTTTTCATACCTACTGAGAACAAGAGAAAGAAGCTTTACTATAAGTATGGAAACACAGTAACCTGCTGCTTCTGTGCTTAAAATACTTCTCTTCTCCAACCGTTTTGGCACCAGGCACTGGATTTGTGGAAGACAATTTTTCCATGAACCTGAGAAGGGGAGGGGAAGGGACGGATTCAGGATGAAACTGTTCCACCTTAGATCATCAGGCATGAGATTTCTGTAAGGCAGGTGCAACACAGATCCCTTACATGCACAGTTCACAATAGGGTTCACACTCCTATGAGAATCTAATGCCACTGCTGATCTGGCAGGAGGCAGAGCTCAGGCGGTAATGTGAGTAACAGGGAGCAGCTATAAATACAGATGAAGCTTTGCTCACTTGCCCACTACTCACCTCCTGCTCTGCAGCCTGGTTTCTAACAGGCCCCGGACCAGTACCAGCAGTTGGGATCCCTGCCTTAAAATATAGAAATTATCTTCCCAGCTTGGCATAAAAAAGACTTTCCTGACATGGGACAGACACTCTACTTTATTTCCTAGAAAGTTGCTTGCATGCTTTTCTGTGTGATTGTCTTTGCCTCTTCACTCAAAGTGCCCACTGGAAATTTTTTCTTAAATATTTATCTCAAATGCTGCCTCCTCCATGAAGCCTTCACCCATTCCTGCACACTGTATTAAATGCCTTTTGTAAAAAAATCCTCTTTATTTGTTCATACTGCTACCAAAGCAAATTTTATGCTTTGTTATAATCCCCAAGACCATTTTATTATGCTGTATTCCTCATACATGGAGACTGACAATATTTCTGTAAGGTGGAAAATATATTTCAAAAATAATTGATTTACCTATTAACATTTAACACAGTAAGCAACAAATTATTTTTCTTTTAACTATATAGGCAGTTAGTGAGACGTAACTATTTATTATAGGGACAGTATCTAAAGACGTATAAATGTACATTTGCTTGTGTACCACACAAAGTAAGATTCTTAAAAATATGTAACAGATACATCAGTGACCAAGGAAAAATTTTAATTTTATTGATTTTTAATATTTCTATGGCAGCTAGCCAAAGCCTTTTTGATGATTTTAATACCTCTTTACCATTTTTATTAATTGGGGGTTTTCTTATTTTACCAAGAGAACTTTAAATTTTTATTTGTATATAGTCTCATACTTGGCAGATAGGATTAGCACCTGAAATAGGAGACTAATATGTAAACTGAAAATCTCAATTGCATGAAGAATTTTTATTCAAAAAGATACTTAGCTGGGCATGGTGTTCTCAGCAGTTTGCGAGGCCTAGGCAAGTGGATCTCCTGAGCTCAGGAGTTCAAGACCAGCTTAGGCAACACAGAGAAACCCTGTGTCTACCAAAAATACAAAACAAAAAAAATTAGCCAGGCATGGTGGTGCACACCTGTGGTCAGAGCTACTTGGGAGACTGAGGTGGGAGGCAGAGGTTGTAACGAGGCAAGATCACACCAGTGAATTCCAACCTGGTTGACAGAGTGATACCCTGTGTATTAGTTCATTTTCATGCTGCTGATAAAGATATACCCAAGACGGGGAAGAAAAAGAGGTTTAGTAGACTTACAGTTCCCTGTGACTGGGGAGACTTCACAATCATGGTGCAAGGCAAGGAGGAGCAGTCATGTCTTAAGTGGATGGCAGTAGGCAAAGAGAGAGCTTGTGCTCTTCTTTTTAAAACCATCAGATTTCATGAGACTCATTCATTGTCATGAGACTAATAAAGGAAAAACCCACCACCATAATTCAATCACACCCCACTGGGTTCCTTCCACAACATGTAGGAAGTGTGGGAGTTACAATTCAAGATGAGATTTGGGTAGGGACAGAATCAAACCGTATTTTTCCCCAGACCCATCCCAAATCTCAGGCTCTCACATTTTAAAACCAATCATGCCTTCCCAACAGTCCACCAAAGTCTTAACTCATTTCAGCATTAGCTCAAAAGTCCCCAGTCCAAAGTCTTATCTGAGACAAGGCAAGTTTCTTCTGCCTAAGAGTCTGTAAAATCAAAAGCAGGTTGCATACTTCCTAGATACCATGGGGGTATAGGCATTGGGTTAATACAGTCATTCCAAATGAGAGACATTGGCCAAAACAAAGGGACTACAGGCCCCATGCAAGTCTGAAATCCAGCAGGGCAGTGAAATCTTAAAGCTCCAAATGATCCAAAATGATCTCCTTTGACTTCATGTCTCATATCCATTCACACTAATGCAAGAGGTAGGTTCCCATGGTCTTGGGCAGTTCTGCCTCTGTGGCTTTGCAGGTACAGCCTCCCTTCTGGCTGCTTTCATGAGCTGGTGTTGAGTGTCTGTGGCTTTTCCAGGTGCATGGTGCAAGGTGTCAGTGGATCTACCATTCTGAGATCTGGAGGAAAGCAATGGCCCTCTTCTCACAGCTCCACCATGCGTTTCCCCAGTAGAGACTGTGTGGGGCCTCTGACCCCACATTTTTTTTCTTCACTGCCCTAAGAGAGGTTCCCCATGAGGACCCCGCCCCTGCAGAAAACTTTTGCCTGGGCATCCAGGCATTTCCATACATCCTGTGAAATCTAGGCAGAAGGTCCCAAACCTCAGTTCTTGACTTCTGTGCACCTGCAGGCTCAACAGTATGTGGAAGCTTCCAAGGCTTCAGGCTTCCACCTTCTGAAGCAACAACCTGAACTGAACTTTGGCTCATTTTAATCACAGCTGGAGCAGCTGGGACATAGGGCACCAAGTCCCTAGACTGTACACATCAGAAGGACCCTAGGCCCCGCCAATGAAACCACTTTTTCCTCCTCAACCTCTGAGCCTGTGGTGAGAGGGGCTGCCACAAAGGTCTCTGACATGCCCTGGAGACATTTTCCCCATTGTCTTGGGGGTGAATATCCAGCTCCTTGTTGCTTATGCAAATTCCTGCAACTGGCTTGAATTTCTCCTCAGAAAATGGGATTTTCTTTTCTATAGTATTGTCAGGCTGCACATTTTCAAAACTTTTATGCTCTGTTTCCCTTTAAAACTAAGTGCCTTTAACAACACCCAAGTCATCTCTTGAATGCTTTGCTGCTTAGAAATTTCTTCTGCCAGATACCCTAAATCATTGCTCTCAAGTTCAAAGTTCTACAAATCTTTAGGGTAAGGGCAAAATACCACCAGTCTCTTTGCTAAAACATAACAAGGGTCACTTTTGCTCCAGTTCCCAAAAAGATCCTCATGTCCATCTGAGACCACCTCAGCCTGGATGGTATTGTCCATATCATTATCAGCATTTTGGTCAAAGTCTTTCAACAGGTCTGTAGGAAGTTCCAAATTGTCCCACATTTTCCTGTCTTCTTCTGAGCCCTCCAAACTGTTCCAACCTCTGCCTGTTTTCCGGTTCCAAAGTTGCCTCCACATTTTTGGTTATCTTTTCAGCAATACCCCACTCGTGGTGTCAGTTTACTGTATTAGTCCATTTTCATACTGCTGATAAAGTCATACCCAAGACTGGGAAGAAAAAGAGATTTAATGGACTTATAGCTCCACATGGCTGAGGAGGCCTTATAATCATGGCCGGAAGCAAGGAAGAGCAAATCACATCTTAAATGGATGGTGGCAGACAAAGAGAGAGAGCTTGTGCAGGGAAACTCCCATTTTTAAAACCATCAGATCTCATGAAACTCATTCACTATCATGAGAACAAGGCAGGAAAGACCCCCATAATTCAATCACCTCCCACAGGGTTCCTCCCACAACACATGGAAATTGTGAGAGTTACAATTCAAGGTGAGATTTGGGTGGGGACACGGCCAAAGCCTATCACCCTGTCTCAAAAATAAATAAATAAATAAATAAATAAATGAATAAATAAATAAAAATTGGAAAGAAAAGAAAAAAGAGAAGGAGAAAAAATATACTACTGGTAATTAGTATGTGGTTAGCACCATATCTCTGTAATCAAATGAGGTTGAGGTAATTCTGGCTTTTCATCAAAGAAGATTTTCTATATTCTATCATTTTGTTACTACGTAAGAGTCTGCCATTATTTTTCTATTGTTTGGAGGACCATATAGTTTCTTATGGTTGATACATTTTAAATCCATCTGAAAATACCTCTCAGAATGCTTGGCATGTGTTAGATGTTCAAATAAAATTAATGAAGACAAAGTACTGCTATATAGATGATACAAAATACCTCTTAGCTCCAAAATTACTTAGTAATATAGGCAGAGTTTCCCAGCTAAGTGAGAGAATCAGTATTTTGATCTGTCACCCAATTGTATGCATTCATGCTTATAAATGGCAGAGATAATACAAGAGATGTTTAAAATAACTGGAACATAACTTAGAGATAGGAAATGGCTAAAAATAAAGTATGCAACCTCCAAAATACAAAGATAGCTTTAATTGTAATCCCTAAGACCTTGGACTTTGGATTTAAGAATTTTCAGTGAGTAGTAAAAAAAAGCTTGGATTTGCTATTAGAATACTGAATATTTCCTTGGTTGGGAATTGTACTAGAACAGAGGGAACAATTCAGTAGCTTTAAAAAAAATGCAGATGAGTTGTCATGATTTCCCACTTTAGAGATGAAAAAATGAAGGTCCATAAAGGTACTCAAATCAGCATTTAATAATACAAAGAGGGAGTAATATAGTTTCTGTCTGAATCCAGCACTATAAAACATAAAAATTCACGCTCTTTCCATTATATTCTGCTGCCTAAACTGTTAATTATTACATGCAGCAACAAAAGTATTCTAAACTATGTAATTTCCAATACTGTTGATCTGTTAGACATTTACAGAAATTTGTCTTCATAGCTTCAAAACATTGCCTCACTGGATTTTTAAATTTAAGGCTTTTATTGGACTACACTCCCTCATTTAATCTTTACTGATAGTATTTTCCTAGTTGCAAATACATATTTATTATAATCAAATTGCCAATAAACTTATATCCTGAAATTGCACTGAAAGATATAAAGGACAACTCAAGGAAAAAATCTGTCATAAATACACTCCTTTGTTTATTTAAGAATGCTCTGTTTATCAGTGATACAAACCATAGAAATCAATAGGAAGTCATAACTCTTCCATTTGCAAAAGTCTCTACCTAATAGAGGTTAGCTAGGCTGTATCTTACATGAGGCAGGTGCTGTGTCCTTATTCTCATTGTTAATTCACAGACATCAAGCAGAGTGCCTAATACAAAACCATGGTTAGTAAATAGGTGATGAATTTTATTACAAATTAAAAATAAGAATGTCTTACTTAGTGTCATATAGTTATTGCTGGTACCCTGATTTAGTGCAACCTCCTTAAGTTTAGGCATACAAATGTATTTCACTTATACCTAGCTAAAATAACTCTATGTATCAGGTATCATCTGGAGAGGAAAGAAATTGGAAGTAGGGAAATGACTTGGGAAGTCCTTGAGATAATGTATTTCATGCACTGAGTACAGCCCAGGTGGCTAGAAAGAGTCCAATAAAGCAGCTACTGAAACAGTGGTTTCAGTGGTATGGTATGGTCTATAGATCACTTTAGAGTTGGCAGGGATGTGAGCTAATAAAAGATAAAGTGAAAAATATTTAATAGGTATAATAAATATAATTCAAAATAATTTATTAAGTTGCTGAATATTATAAGAGGCAAAGGAGGAAAGGTCAGGTTTACCTTTAATATTTGTAGTGAAGGAGAGAGGAGTAAGGAGAAGGAACTGTTTGGAAAACAATATATTAAGTTCAGTTTTGAACAGACTGATTGGACAGCTGGAAACACAGGTTTGACTCTCAGGAAAAGAGGTCTGTCTGAGTAGCAGATGTTAATGCGGGAGACATCTGCTTACTGGGTAGAGGAATCTATGGAAGTAGATGAAATGGCTTTAGCAGAGAATGAGGAGATTGGGAGTAGGGTGGGGAATGGACACATTCACTTACACAGAATTATCATTATTTTGAGTATATGTGCTTGGTTCACTTTGTAAGCACATTTTGGAAGTTGTTTTCCTTATCACCCCTCCTTGAATATCACCCCTGGAGCTAATTAAAGTTAGGTACTCTCCCAAATGTGTGTATTAACTTTATTTTATAAATGCTTTTTGGAAGCTTATATTCCCATTCAATCCCATCCTGGAATATTATCCCTGAAACTTAATTCAAGATAAATTCTCCTGTTCTTATACTTCCTTACCATAATGAAGATATGTGTATTGCATTATTATACTACACTTAGTTTTTCAGTTGTCTCTCTGCACCACTAGACTGGTTATTCCTGGAGAGCATATAATTTATTTCACTTAACTGCTCACATTTTTATTGACACCTAGCATAATGTCTGTCATACAGAAGGTTTCTATGCTTTTTGAATAAATAAATGAATCAATGTTTAAATTTTAGACTAAAATTAGTTTTCTAACTTTGACACACCTTGTTGTGAGGCACCATTATGTCAGATTTTAACCATGTTGAGAAAAACACTAGTCCTCTGCACTCAAGGATCTTAGAGTTACTGCAAGGAAAATTATCAAAAAGTCACAATAGCATATTATTCTGTTCTCTAGAGCAAACAGATAAATAGAAATGCTTTGACTTTAAATGTACATACAGACAATATTATTATAGATTGGGTAATTTCAATTACATAATTCTATTTCCAAATTTACTTTTAATTCTAGTTCATATTTAACTTTGCTATCATTTTTATTGCTTTTTCCTTTTATATTTTCAAAATATTTTACAAATAATAAGAATTATTCTAAAAAAATTCATAGTAATTAAGAGCATTCATGTATTAGTCTGTTTTCACACTGATATAAAAAATACTACCCAAGACTGGGTAATTTATAAAGAAAAGATGTTTAATTAACTCACAGTTCCACATGGGTAGGGAGGCCTCTGGAACTTATAATCATGGTGGAAGGGGAAGAAGGCACGTCTTACAGGTGGCGGGCAAGAGAGAGAAAGTGTGAAGGAGGAACTCTCAAGCATTTATAAAACCATCAGATCTCATGAGAACTCACTATCACAAGACCAGGATTGGGGGAACTGCTGCCATGATACAATCACTCCCCTCCCTCGACACATGGGAATTACAGGTCCTTCCCTCTACATGTGAGGATTACAATTTAAGATGATATTTGGATGGGGAAACAGATCCAAACCATATCAGTGACCACTGCAATTAAATACATTATTCAAAAACAGGTTCTACGATTTGCTAAAGTGTGAGTATAAGCAAGTGAAATTATTTCTCTATTTTTACTTTCCTAAACGATTGGAAAATAATAAAAATATTTGGTTGTAAGGTTATTCTAAAAGCTCAATGGAATATGTATGGAATCTTGTAAAAGTATTTACTTCCAATAAAGATGGAACTCAATCAGGATTAACTATTGTTTTAATGATGAATGTACTTTTTAAATAATAGCATAATTTATTTCACAAATAATATTTTTATTGACTCATCTTAAATTTAGAGAAATTTAATGTTAAGTGAGCACAGGCACTACTTTAAGTATTTTACATATAAATTAGGGAAGCTTAGTAAAATATATTGACTTGTCAAGGTCCTTATAATATATAAATTATTTTATGCTTATATAATATAAGTTTTCAGAATATCGATACTAAGTATCCTTTTGGAAGTCTTCTTGTATTTCTTTTATAATTGCATTTCTTGTGTATTTTTAAATCATATTATATAATTCATTTTGAAGTTTACCATATTGAATCTTTGTTATGACTTTTATTGTCATCTTAGTTTTATATGCATAAATATGTACATTAAAATTACCAATTTGTGAATTTAGCTAATTTTAAAATATAATTTACTGTATCTACAAATTAAAAGATAATATCTGATTTTATATGCTAAAAGCTGCATGCAACATGTATAGATTTAAATAAATTTGTGTCACTGGGAGTCAACAAGAGTCAATGCTATTACTGGCATGTTAAAAGAATATCACAAACCAGTATTTTAAATTATATCAAAAAGCAAACCTTAGCAACTTTAAATAGAAAACTGGACAGGCCGGGTGCGGTGGCTCAAGCCTGTAATCCCAGCACTTTGGGAGGCCGAGATGAGCGGATCACGAGGTCAGGAGATCGAGACCATCCTGGCTAACATGGTGAAACCCCGTCTCTAATTAGCCGGGCGAGGTGGCGGGCGCCTGTGGTCCCAGCTACTCGGGAGGCTGAGGCAGGAGAATGGCGTAAACCCGGGAGGCGGAGCTTGCAGTGAGCTGAGATCCGGCCACTGCACTCCAGCCTGGGAGACTGAGCAAGACTCCGTCTCAAAAAAAAAAAAGAAAACTGGACAATGACACTAGGAAGCAATGAACATAACCTAATTATTGTATCTTAAACATTCTTGATTGTAATTATTTTGGTGAAGAAAAGACACATGATTCATAGAAAACATTGTATCTATTGGTTGTTTTCTACAAAATAAAATTAACACAAAAGCAACAGTTCTGAACTACAATATAATGTTCATATATATAGTCATACAACCACTTAACGACATTGTGGTAAATGACAAAATGCATATATAATGGTGGTCCTGTAAGATTACAATGCAACTGAAAAAATTCCTATCACATGGTGACATCATAGCCATCATAACATCATACACATCATATTGTCATAGCACAATGCATCATGCTGGTGGTGATGCTGGTGTAAACAAACCTACTATGCTGCAAGTCATATAAAAGTATAGCACATACAATTATGTACAGTACATAATAACTTGATAATGATAGTAAACAACTATGTTACTGGTTTATACATTTACTATACTATATATTAATTGATATTTTGGACTGTACTCCTACTTATTTAAAAAAACTCAACTGTGAAATAGTATCAGGCAAGTACTTCAGGAAGTATTCCAGAAGAAGGCACTATTATCATAGGTGGTGACAGCTCTGTGGATGTTATTGTTCCTGAAGACTTTCTAGTAAGACAAGATGTGGAGATGGACGACAATGATGGTGATGATCGTGAGCCTGTGTGGGACTGGGCTAACATGCATGTCTGTGTCTTATTTTTTAATTGAAAAGTTTAAAAAGTAAAACAAAAATTCAAATGAAAAAAAGCTTATAAAATAAGGATATAAAGAAAGAAAATATTTTTGTCCACCTATGTAATGTGTTTGTATTTTAAGCTAAGCATTATCATGGAAGAGTCAAAAAGTGAAAGAAAAAAAAAATACCCTAAAGTTTATAAAGTAAAAACATTACAGTAAGCTAAGGCTAATTTATCATTGCAGAAAAAATGTTTTGTAAATTTAGTGTAGCCCAAGTGTACAGCGTTTACTATGCCTACAGTAGTGTACAGTAATGCTCTAGGCCTTCACATTCACTCACCACTCACTCACTGATTCACCCAGAGAAATTTGCAGTCTTGTAAGCTCTATTTATGGTAAGTGCCCTATACAGGTGTACCATTTTTTTATTCTTTTATGCTATATTTTTACTGTATGTTTTTGATAGGCCTTATAAATAGATAGATAGATAGTTAGATGATAGATAGATAGATAGATAGATAGATAGATAGATAGATAGATAGATAGATATACAATTACTACCATGTTACAGTGCCTACAGTAATCAGTACAATAACGTGCTGTACAGGTTTGTGCTCTAGGAGCAGTAAGCTATGCCATATAGCCTAGATGTGTAGTAGGCTACACCATCTAGATTTGTGTATTGTGTCATGATGTTCACATGACAAAATCACCTAATTACACACTTCTCAGAACACAACCCAGTCATTAGGTGATGTATAACTGTGTCATACTTTATACTTTATCCTGTATTTCTGTCTTTGGCACATTAGTATTCTGCTCTTTTTAAAAGAATCCAACTTTGAGGTTATAATAGGACTATAAGAAGCCGTAGGTGTCACAGTTGGTTGATATTACACAGCTGCTGAAAAAGAAGCCATCTTTGAAGTCCTAAATGATATATGGCATCATAAATAAAATATTATACATTCACTGTATTTCAAGCATTATAATTTATCACTGTCTACATTATTTGTTTAATACAATTCTGTTTAATGTTAAATATTTAATATATAAGGAATCACATGTTTTAGCAATAATATAGTTCAAATATTTGCATACACTGTTCTTTCATTCAGGAAACACTTATCAAGAGCTTACTTACTTTAGATGTGAAGTATATTTTCAGGAAGCAGTTTTTGTAAAGCATAAGAGGTTAAAATAAATATTTTAATAGACGATTGTAAGTTGCAGTTATATTGCACTGAAAGAATCAGTTAATTCCAAATGTGTCAGTTGAGAAAGAATTTGAGGAAGAATTTTATTCTTTAAAAAGTCATGAGGAATTTTGAAATAATTATATTACATAAACATAAGTAAAGAAGTATTTTATTAATAAGTCCATACCAGCCATGGTTTATGGCTGGCCAATGGGCCAGAACTGAGAGACCATTCTAGACAGAGCTTCTCCATGGCATACATTCCCTAGAATTTTCATTTTCTTTACCTTCTTGAAGTTCTAAAACATGCTGTGGACCCTAGGTCTCCAGGTCTTTAGTGATGCCATTCCCTGTCTCCATGTTGTGTTATGCACACATGGACACACTCATTCAGTACAACTCATTGGTGGTGGTAATTATAAAAAAGAAATACTCTGTCCGTTAAGAGCCTTGCTCTTAGAACAGGCTAGTTTCTGTTTTAGCATGGTTTACTGGAAAAAAGCAATGGTCAATTTGTTTTAATAAATCTTAAACATCCTATATTTATTTTTTAAAAATATTCTTCTAGGTTATTTGTATGACAAGAAGAAAAATATGTATTTTCTTTGATCTTTATTGTATTAATTGATAGAAGGAAGAGAAAGCTGAAGAACTTGGAAAGGGTGAGGTTAAGAGCTGGAACATAAACCTTGTAGTGACTAATGCTTCATTGTCTTAGAAAAAAAAAACAGGAAAAGAGAAGATGGGTAAAGAGATGTAATAAAACTTGATAGAAAGCATTTTGAAACAGTTCACATAAAATGGCTTTATCCTAATCACTTTACCAAAAGTAAATGGCACAGGAATGACGTTGCATGCTTTAGAAGAATGGGAAATATTGGAAATAATGTCTTTTGGGGGGATAATAGATGTTAGCAGCAATGAGAGTCAAGGTGCAATTGGAAGCATAGATGTGTAGCTGTCTTTTAAGTAGATTTCTGTGATTATCTTTCTAAACAGAATTGAAATGGAAATACGTATTGGCAGATGCCACAAAATATCAAGGAGGCAAGGAATTCAAGGTTTTAATGAGTAATGGTGAACTGACTGAATATGGGTTAGTCTTTAGGTAATGAACACAGGAAGTGATATTTTTTATTGAAAATATATTTCAGTTCTCAAACAAAATAGAAAAACTCCCCAGAAAATTATACTTTGCTTAATGCTGCTATAGTACCATGTTACAGACATAAATTCCAAGAAAATGTATTTTATTCAATGATGATTCTCAGGACATTTCATCATATGTGGCACTCCAAAAATATATGTGAAGAGACTAGATGTTATTTGGTAATACAAAGTTTAAGATTTTTTTTACCTTGTAAAATATTTTAACTGAAATAAAGTTAATATATTTTGCACTATTAAGTAATCCCCAAATTTATTTTAACTTTGCATATATCTAGTAACATGTATTAAGTAGCAGTATAAAACATGTGTTGAAGGAAATATGAGCACGTCAACCATTGCAGATAATGATGAGAGGGACAGTCATAGTTTTTTTTATAAGCTAAACTAAAGTAGGAGAATTTGTGCTTTGGTAGGGAAAGGTCAAATACAATCACAGGCCTAGAAAATTAGTCTTATTTTTAACATTGCATTAATCTAATTTTATTAGTATAGCCAGTTAGTATATTACATTTTCAAAAAATATAGAGAAATATTTAATATGAAATGCTGCCAACATAATTTACTAAGTGAAAACTAGATCTTAAGAAGAAAGGATGGAGAAAATCACAGACAATATGTAGCCTCAGGAAAAGAACATGGAAGAGAAACTGAATTCCATCTATTCAAAAGCAATATCCTTTGATTTGAATACATTATTATTGTACATCATGTCTGGTGAGAAACCTGTGGGAATACATGAAAGTGAATGAAAACAAGATGTTTCAATTGGATATAAATATGAACTAATGACTATTGGAGTAAAGTAATCATTAAAGATGGAATCTTAATCAAATCTTGATACTGGGGATTTTCTACATGAGGCAGACTACAAAATGCAAGGAGCAGGAGATACAAATTTCAGCCTTATATCTAAACTTGAAACATGTGAATATGCAAATATTGAATTTCCCCAAGGTTCAGTTTATTTTTAAAGTAATAAAAATAGTAAACATATTTCTCAAGATTGATGAGAAAATATATTGGAAAGCATTTTATACATCTTAAAACACTGTTCAGTTGAGGCTCGCAATAGAAAGCAGCAGAAACTTATGGGCACATTAAACAAAATAAAAATGTATTAGAATGATACAGAAAATGATACATTTTCTACTTCTGTGCTCTAAAATCTCACTGTTTCTTCGGAGTCCAGTGCAATATATGAAAACCGAAAACATCAGAGTGTTTGTTTATTTGTTTGTTTGTTTGTTTTTGACTTATGACTATTATGTACAAAGTTCTATTCTAGTTACTGGATAAATTACGACAAGGAAGTGAAACATGGAGCTTATATTCTAAAAGGATAAAATAGATAATAGCAAAATAAATAGGATGATGTATAGCATGCTGGGCAGTGATAAAAGCTAAGGAGAAATAGGGAACGTAGGAAGTGGGAAGGGAGTGTTAGAGTGTGCAATTTAAATGGTATGGGGGAGGAGAGGCCTTACAGAAAAGGGGACCTGTGTGTAAAGTCCTGGACTAGAATGCACTGAAGGGCAGTCTCTTCACAATATCATCCATCACTAGATAGTTTAACTGTACTCACAGCCATCTACTCAAGGCAGAGAAAGTGTGACCGGCCCAATCTGGACCTCGTTTAATCATATACGTGCTGTCATCTGCTGGCCTGGTGCCTGGCTTGCCCAACCCCTGTCCCAACACTGTCCCATCTACTATAACAAGGTACACCACAGATTGTGCTCAAGGAGATCTTAAATTTCCTTTAAGACCAAAAAAAGAAAAAAAAAAGAGAAAAAAAGTGTTTATGACATCTCTACACTCCTTACTTCTAACACTTTCTTTCTGTGCTATCCTTTCCCCATTTTCTACTTCTGTGCTCTAAAATCTCACTGTTTCTTCGGAGTCCAGTGCAATATATGAATATGTAACAGTCCCTCAATTTAGGTTCATCACTACTCTTGTTGAGATTCCATATAATTTGTGCTTATCTCTATTATAATAATTATCACAAACCTGATGTAATTATGCATATCTCTTTTCCCATGATTCTGTGAGTTCCTTAAGGAAACAAAATGTACTTTTTTAGGTGAACAAATTGTGAGTGTTCAATAAATGTCTAAATATATAAAGGATATATGTAATTATCTCAAAGGTCACAAAACATGTGTTGTACCAAGCTTTATGTTGGCGATATATTCATTAAAGTTGACATTGTGTCTATAGAATATGAAGTATCTAACAGAATATAATTATCGTTTATGTGTGTGTGTAGTTGTTGATGTTTTTTGTTTATTTGGTGGAGAGAAGTTATAAGTGAATGAAATAATTTATTATTGTAAGCATTTTAACATAAAAGTTTTAAAATATTTTAAAGTTTAAAATAAATATATTTAATGAGTATTTAATATCAGGCTATCTGTACGTTATGTAAATACTACATAAAAGTAGATGTTCGATTTCAATCTGTTTGATGTTCAACAATACCATGCTATTCAAATCAGCTTTAATTTTCTTTTAATAGGTAACATTTTCTCTAAAGTTATTAGTATTGAATACTAAATCCTTATAGCATTTGAAGTCATACAGAGCTGAGTGTTAATCATTCTCTACCACCTTCTGGACAAGGGATTTAATCTTTCTAACTTCACTTTTTACCTCTGTAAAATGGGGTAGATAGGAGTACCAACCTCAAGGGATTATCATCAAGGTGAACTGAAATATTGCATATGTAAAGAATCCATCATGGGGCTTGATTGACATGCACGAATGCAAAACAGGTGTACTTACAGCATTATTATATTAATATTGTTACTAAAGTATCAAATATTTAAATGAAATACTTTGTTTCTCAATAATATAATTGATTGTTATTGTCAATTCAAATTCTCTCTAGAAATTGGTTTTGAGTTTCAGATTTTATTGGCTGCATTTTATTTTATCTCTTCTCTTTCTTGGATCAGAGTAAAAGATCCTTGGAATTGTGACAGTGATTCTCGAACTTCAGAATGCATAATTATCCAAAATGCAGACTACCAAGACTACCTCCAGAGATGATTCAGAAAATATGTAGGAGAAAATGAATTAGCATTTTTAATGTGAATCTGAGGTGATGCCTATGCAAAAATATCAAAAATTGGAAAATAGTGTACAAGAGATGGAGTATTTTTAGCACTATAAAAGGTACTTTCTATGTGAAGAATGGTGAATGGAAGGTTAAATATTCACAGAGCCTTCCTTCAGTTATAAATAATTATATTTTAGAAAGATGTGCTTTGATTTGTATGATGAAGTCATTTAATTATTTCCTTCATAAGCCAATTTGTAACTCCAATTGATGCATGCATTGTGAGGATACCAAACTACTTTTTTCGCATGAAAATAAGCTAATTAAATTGTGGACCAACCCTCTGTCATAATGACCTTTTGCTTATACCTCTTTAGGGCATATGTTTGTCCAGGAATTTCCAAACTCAGACTTAATATATTGCCATGTCAAGAATGATGTTCATCTCTTCTTAAATAATGATTTATCTGTCACTGAGAATCTGTTTAAAATGAAACAAAAGCTTTAAATTACCCACTATAATAAATGTGACTAGTTTTTTTAAAATTCTGATTTCAAATTGGAGCTTGATTAAAGCAATTAATATTCATTACTAGAGGGGTGTTATGTGGTTGCTATTCCTGGAGTACACATTCCCTCCTAGTGGATTTGGTCCTTATCTTTTTGCCTTTAGCTACATCTCAGTAATAAGGCCATTATGAGGGTCACTTTTGCTTTTATAAAAGTTCAAAATCACAAATTGATACAAAAATTGTAATATTAGAAGAGTCATAAACACTTGTTTATGATTAGCTAAATATTCACTAATAACTTGTTTGAAGATTTTTTTTTCAATTTAGCTTCACTTAGAAGAAAGTTGGTAATCTTATTCTAATATTGTAAAATGAGCATTATTTTTAAATGTATTTTAACTATTACAGGAAACAATACTTTAAAGTACCTGGATTATTGATGTTGATTAATGTCTCCCTCTCCTGTGCTTTGTACTTCATTTAAGAGGTGTATCAATCACTATACAGGCATTTGTGATATCTAGCAAAATCAGCCCAGAGCAGACAATATTTCCTGAGAGGCATCATGATATGGCTAACAGAGTGTGAGATTTGAATCAGATGGGCAGATATGCTGCCATTTACTAACCATGTGACTTTGGGCAAGTTATTTAACTATCCTCTCACTATAAAATGAAAATAATAAAACATATCTCACTGAAATGTTATAAAGAGTGGAAATGATATAAAAAATTTGATGAAGATTAAAAATGATGTAAGCTGCTATGTATTAGCCTTTCTATAATAAAAATGCTGATCATCATCCTCATCATGAAGCTTTTCAAATAAAAATAAAAGAATAAACTCATTAAAAGTTCTTTTTAAAAGTGAGATATTTTACTATAACTTACAGTTTCCTTCTAAGCAAAGGGATGTTAATTTTAGTGAGCTGGTTAGTTGGGATAATTTTTTATGAAAGAGAAGATATTCTAATGTTTATTATTATGGTGATGGTGATGATGATGATAATATAATAATAATACCTAATTTGGTTGGTAACCTCCAGGACAAACCCAAACACCCTCACTTCCTGATATGTCTGCCTTTGTGTAGACCCCTCCTTCATTAAATTAGAGGTCACCTTGTGTGAATGTTATATGGTGCAAGTGACCATGTGTGCCTTCTGAAATGAGATCATGAAGGCATTTCACCTTCTACCAGCCTCTCCTGAAATTGCTCACGAACCAGCTACCATGCAAAAAGACACTTTCACAACCCTGTAGAGATGTTCACATAGAAAGTCACTAAGGCCTCCAGCCCATAGCCAGCACTAAATTGCTGGTCCTCTGAATGAAACACTTTGGATGTGGATCCTCTACTAATAGCAAGATTCCAGATGACACTTCTCAAGCTGACCACTGGCTGAAACCCCTTAGGAGATCCCAAGGTTGAACCACTCAACTAAGCCATCCCCAAATCCTGAACCAGAAAAGCAGTGAGAAGGAAAATATAATCACTGCCATAAGCCACTAAATTTTGGAATAATTTGTTATAAAACAATAGTTAACTGATACAACTGCCAAAGTTGAAAGTCAGCTTTGTTGTCACTAAACAAGTTCACGGTAACCAGTTATGTTCATCTATATTTCATTACTGCTAACACAGCCTTCCTAGCTAAACCAACTTGTTTTTCCTCTTCACCCAATTTATCTTTGCACCTCACTTTACCTGAATACTTTATCCTCATAAATACTCTAATTTTAAGGCATCAATATCTTTCACATTAAATCAATTTAATGAAACATTCTTCCTGAAAATCTTTTCTAAAAAGTTTACACTATATACTTCGATGTTGTTTGTCAGCAGGTATCCTACCTTCTCTTCTTTGGATTATTTTGAACACCTCATTCATATGATCATATTTCATATTATGGTGGTTTAATGAATGCTCTCTGGCATTTGCCAATGGCTTCTTCTTAGTAGGAAAAATACGATTGGCAGTTATATCTACTTGCTAATACTGTCCACAGAATAGGAACCTTTCATACAGGAGGGAACAAATCCAAAGAAAAAATGTAGAGGAAAACAATAAAAGAATCAACTTTTTAAAAGCTTTTCTTAAAAGTGAAATATTTTACTATAATGTCCAATTTTCCTCTAAGAAGATGAATGTTAATTTTACTAAGCTCATTATTTGGGATAATTATTTTATGAAAGACAAGATATTCTAATGTTTATTTTTTTGGAAACATTTTCTGTTGAAAGAATTTGAATTCATATTAAGTAAATCTACAAAGGAGAATAGCCTGTTTAGTAAAGCATTTTATTATCCTGAGTAACAAAATTAGATAAACATTTGTTCTCTTATCTCTACAGCTCAATTAATTTATACTTGAAACATTATATGTATGTGAAATTCTAGTATCTTCAGCTGTATTATAAAAAATTCATGCTGAGTCTGGATATGTCAAAAACAAATGACTGGCTTAACAGCATTTGAAATTATTTTGAATAAATTACCAATCCCTCCCCCGCCAAAAAATAGCAGGGAATATTTTCAGATGAAATCATACTAGTTGAATAACTTGTTTTAAAATGGTTTCCAATTTCCTAAAATATGCGATATTATTATCTAAAAGTTTTCAAAATCTCTGGTATAGCTCAGCAATAAGAAATATTTCAAGAAGCTGCTTACAAAATTTGTATGCATTCTAAAGACATTTATAGTCTTGATAGAGATTTATTTACTTTTGGGTTTGTGATATTAGATGTTATCATAAACTCATGATAAGAGTAAACTTGCTATTATTAATAAACAAAACAAAACAAAAACCATTAGTCATGCACCAGACCTAGAAAAATAGTAAAAATAGAATAAGTAGGCCTTATCTAAAGGGTCAGCAAAGGTTGTTTTATTTGGTAGGATTAAGTTCAATCACATGTGTTAAAAATCACAAAATGGCACTGACTGAAAGAAGTTTTGTTTCCCACATAAAGACTGCTGGATACAGGAAGTTCTTGCAAGGGAGGCTAGTGCAGCCATGTGCCTGAACTGGTTTTCAGTCTTCCCTTCCTCACTCCATCTGACTAACATCTCTTTATCCTTCAAATCTCAGATCCAAAGTCATTTTCTCAAGACATTTATGGTAGGTACTGTTCCTTGCCTCCAAATATGCATTCTTTTCTTCTCCTTTATTGAAGGGCACCCTATTCTTAATCAGGCACATTTCAGATGACCACACCAGCTTCTCTTCAATTGTAAGAGAACTTAAACCTGAAGGGAAGCTGGCATGGTCATGTGAAATGGGTTGGCTGTGGATGGCTGTATGACTAAGTGTTCACCTACTAATGTAAGGGAACAGGTTATATTAATCTTTCCTTCTGCTTGCTAACTGGAATGCAAACCTGATTGCTGGAGCTCAAGCAGCCATCTTTGATTATAAAGTGGAAGCACACGCTTAAAATGTCAGAAACAAAAGAGGAGTATGGACCTTGGTCAACTTTCAGCTTCTGTGCATGACCTTGGGCCACCTATATTCAGTAGTCTTTTTTATAAAAGAGTAGTCAACTTCTTTCTCATTTCTGTCACTTATTTTGTTATACTTACCTATGCAACTGAACCTCATCGTAACTAATATAACAGCCTTTCCTGACCAAATTGATAAGATCATGTTCCTCTGTTTTATAGGCTTATAACCCCATATTTTTTCTTTCATACAAGTTATCTCAGTATATAATTATACATTTATATGTATTGGTTTTTCTCTTTTTTAATGGAACTTTCCAGAGAGCAGGGCCCAGGTATGTTTTTGTTCACCTGTATATTGCTGATGTCTATCATAGGGCTGATGATGAAATAAATGTTTCATAAATATCTGTTAAATAAGGAGTGATCACATGGCCAATATTTATAATCTAAGACTCATAAGCTTAATTGGGACTTTAAATTTCTCATGAAACAGTGAATAAAAACTATTATCCAGCACTATGCTTACATTGGTTGGCTGTTCAGCAGTAGTAATGAATTTGTAACTATCTACTTTGTCATAAAACCTAACTGATAAGAGGAGTGGTGAGAGAAATACTCAGTTTGGTGGAATGATTAAATTCACCGTCTATAGTTTCCAGATATCTTAAATACATATATCTTCACTTTCAGAAACTATTTCCATTGTGGATAAGGGGATATTGAAAAGTAATGATTAAATGTGCCTTTATAAATCAACAAGATATAAATTTAACATTCTTAGGTGATTTAAAAGTCAGTGGTCTCACAAATATTGCATTTTTAATTTTAGAGTTTGTCTTTGTGAAATGATTATATATCCATCCTCTACATAAATTGCAGAGGTGTGGGTGGGTGTGTTCTTTTGATTCACAGAAAATATTCTGCCCGTTTTCAGAACCAAGAGAAACATCAATTTATTTGGCATTCAAATTAGTTTTAATACAATTCCATGAGAAGAGGAGAAACTTCAAAGTCTTTTTGGTGACATGTCATCTAACCGTTGGTAACACAAAGGCATACAGCAGAAAATAATTAAACTTTGCAACTGTAAGAGCAAGGCGAATCACAAAATTATCAGTTAAATTAGGACTTTGTTTCTATAAAGACACATGTGACTAATTGTATGCAAGCCCTATCAGAAGAGTGGTATTTTTTCCCCTAATAATAACAAAGCATCTATAGAAACACCGTGGTAACTACAGGTAAAATTTTATTTACACCTGTTTTATTCATGGGAACTGAAAAGTCAAAGGGTATTCTGGAGATACGACTAAAAAGGTACTTAGTAGATTGTGCAATTTTTTATTGCATTCAATTGGTATTAATAGAAGGATGCAATCTTTTACACCTGTGATGGCGAACATAGTGGCATAGAAATAAGCATCCCCTCCTCTGATTCTGACCATTTTATATTAAATGGGATTTTTGTAAGTGCTTTCTTAAAAAAATAATAATACAAGGAATATCAAAACTCTGATGAGCCATCTGAAATATTAAGAAGAAAGTCAGTAGTGTTTCATGTAATTTTAGTACTCAAGTATAATCTAATTCTTTTAAAAAGATCATCTCTTGCTATTAAATAGAATCTTATCCAGAATTTCCCATCAATTCCCTGATTAAAGAAAAATGTATTAGCAAGCAATACATTAACAGATGGTAAGGAGTGGCATACAACCTTCTGGCTGCACAGAAGTAGATGATAAAAGAGGAAATGTGAAAGTTATTTCTCCTGGGTGTCTACAGAAAATGGATATGCAGCCCCTGATAACTATTTCTGTATTGTTACATTAGAAAATGTAGCATTAAATGTGTAATTGAGTACCACCTGTCTAGTTGCAAGCCAAAATTAGAATCACAGATCTGGACATATTAAGTAAAACTCTAATAACAGGGTGAAAGTCAGTGATTCCAATCCTACTTTCAGTGTTTCCAGCCTAGAGCAGGTTACAAATTGTTTCTTTTTTCTTTCATTTATGGTATTAGGCTGTCTTTAGGTTACAAAGAACTACTGACCACAGGAGGACCTTGGAGTCAATAAAAACTTCTTTAACCGCAATAAATATTTTAAAGATAATTTAGTATCATTGAGGACTAGGATTAATTGCTGTTCTGCGGGAGCATTTTAATTAACAATTTTGAAGCCCCTGGCATCAGTAATTAAAGACATGCTGTTCTCTTTTTTCACATTTGTTAAGGGGAGTATACATTCTTAGTTGGGGAGATAGAGGAATACTTCATGATTATGCTGGTTAAACCAAATATCAGAATCACAAGATGAAAACCCTGAAATCTGAGTGTGGAGATTCACATTTACCAGAAATAACCTAGAAATAGAGACTGCCTGTGGAACCTAGTTTCTGATTCTGCAGTTTCTTCTTTGAGAATGTACTCTTGCTAATACCAAATGTGCTTTGAGAAGCAGAACAAAGGATGCCTATAGATATTTTTTCAACAAAGATGGTTAGCATTCCAGAATGGTGATCTAAGCTCTAAGTATAAACCACTTCTGTGTTGTCATTAGCAAGAAATTGACTATTTTCTCACCACTGCAGAGAATGTGAATGACAGCTATGTACCCACTTTGTAGGGCATCATTAATTTTAAAAATACAGAATAAGATATGCTACTGTTTTGTGTGGTACTCCCTCTTCTTTGAAGTCTGTGGCCTTCACCCTATATGTTGGGAGCTTATAGAAAGTACACACATGCTATTTCTTCCAATTAATCTGGAACACGCTGAAAATCTGAAGTCATATTTGACATTTTGGACATGTCATTTAATTAACTTATTATTATCTTGTCTGATACCAATGAAGCTGTATTAGTTTCAGTGTTGCAAATGAGTCTCAGTCTCTCTCTCTCTTTCTCAATATTAATACACTTGTATGTTTTTCTTTCTTTGTTGCATTAAAATAAATTACACTCCCTTCTTTTTAGTACACAAGTTATCCCAAATTTTGTCAGTGAAAGCTCCTTCAAGCTGATCCGTGTGTCCTTTGACATACTTCCATTAGTCTTTGAATGCGTATTTTCTGACACACACACACACACACACACATACACACAACTATCTCAGGCTCGCCTTCTTTAAACCTGAAATCAGTCAGTTCTTCAAAAGATCTCATTCCTTTTAATGGGAAAAGGTGTTTAAAAAACAGATCTGAGCACCAGGATGGCCCATTGCTACTGGAGAACTACCACTAATTTGTAGTGCTCATTGGGCATAACTCCAGGTCGCTGCAGGTTCTATTTAGTTTGTACAAAAGAAAGCAAATAGCCCAAGACACAAGCAAATAGATAAAGTAACTACATTTATTCTAAAGTTTATTAAACATATGGACCTGTGATATGTGGTAGGCACTGTTTTTGGCATTGAGTGTACAAACAGAGTGATTCTAATTGAGCTTACACTGTATGGGAAATGATACGTAAAGAAAAATAAATATGTATTTATATGTAAAATGAAAACAATACATAGGAAATACATATTTATTATATTACAAGATGATGGTGATAAGGAGGAAAACAAAGCAGGACAAAAATGCTGAAAATATGGGAGAAGTTGCTATTTTATAAAGGGTGGTGCAAGGAAGGCTTTCTGAGAACTTGACTTTTGAGTTGAGACCTGAAGGAGAAGAGGACATGGGTCCAGCAGATTGTGTGTCAGAGCAGGGATAGGAGTAGGGAGATTAGGAAAAGTGAAGTCCTCTAGACAAGGAGCAGCAAATGTGAATCTCCTGAGGTGGAAGATTGTTTGACATGTCCTAACAAAGCAAGGAGACCAGTATGGCTATAGCAGAGTGACGAGGTGATCAGACAGATCTGCATATCTGTTATGTCTTGAGGGATATCTTAAAGCAGATTCTCTCTTTAGTGCTCTTGCATATTATGACTACATAATCCAGCACTGGGTTTACTACTTTGGCTCAGATACAGAATTAGACAACATTTCATTTGGAATGACACTTCAGTATATGAAAGAAGTAGATGGAATACACTGGATTTCTCTTTTATTCAATGCTTAATACTTACAATGTGTCGACAAATATTGTTGCTTGTCACCTTGGACAAAATTATTCTAGGCCCAGAAAAAAAGTGCGAAACAGTTACAGTACTCTGTTTTTTGAATATGTGAATGAGTAGATTATTAAATGAATATAATTATTTCAAGGTTATAAAACACAAGGAATGAGGTTATTTCACTTTAGAAACACATATATTTTGTGTACCCTGTGTGTTCTGTCCTAAGTAGTTTACCCATACATACTTATCAGTTGACCTTTATTATAATCCAGCATGCTAGGTTATTTGCTTATTAACCTACTTCCAGATGAGAAACTTGCTTAAGGTGGCACAATTTATAAGTGAAGAGCTGGAATTTCAACCCAAGGAGTCTGCTTCCAAGTCCATGAACCAATATAGTAGACTCTTCATATAAGCTACTCGGTTACGTTGCTGGTAGCAAGGTCAAATGGCAGCAGGGAGAGCTGGTAGGATGAATATGAATATATTTTCTTCTAATATTCTGCCTGTTTTTGTTTACTAGTTACTGGGATATTTTTTCCTTCTTCCTTCCACTCCCAAGACAAATTTAATGCCTAGAATGTAGTCCAGAAATGTTAAAAGCAGTAACGGGCCACCACAATTAAATTCAAAATCAGAGTTGATTTGGAAGAATATTTTAAAGCTTTTTACCCAAGGGATTTTCAATCCTGGAATCATTCTCCACATAGGCATACTCTAATTAGATTCTACAAATGCTGGTATCACAGCTATTTAGTGTAATCATAGCATAGTAGAATAGGAAAAAAAATTCTCAGTATGAAAAAACCAAATGCATGTTGGTACACCATGATGAATAGAATAAATATTCTAGATGATTATTTTTACTAGGGGATGCAATTAAACATGGCCATGTAAATGAAAATACCTTGTGAATTTAGATTTCAATGAATCTAGCCAGTCAAAACTTTAGAAGACTATAAACCAGTAAGAGATCATATCTTCCGTTAGTTTCGAACTGACTTTCTATGATGGGATGGTATCTCCTGATAGACATGGGGGAACTGTTTTTATAATCCACATTACAGTTACTATTTTGAAATTAATATATAAATTTGTACATATAAATTAGATTAATCAATGTATTTTTAATATAAAATGTTTTTATGTAATTATAAAATTATTTAATTTTTTTAATGAGTGAGAGAAATTCCCCCTTTTAAAGAAAAATATTCACAATTGACGAGTGTTAAAGAATGCATCAATTTTTAAAATCAAGATTGCATAAAAGACACACAATAGATTTTAACACCAATATCGCTTAAAAGACACACAATAGATTACTTTTAAAGAGTCATGCATATTATACTTCTCTTGTCAAAAATAGCAGCAGCCTTTACTGCTCACAAATCAACTCTCATCACCTCGCCCAAACACATTTCACGATCTGGCAACACAGCACTTGTCTTTCTCTAAATTTAGTCTGGCAATAAGTGAAGGAGGAGGAGAAAAAACTTTAGTATGGATTTTTCAAAGGAATAAATGGGGCCAATGAATTTTGAAAAATATATATTATCAACATTTGAGAAAAACATATAAATTAATATTAAATGTAATTGTCAAGTCAAAAAACAGTGTCTCTCATTCTGTTATCACTGGGTTTAGTCAAAACTATCTTATCTTTCAATACATCATCTTTGATTCCCGAGATAATAAATATGATGTTAACCATGGGGATAGCCATCATATATTTGAGAAATAGGACATAGTAATGAGCATAGATTGGAAAATAAGGGGAAGGGAAAAGAGTGAACACTTGCTTTGCTAGGTTTTGAAATAATTCAGGATAACTGGCTAGCCGGTGTCTAGATTTGGAAACATGGGAGAAAGAGCTCATAGGTATGGCTCGTTCAAACTTGGGGTTTAAATTGTGGATAGTTTAGAGTTCAAATGCCCTCACTGCCTATTACCAGCTTTGTAACCTTGGATGGTTAACTTAATCATTTCTAACTTACCTATAAAAAAATCAATAATAGCACCTACTTCCTATGTTTTGTTTATTAAATAAAATTTTAGCATATATAAATAAAGCTCTTTGCAGTATCCTTGTATTAAGTGCCAGTAAGTAGAAGCTATTGGTATTATTATATAGTTCTTTCCTAATTCCACAATGAAAATGTTCCAAACTTGTTTAATATTCTAATTTTGCTTATTATTTGGTGTTAAATGTAAAATATAGGACACAATATTCCTCTACAGTGTAATATTATTGTTATAAATGTTTTTGAATGAATGCATTTTAAAAATCTGCAAGTATACCCGGAAAGATATTAGCTATTAATAAAAACACTCCTCTCAATTATAAGGGTCTAGAAAGTCTCTCCTGGCTGGGCGCAGTGGCTCACGCCTGTAATCCTAGCACTTTAGGGAGCCAAGGTGGGCAGATCATGAGGTCAGGAGGTTGAGACCATCCTGGCTAACACTGGTGAAACCCCTTCTCTACTAAAAATAAAAAATAAAAAAAAAATTAGCCAGGTGTGGTGGCGGGCGCCTGTAGTCCCAGCTACTCGGGAGGCCGAGGCGGAAGAATGACGTGAACCCGGGAGGCGGAGCTTGCAGTGAGCTGAGATCGCACCACTGCACTTCCAGCCTGGGCGACAGAGCGCCACTATGTCTCAAAAAAAAAAGAAAGTTTCTCCCAGGGAGGGACAAAGATCAGACAAATTATTATTCAACACTTACATATTTTATAAACCATTACTATTACAATTTTATTGTTGCAAAATGCAGTTGTTTCCTGAAACAAACTTATACCATAAAATATTTCTTACACTACACATAAATGTACAGTTGAGTACTGATATACATCTATGTCAGTGTATAAACATAGATACATGAGAAAGTGTATGTAGTAAGTGGAATGGCATCAATTGCACATGTATCTTGTATAAATACAGTCACACATGTTCTACAACAACAAAAGTGACCACTGAAACCTTACAGGAATCCATGGCAATGAGTGTATATCCCCCGTAAGAGAATGTGAATAGGGAAACCTGAAAAATTTGTGCTTCTCATGAAGTCAGCACTCTGTAATACTGAATGTAATCCTAGTTGATAAAGACACTTTCATATATTAAAAAGTACATGTACTTTTCGTTTCTTTCTTTTTTTTTTTTTTTTTCTTGCTTTGTCGCTGGGCTGCCGGGCTGGCAGGCTGGAGTGCAATGGCGCAATCTCGGCTCACTGCAACCTCCGCCTCCCAGGTTCAAGTGATTCTCCTGCCTCAACCTCCCGAGTAGCTGGGCCTATAGGTGCCCGCCACCATGCCTGGCTGATTTTTGTGTTTTTTTAGTAGAGACGGGGTTTCACCATGTTGGCCAGGATGGTCTCGATCTCTTGACCTCGTGATCTACCACCTGCCTCGGCCTCCCGAAGTGCTGGGATTACAGGCGTGAGCCACCGTGCCTGGCCAAAAAGTACATGTGCTTTTCATAAGAGAAAGCCCATATGGCAGGACAGGTCATTTATTGTGTGCTGTTGCCTAGGAGGAGTGATGTATTCTAACTCTGAAGAAAAATGCCTGGAATGAACATAGTGGGACTCAGTATTTGATCTCCAGAGTGGCGCTTCCTGAGGGACTATCCAGGGTGGTTTTGAATACATTGGTTTTTGCCTTAAGAGCTAACTTTAAAACCTAATTCTCTCCCATGGAGAAGATATGATTTCCCTGTAAACATGCATATGTGACACATTTGAGTACATCAAATTCTGGTCTGTCTTTGGCAAGTAATTATTGCAAAAGAAAGTAAATAGTTGTAGATTTGTCCTAAAGTGAAGTGATCAGATGACAGATAAAGAAAATATTCGTTGCATTATCCATGACATTTTTGGGGACCCCAGCTTGTAATTTTTATAAGATATGAAAGCTGTTTCTAGGAATTTGATTTCCCTATTTTCATTTCTTAGGGCAGCACAATCTCAGTTATGTTAAATACATCTATTTGAGGATTCCTGGGAGTTTAACACTGTGTTTAGGAGTTGGTCTATAATTTTATAATTGGAGAAAATGAAGTGGTGGCAAAACACACACAGTCCTCATTAAAATATTTTTCTCAGGCTATTGTAAATACTTTCATGCAGTTGTATTAGTGTTCTGTAGAGGGACAGAACTAATTAGATAGATAGATAGATAGATAGATAGATAGATAGATAGATAGATAGATAGATAGATAAAGGGGAGTTTATTATTAAGGGGAATTTATTATTAACTCACATGATCACAAGGTTCCACGATAGGCCGTCTGCAGGCTGAGGAACAAGGAGAACTGTCCGAGTCCCAAACTGAAGAACTTGGAGTCTGATGTTCGAGGGCAGGAAGCATCCAGCACAGGAGAAAGATGTAGGCTGGGAGGCTAGGCCAGTCTAGTTATAGATCTAGAAGCAAATAGGGGTGTTCGGGGGGTGGCTCCTGAGGAGAATCAACATTGTCTTGCCTGGCAACTGCCTCAGGGGAGGCCATTGCTGTTGCCTCAGGCAGCACAGGATTTATCTTCTCAGACAAAGGTGGAAAGGCTGATGGCAGCATGGGTCAGGGAGGGGATGTTACCACTACTGGAGATTGGGAAGCTGTTTCTTCTGGCTAAAAAGGTCTATAAGAGTTTACAAACTCAGTATCCCCAGCTTTATCAGGGTCCTCCCACACATCCCCATTCCAAGTTGCAGAGTCCTATTCTTTTCCAATCAATGCCCTCACTTTAACAGTAGATACCTGGTGAAGCTGTGCATACACCTTTCCTTGCAGGTCAGCCACTTGTATGATAAGAGCTTGTGTTGGTTTTCCACAATTTCAACTCTTTCTCTATAGACTGTCACTTAGGGCAATCCTAGCAGATTTGAGGCTCAGTATCTGCTTTTGAAGCCAGGAGTTAGCAACCCTGAGTACATCATTTTCTTTCATCACTTTGTCCACTGAACTTAGAAACAACCAACCAGCTTCATTATGTTCCTTGGTTCTCCACATATGGTCAAAGGTATTAGGTATAGGGTCACTAAACTGCTTGCCTCTCACAAGCAGTGAATCAGAAATGTTAAATGCATTTATTTTGCATAACTTTCTAAACCGTTCACGCCAAGGACTATCAATGTTCTCCATACTATTAGAAGTAGAGTCTTTAGCATTTTGGGGTCTAATCATATTAAGCAGCCAACTCCAGAAACCTCAAAACCAATGAAAGAACTCCATCCTTAATAGCACTTCACTGTACAGACACACTATTTTGGTCAGTTTGCATTTTGGTGTAAAGGTCACTTGCAGTAGAGCAGCCTCACTTCTATTTCAGTTATGCTTCAGAGAATTTGTGTGCAAGTGTCTCCCAGAGCATCAGTTCCTTCTTTGTAAAATGATGAGTGTGGACCAAATAGTCTTTTAGTTTCCTTCAGCTTGAAAAATCTATAGTTCTGTAAATTTTCTCATTTTAAATGCTCTGCTTTTGAAGTGTTATTTGAATGATCATTTTCATGAATGTTCAATGAAGATGAGCGATTTCTATGTACAATGTTAATCAGAAATAATAATACAATTCAAAATAATTGTTTTTCATACTTATGTCTATTTTGCAAAATGAGTGAGTGGTGTTTCATGTCATTCACACAAAAATCTTTAGAAGTCCATTTTTTATTCCCTTTTAAATACAAAGATTTATGTTGAATACTTTTTGTTGTTTTTATATACTTGGACACAATGATTTGTATTACAGGCTTTTTTGTAAATGACCCATCTTCTATGATACCATACTGCAATAGCAAATATCTCTATTATAGCATAACACATTTTATTACAATTATTTGTGTACTTTTTCCCCTCACAAATGTGGGGACCATATGATTCTCAGCTTTATAACTTATCATCTGTAATGATGCCTACTGCATGATAATGGCTTTATATCTTTTAAGTGCACAAATTAATGAATAACGACTGACTAGCGTATCATCACATATGCTAAGATTTGAGACATTTATATTTAGAGTAAAGCAGTTCAATTCACTGATTTTAATAGTGTGTGTTGATTTCTTCTGTTGAGCTGTAGTCTGTTTTCTCAACAAACCTCCATGCTGACTGGGGGGGTTGTTCTTGAGTCATATTATGTCACACATTATGTCATATATTTAAAAGATTAGATGTGAACTAAGAATAGGATTTTGGATTTAATTCACTAAAAAGGAAACCAGATTGCAATGAGTATGGAGTAAACACGTTTTTCTACAAGCAAGTTCCACATGTTTTTCCACTTGAAAAGCAAAGGGAAACAGTGAAGTTGGACTACCTGTTTAAGAAGGGTAATTGTGAAAAAGAGAAATCTAAGACAGTAGAACAGAGCTTGTACATATATGAAGAGCACGTGTTAGTAAATCCTTAAGTGCTGTCAGTAGTGTATAAGGTTTGAAGGTCAGGCTCAGGATCCAGTGGAGATGCCAGAAGAAAGGGGGACTCAGGCTAAGTAGTGGAGTCACAAACCAGAGGAGATAAAAGACAGAAGCAATGACAGACAAACTGATATACTTGAGCAGGAATATATGGTGAAGTTTCTTAGGAAAGATAATTTAAAAACAACAAGAACATATATATAGAAAAGAGGACAAGATGGAGACATTCACTCCTAAAAAAGAAAGACAAAAAATGAGGGCCATGACGTCTCTATTTAGACAATGTTTATTGTCTGTTGCCATTGGTAATGACTTGCAAGAATACCTTTCCTTGCCTAATATCCTGAAAGAATGAATATTATGTTTTCCTATTGGAAATATCCACTGTAAGTGGTTATTGTACATTCAACATGCTTTCTTACAAAATGCCTACATGTTCTTGAAATATTCCTCAGTGAAACTTATTTACCTATCATATTCAGTTCTAACTACATAAGTTTTTCAATGTTTTCCCCTAATAGTGTTTTCCCTGTAACTATCAATAGAATAATAATAATCACTTGACAGTAAAAATAATAGGCTACCATTTTCAGAATTATTTTCATCTTATGTACTGGCCTAATTATTTTTGGCTTAAATTATAGTTTTATATTCAAAGAACATCAAGACAATTAACCTTTGGCTTAAAGTAGCATAATTTTTTCTTCTTATAACTTACTACTTTTAGATGTATTCAATTTTTATGTTTCTTTTACTGGATTTTATAATTTTCTTTTTGTGCCCTCTAAGTTACATTTCTTTTTCTGGCATGCTTAGCAACAGACAATCTGTTACAGACCTATAAAACTAGATCTGAAAAACGTAAAGGCCTATCTTTTTAAGATACAACAAAACTTTAGAATAAAAGAAGTCCTGTCAATATTAACTTATTAAATGATTTTTATCTTTGATGATATCTGTTTTCTGACATTAGCAAAAAAAATGTGAACATGGAGTATTTGTTAAGGTTAAAAGAAAGTCTAGTTAGAATTTTGTTTGATAAAACTTCATCAAAAGAATACTCCAGATAGATGCATAGATAGAGATAATAAGCTATTCAGTGCAGACAGCATAAATCAACTCTTAACTTAAGCAGTCAATGCTTTTAAGAACATAGGGGAAAGTTTGAACCAGACTCAGAAAACAAAAACCAGGCAAGCCTAGAAAGTGGAGACCCTTTGAGAACAAGTAGCTTTCACATAGGAGACCGAAGTTGGCAGCTTGCGTCTGTCACTAATTCCATCTGAACCCTATGCTATAATTAAGAAAAAGTGATTTGTAAAATTGCTCCAGTCAGCACTCCAGAGAATATAAAATTTATTCATCAAAGGGAGGGGAGAGAGTAGAAAGATAGCTATATGAGCCCTTTGGACAGGAATTTTTCTAACATAACAACAGATTTGCTTAAAGTTTTTTGGGGCGACTCCCTCCTATATTACCCTGGCACATCACAATCTCTACACTTACCTCATTAACTCATTACCGTATTTCTCTTTGCTTCACATGAGAGATTCTAAGTTGTTGAAGCATGAACTGTGTCTAATTCTTACTTACACTATCATAGTTGCCTATCATATTAAAAAGTCTCCACATTTGTTTTTTAAATTATTAGCTATGCTATTTGAAATGTTATGTCTCAAACTAGTAAAATTAAATTTGCTGCAATATCATAAGGGAAAAGTGGGACATAGGAGACAGCATATTCTATTCATGCGTTTTGCTCTTTGCCATCTCATATCATACACACAGCCTGCGTCTTTCTTTCTTCCCATGTAAACCACAATAGAAATAGATGCTCTTATCTTAAATGAATCATAGGAAAAAATTTGGAATGTTATTACACTTTTAAACTTAGTGAATTATGTAAATCATTGCATGCAAATAGCTAAGATTATATATAAATACACTATGTGTGTGTGTATAAATACATGTATATATATATGTGTAATATATATACATATGTATAAATATATATATACACACACACATACATACACAATTAATTTTTCATTTAGGAACAAAGATCATTGATTTAAAATGTGAGCAGGGAGTCTTTTGCATAAAAGGTGATTTGTTGATGTCTATTCTTCCCTGATCAGAAGTTTCAGTAGATAAAATATTATCAGCTGTTTTCAGATAGATTTATTTTTCTAAATTTTATAAATTTAAGCTTGCATGTTCATTAATAACTCATTTCCATATTAATAGAATGAGAGGCACCTGCACTAGAGCTGAGAATTAGACTTAGGTCTCTGCAATTCCAAATATGACGTTTTTCTTTATTCCATGCTTTTCTGTGTTTATAAATCTAGGGTTACATCATATTGAACGGTAGTAAAGGCAAATTTTTAAACATATTTAAGCTCAGTTAAAATATTTAGACCAAAATTTTAAGATCTGAAGAAGTCTTCCGTGAGAGAGTCTGGTTCTTTGTCTGACACGTAGGCTCTTACTGGGCATTTATTAAATAAGTCAATCCAGTTTTTATTTATGAAAGAAGTAAATCATCCTAATGAATCCTCCTAGCTCTTTTTTAAAACACATATGACTCTTTGCTAGTATTTCTATAAAAACAATCAGATGATGAGATCATGTAAGAATGTAAAACTAATGACGTGTGATTACATACCACTTTTCACATGTAGTTCTACATCTAATGCTAAATTAGGATTTGTTCTTTCTCTCTTTTGCCTGCTCTGTCTCTCTCTCTTGCTCTCTCTCTCACACACACACACACAGACACACACACACACGGCCCACACACAATTCTGTTTTTTTGAAAAGACATGCCCATACTTTTGATAATATTTCAAACACCTTTACCACACTACCTCTAGTATCTGTACCATTTCAACCATATTTGTGTCCTTTTACATTTTGGTCTATGGTACCTGTATTACTCGGGATCACAGATATATGTCAATTCAAACCTCAGTTTAAAATACAAGAATAAGAAAGAAGGCTCATAGCTCTTCAGTGTCTGTTAGTACAAAGTGTGATAACATGTTATAACTTGGTTGGAGGAGGCCACCTAGGTCAGCCCACAAATTAGGATTCAAACTTTCTATTTCAGTCAAATGAGTCTACTGAGATAGGATGTTAATTTATTTGAAAGGATGTATGTCAAATTCTTTGGATTGTGGGAAATGAGCCAGAAGATTGCAAAAAACTAAGCATCATGTAAAAAGCACTGGGTAACAAAAATAAATGAAATGTAAAATCACTTAATAAGTATCTTGCATTTTTAATTTCAAAGAGGTTTACAACATCTCATCTAAGTATAAAAAAGTTTTCCTTTTGATGTTTTTGTGAAATGCTTGACACAATAGCAACTGAACTCATTCTTGAGTCTGTGATGGAGTTTCTAAGAAAAAGAGTCTTCTAATGGTATGTTTATAATTATAAGGGTATAATTTTTAATGTGCTTATAAAATCTCATTAGATCAAAGTCATCATTTTGATTATGCAAAATGAAAACATTTACTTAGCTTTGGAATAAAAATTGTTTTTCTTCCAATGGAATACAATACAATAAAATTTGAGTCCTTTGCAGGACCCATAACACACAACTCTGGAATGACAATATTTTGTCATGTTTTATTGTCCTATAATATTCTTGCTAACTATTACATGTGCACACACACACCTGCACGTGCACACACGTGCATCCACACGTGCAGACACACCCACTGCTTCCATCACACCCACATTCCTTTTTAGTAATGAGCATCAAGATCCTTTAACCCTCTTATTGTTGAAATATAGTTAGTTGATGTTACCCACATTTTTTTATCAGTTAGAGTACCTTGAAGCAATTCTTAACTCCTTTAGAGAAATGAAGGATAGTATTTTCTCTGTGTTTTTTAAAATTGTTTCAGCTATTGTACGAAGTAGGTCTCTTTCAAAAGGTTCAAAGATTTCTTAATTTTCAGGGCTATTAACTCTGAGATGAATTTAAGAAAATAGATTAATCTAGCCAAATAGCTGTATGTTATAATTCAAGAACTTATGAGAATAAGTATTATACTTGTTCTAGTTCAGGCGGTACTATATTTTGGCCTTTTAAATACATGATACACTCTTCTAGAAATGATGCTAATGTCATTGTGTGATATAGAATGGAAAAACACACATATTCATAACATGTATTATAGTATGTGCTTCCCCAGGCCACTGCAGCCAGAGTGGAAATTGGAAAGTAGTAATCCCTTTTTCACTAGCTCTTCCCCCACCTGCCATTACAGGATCACAAATACTTAGCCACTCTTCAAGTATTTTTCACATCCCCAGAGATATCTTTGAAGTCCTCCTAAACAAAGCCTTTGAGCGACTGTTAACTTCTTCTGCTGTCCTGGCTTCTTTGACATATGTTGTTCTATAGCTCTATGATCACACTGAGATGGGCTGTCTCCACTACCACCAACGTGCAAGGGCCATCCTATATTCCATGTGAAAGCATGGGAATGCCTTCAGGCAGTGTAAATTTTATTGATTTATTTTTACTTTGATTATCTGAATTTTCTAATTATTATCAGCAAGCTTGTATCAAATTGTAATGTGTATGAAAATATAGTTGCCTTAGGATAAAGAAATGTAGATCACAGTAACTACTGATCAATCTTCCATTCATTCTAAGTCCTGGCTTAAGTCCAAGCTTCACAACTTGAGAAGTACAAAGAAAATATGGAAAAGCATGAATATGATTATCTATATATTTCAACTTAGTTGCTAGAATAATTAGGCATCATGCAACGATATTATTTACATGCAAGGCAGAATGAGTCATCTACATCCCCTTTGAGAAATGAGCCATAATCTGGGAATTCAGAAAGTTTTATTTGATACATTTGATAGAATCTTATCTTTTTAGGGTGATTTGAGTATAAATAGAATATCTTAAGAATAACAAGAATAACTCAAAAACTTTTTAAACATTGCTTTCCCTATTATAATGGTAGATTTGTGACAGGACCAATTCCGGAGAGAATCCCCTATAGTTGTACCACCCAGATTAGGTCATGGCATTCCTTTAGACACATTTTCTGAGTCTCAGATGGTATTAGAAAAACAATTTATAGTCAGAAAGTTTTTAATTACATTTTAGCATAAGCACTAATTCTCTCACGACTATTAATATTTTTAAGTAAAACACATTTAGTGAGCTAAATGCCATTTAATTCGAAAGGCTCAGTCATAATCTGAAAGTATTTAACTCTGAGTAATGGCCTAGCTTAGTGTATTTTTTATGAATTAGTTTAAATTATAGAGAAAGGAAATTACTATACCTATTCACCTATAAAAAGACTAGTTTTAATGATAGCTGATGAAAATTGCTGAAATAATGCTGCTTCCCAGAACAATTGATAACTTTAATGATAAGATCTTTGAATAAGAAAGCATTCACTGTAGCTATTAAATAGCTTCCTAGGGTGGACCAATTTTAAAGTTACTTCTCCACTTTGGTCAACGGGAAAGAAATGTGCAGGGATTTTAACCAAAGCAAGTTTAGTATTGAATGCCTCTAGTAGAAAGGATGTAAATATCCCTTTAAAATATGGGGATGTGGGGAATCTTTACTGTATCAGAAACTGGGATTTGGGAATATCATGATGAATACAAGATCTTATCCCTCCACCCATGGAATTTAGTCAAATTCCTGGACAAATATTTATTTAGAAATTATTTAGAAATTACTCTGTCTATATTATTATACATATACATATGTATAATACATGTACATATATATATGTATATGTGTGTTTGTGTGTGTGTGATATAAGATCTATATCAGTTCTCTCTAATGCATACCTATTGATCAGGGAGAGAAATACAGTTCAGTAAAAACATATAAGAATGAGATCTGATAAATACTTCTTGTTTAATTCCTCCTTTTACTACTGATAGTCTCATTGAGGGAAAAAAATGCTAGTCATCAAGATAACTTAGATCACTTCTATAAATATTTTTTAAAATATTTTCAGCAGTTAAGAAACTATCAGCTTGACTTTTATTGAAATTAATATTTATTTTTTATTGAAACAAAAAATAATTAATTTGCCACATTCTTGCTAATAAAAATGCAATAAGTGAAAAAAGTGAAAGATGTGCAATCCTCATGTACATCTTACATTTTAGCTTCTCTTAGATTGATGGTGAATTTCTCTAATAAGGATCCAAACAATGGATAGGTTTTAGGCTATGTATGGATTTTCTCTCTTAAATTGGTTGATTGTCATTGATAAAGTTTTGCTTGATTTTTTTATACTCCACCAGCCACAAAAGTAATGTAATGGGCAGATAAATTGAGCTATAATAACCTATCAAAATATTGATTAAAAATTTGCACAAATTTTCCCACTTCTGTCTGATGTTCAGCACCACTTTTCAACCTACTGAATCTCATCTTCAGCAATCAGCCTTCATTTGTAAGATAGCCTATTAAGTCCTATCAATATATGTTATATTAGTTTGTGAAAAGCAGTTCAGAGTTTTGCATCTTTTAATGTGCATGAAAAAAAATGTAAGACATTCTGCAGGTGGTTATAAAAACAGTTAATCAAGTTTGACAAATACGTAGTTTAAAATGTTAGGACCTCAATAGACCCATTTGCATTACTCATAATAAGAAGTATTATTCAATTGACAGCCATAAACTTTTATGTATTCATCTGATTAATTTTGGTAAAGTGACCACCATGCATTTATCAAGGAATATTATTAGGCTACCATCACTTCAAAGTATTGGTCTAATTAATAACATTTCATTTTGATGAATAATTAAACATAACTGAAAAGTTGGAATATATAACATAACACATAGTATTTACAGTATTTGGAAATAGTAGTCAAATGATCTAGGAACACCCAGTCCAGTGTTTCCCACATATCATGGCCAGTTACAGACGAGTGATGTCAGAATCACCAGAGATGCTTTTAAACATAAACATTTCTTAGTTCCATCCCAAGTAACTCTTAATTTAGAGTATTAAACCCCAAGGGTCTCTATTTTAAAAAACTCTGAATTATCCTGATGGGCAACAAGGTTCAGAAACCACTGAATTTGACTGTGACCTATTATATTTTGTTAGAGTCATATTTAAGTGCCCAGAAGAAGCATAACAGTAATATGTATCAAGCCTGTACCTTTTTATTGATCTACAGACATAAGTTGTAGGATTCTGTATGTTTTCTTCTCTTCATTTGCATTAAAATATTAGATGTTTTAAAAATCTCAACTCTATTAATTTACTGATTTGTCAATTTGTGCTCTAATTTTATTCTTATCTTTTATAAAAGGAAATTGTAATTTTTTGTGCTTTGTCATCCCAAATGGTGAAAATATTAATTTAAACCCATGACTAAATATTTATTTTATCCTTATGACTGTCACTGTTTGAAAATTATGCCCATTAATATTTATAAATTATCAATTTAAGGAATTTCAGGGTAATAAAGCATAATCTCTGCTGGGAAACACAGAAAAGGATTAATGTGCCAACATCATTCCTTAATTAAAGTTATATCAATAAATTATAATTTGACTAATAGTATAAATGAAGATGATTTATATACATTATTATATCTTATACTGTATTACATACCATATGTCTTAAATTGGAACAAAAACTTCCATTTTGAAATGGACTTAGATATCTAGATAAATATTACTTTATGTGAATTTTCTACAACATATAATATGGGATATTAGAAAGACTATTAAAAATGTTGTCAAATACATTAGAAAATACTATTTTTAGAAGCATGTCTGTTTAAGATTTCTTAGAGCTTTTAATCTTCTATATAGTGAATACCTTGGAGGCAGACATAAAATATAGCACTTTCAGAATTTGTGTGAACACAAAACTCTGTGTTTGTAAACTTTTTAGAGGTGTCCTCTTTGAAAAATGCTGTTGTAAATGCAATAAACTTTTTTGAGATTTGATCACAAACTGTACTCTGAGATCCTATTCCCCTCAAAATGTCTATCTTTAGAGAAAGAGATCAGTAATTATTAGAAGGTTGACTCATCTCTCTTACTGAGAGTTTGAAATGGACTCACATGGTAGTGAACAAGAAAAACTTTAGTATACATTTCTGAACAGCCTTCAGCTCTTTTACTGAAATAACTGTATAGCTTTTTAGTTCAAAAACATTTATATTTCAAATCCCATAACTATAAACTTCCACCTGATCTAGGATCAAGAATTATGCTCCCTTCATTGGAATATAATCATTGTTCTTCTATGAAACTATTCACTACACCTCCAACTCCTCTTGTTGCTTTGAGGACATGAGCAAATTGAAATCAATTCTTCTCAAATATCTGGTCAGAAGATTTCTTGAAAATTTTATTTCAGCATCTGAGAAGGAGATAGCAGACTTCGTTGGATCTTAAGACTATTAGATGTAAATATTGGTCAATTTGGAGGCCATGTGTTCCTCCATTATAACAAGAAAATTGGAAGAAGCCATTGTACAGAGAAAGAAAATACATATTTAGGTAGCAGCAGGGTTGAAAAGTGGAAAACGACATTTCAGTTCCCAGATCCAGCTGTCCCTGAGACCCAGACACATCCCAGTCTTTGAGTTCCAAGAGAAGCACCATTATCCTGAAAACATATCCCACTTTGGCTTAGGAAAATTTGAATTGCCGTCACCGTTTACTAATTAAGTACCTAAAATTACATCTCTCCTATAAAACTGATCAAGTATTACAAATTTTATCTATGTAAATCTTGACATCACTTGTATCCCCTCCTTCCTACTGCTGCCATTTTAGTTCAGGCTCATCATTTTTACTTTAATTACTGAAGCACTCTTCAACTGAGTCTCCTCATTCTAGTGCTCACCTCTTTTAATTTATGTTGTGATATTTAGTATAAACTGGATCAAATCCCCATTTCTAGCAAAAAAAAAAAAAAAAAGTTGTATTAAATCAATTAATTTCTTTTTGGCTTAGCATTGCCCTTAAAACTAAAACCCAAATCTTAAACGCCATAAAGACATTCCTTCCTTCCCTCCTTCCTTCCTTCTTTCCTTCTTTCCTTCCTTCCTTTCTTTTTTTCTTTCTTTCTTTCTTTCTTTCTCTTTCTTTTTTTTTTGAGACGGAGTCTTGATCTTTAACCCAGTCTAGAGTGCAGTGTCGCGATCTCGACTCACTGCAAGCTCTGCCTCCCGGGTTCCTGCCATTCTCCTGCCTCAGCCTCCCGATTAGCTGGGACTACAGGCGCCCGCCACCTCCCCCGGCTAGTTTTTTGTATTTTTTAGTAGAGATGGGGTTTCACCGTGTTAGCCAGGATGGTCTGGATCTCCTGACCTCGTGATCCACCTGCCTTGGCCTCCCAAAGTGCTGGGATTACAGGCGTGAGCCACTGCGCCTGGCCAAGACCATTCTTAATCCGATTCCAAGTCACTCATCCAGCTCTTACCACCTACTCCATCATCACCATCAAAGCAGACACTTTATATCTCAGTTATTTACTGTTGTTGACCAAACTCCAAAACAGGGAGGCTTAAAACAACACCTTATCACTATTTTTTCTGATCGGGGGTTGACTGAATAATTCTCATTCATAGTCTCTCAGTGTAGTTCCAGTTGGAAAGCAGATGGGACTAACATCATACAAAGTCTTTGCTGGGCTGCTGTCAAGCAAGGATGGTTTCTTCACCTACATGTCTAGCAGCTCAGTGCTCCTCTATGGCCCCTCTCTTCAGCAGAGTCTTGTGGTTCCTGAACTTCTTACATGAGGTCCAGGATTAGGGCTACAAGAAGGAGAAAGTCGAAGTTGTTAGGTCATTGAAGTGCTATGCTTATATCTGTTACGCTACCAACTTTTGCCACATGCTGTGGGTTACAGTGCTCAAAGGACCTGCTAAGATTCAAAGGAATTAAGTCCAGTCTATATCTTGATGGGAGTAGGGCAAACTAACGTTCAAAAGAGTATGCAAATATAGGATATTTTCTGGTATCCATCTTTGAAAAATACAATTTGCCACCTTTGATATTACAGGAACAGCTTTAATTGTTATTGTATTCCTGAGTTAGTTACATTCTAATGCTTCTTGTTTGCTTGTTTGTTTGTTTTTTTCCTATTTTTATTTCCTTTGCCCAGAATGCTTCAATTTATTTATCTTGTTTATCTGGCTAACTCCTATTCATTCTTCAAACCTTCCCTCAGATTACAGCTCCCCTAAGATACCTTCTCTGGCCTCTCAGCCCGCAAGATTAATGCTCCTCTGTAATTTCATGTATCCATGTGTTCCTGTCACACTACACACTGTACATGAACTGTGGCTCTTTCATTAGGGGAAAAAAAATCAGTCTTTGATTTCGGTGTCCTCAGTGATGAGCAAAGTGAATGGCAGAGGACCTAGTTATTATTAATTATATGGAAAAATATGAATTGCTCATTTGATTTTTAATAGGCTACATTACAACTACTTGTTTCGTTGTCGATGGACTGAGTGTAGGTGGCATAGATCTGTAATATAGTTTCTCTGGGTAACCTACATCATCAAAAATGACTAAAGCTACTTTACTGTTTAGAGTGAATGGGATCATATTTTCTAAATAGGAAACTACTTCTTCACTTACACAAAATTTAGTCAAAACTTGAATTTAGAGTATTAATTGTACTGAGTTGTTTATTTGAATTATTATCATTTTGGAAAGCTACACACATGAATTTTTTATATTTAAACCACCAAACATTAAATAACAAAAGATTCATAGTTTTCATTATATTGTTCAAACAGATAATAAGTTTTTATCGATACAATCATCGTGATTGATAACTTAGATAGCAGAAGGTACTGTTTCTTGACATTTCAATTGTAACATGTTACAATTGAAACATATACATTGGTTCCGGAATAGTACTTTCAATTTAATTGCATCTATATTTACAAAGTAAATACCTGTCTCTGTAATTAATTGTTGTGACTACGTCTTTTCAAGAAAAGAAATGTGTATATTACACAGTGCAGTTTACACTTAGAAGGGACGTAATGTAATATGAAATCATTTACTTCACCAGAAGGTTTTCTTACTTTCTCCTCCTGCATAGAGTTCTATGCTTATATATCTAATAGTATTGATTCTTCAATCCATAATTTTTGAGGTTCTGATTAACCTTATAAAATAATTTTGTCATTTATTTCTAAAGTTCAATAATTTTCATTATATAGTATTATTTTGGTTACTATAATAGTGATAAATATTACTGAAATTATATAAACAGTTTTTAAATTAATCATAAATCTATATATTAAAATTATGTAAGTTAAATAATTAAGTTTTTTAAATTAAATTGGTTATACTGAAATTATTTCTTAGAATTTTTGTGTTCAGAATATTCATCTAGGCCTCATTCATTTATTTAAAAAGCATGTTGAATAACAGAGAAATTAATTAATCCAGTTATAGTTAGCTAATAAAAAATAAGATTCCACAGTATCACCTTGTTCCCTTGTTCTTTTTGAGAATAAGTAAATAAAACAGAGATTGTAATTAAGGAGGTGGTAAAAAGATACACGAATATGCTTATTTGAAAAGACATTTATATGTACAATACAAAAATCACTTCTAAAATAAGAGTTTCACACACTCAGAAGTAAATATAATAGTACAGAAATAAGTAACTATAAAAATATAAGATTTCAAAAATAGGTTACTGTCATCCTTTGCTGTCTGTGGGGAGTTTGTTTCACCCCTCAGAAACCAAAATCCACGGATGCTCATCCTTCACGGTACTTCAGGTCATCTCTAGATTACCTATGATACTGAATATAATGTGAATACTATGTAAATCATGCAGTGTAAATGCTTTGTAGTCACTTTGTTTTTATTTTTATTTTACATTGTTTTGTTGTTATTTTAATTGTTTTTTTCTTGAATATTTTTTATCTGTTTGGACATGGAGGGCAGACTGTATTTTCTAATGACAGAATAGCTTCCTTTCAAAATGATAGTATTGTAGTATAATGAAATTAATTAAATTTGATAATGCAGAACCCGATAGTAAAGCATATAGTCCATATTTCATTTTGGATATGGCTCACCAGAATTTCATTTGCCATTCATCTCTTCATTCAGTTATACCACAAACTTTATTGAACATCTGCTAAATGCTAAATAAGTCCTGCTGTCTGGCCTTGATGTGTTGGCAGCAACACCAATTCTGAGCATACATTTCTAGCCTGGTCATTTTCCACTCACTGTAATCTGTGTTTATCCTAGTCATGCCAATAAAGTTGCTTTCTCTATCTTTTCTGTTCTTGTACTTGCCAAATTCAATAACTATTTTTTACTCTGTTTCTTATCTGATCCCAATGCATCATAATGCATCATTTATCACCATTGATAACTCCCTCCTTCTTGAATTCTTTCATTAGGATTCTAAGAAAGCTCTGTCACCTGGTTCTTCCAATTTCCTTCTGAGACCTCTTCCCATCTCAGATTCTTCCTCTTTTTAGCCATTTAATATAGATTATTCTCCCAGGGTTCAGTCATTAATCCACTGGTCTTCTCCCTTCAATGATTTCCCCTTGTATCTTTATTGACATATTTGCCTTCGCTGTTTTAATGGCACCTTGACTTTATTTTGATTAGCTCTACTAAAGAACTAACCCCAATATCCCCTATGCACATCAATATCAGCATAAATCAAATGTCAAACTAAAAATCACCATTAGATATTTTAATGTTGTTCTGCAGAGATGCCTCAGCCAGAAACCTGAGTTCCTTGAAACCAAAATCCCAACAGTGAAGCTGTTTCAGATCCTCTACTGTTTACTTCCACAGCCTGTCTTACTTAGACCTTCAAAAGATATCACTTAAATCCCCTACCTTCTGTCTAATTGGATCACATCACTTCTATATATACCCTGTCAGAGATATCCAATTACTATTTTTTCAAATAAATTATCTTTATGCCTTTACAAATGTTTTCCCTGGGTCTGGAATGCCTTAATTTCCCAGGTGCCTAGCAAATACTTATTGTTCTCAAAGTCTTAGCTCAGATGTTTCCTTCTATGGGAATCCTCCTGCAAGCCCCTAGACCTCTAATCCCCAGATTTTCCCTGCTCCTTAACCCCGTACAACTCTATTATAACACTTAGTGCATTGTCTGTAACCTTCTTCATTTGTCCATTTTCCCAGGTAGACAGAGTTTCGAAAGGGCAGAGATTTTTGTCATTTACTCTAAATCTCCAGTGCCTCCTACTAAGTAATTGGTGAATTTATTTGAGATTAAAGACAATATTTAGACTAAATTGTTTTTGTAATAGGATGTTTAAAGGGTCCTTTCAGAAAGAAAGCTATCTTTTCTTTGGAATATACCTTAAAAATCTGAGTTTTATGTTTTTGTTTTTACTAAGATAAAAATTATGTGGGGATGGTTTAGACAAGCTAGGAGAAATAGAGATTTAAAAACAGCTTTATTTAATATGTTAATTGGGATATATGGATGTGGAGAGAGAATAGAGACCCCAGCAGGAAAATGACCAGCCAGACAGCAATAAGCTGCCAGTGAGTAGAAAACATGACTAAAAAAGAAAATCTTAAAATAAGAATGCCTTATATTCTGATTGCTATTATTTTTGCATATTACTATTTGATCTATGATTATTGTTTATTACCTAGTAAGCACACAAAAGCCTTATGTGAATGATGTTTTGAGAATATCTATTGGAATGGGTCATATTCAAGGATGTAGTGAGATAAGAACATTGGTGCGACCAGGTTGTTGCAAGAATGAAAACTCCTGTTTACTTAAAAGCATCAAAGAGGAATGCATTAAACTTCCCATGGGCCATGATATGGGGACAGCAGTCAGTATTATTTAACTCTCAAAATGAAGAAGACCCTAGTTGACATCTAGGTCATATTTTTAGAGAAACCAAAAGTTCCATCAATTCTTGTGGTGTCTCTAATTTGTATCATTATATATCTTAAAAGATTTTTTTCTTAGAATATGTGTTAATTATCTTCTAATCAATTCAAAGATTTTGTTTCTAATTATGAATGATAGTGACTGGTATCTTTCCAATAAAGCATATAATTCTTATTCAACATCACAAAAGAACTGAAGGCTCTAGGAAGATAACAGCAAAGCTAGAACTGTGTATAAATGAAAGTAATAATAAATATACATGCCAACGCTCTTCCCAGAAAGGCAGATATCTCTAAGGGATATATCCGGGTTGGAACAGATGGGAGAAATGATTCACTACTTGTGTGGAGGCAATCTATGGCTCAGAGACATTAATTTTTACTATTTATTTCTCTTGCAGGAAACTAAGCTTCCTTATATTTTTGCTAATAAAAAGCTTACCAATGAAAGCTTTGAAATAATGCAAATATTGTCTTTGCATATTTAGTGTATAGTTCCATAATAAGTACTTGACATTTCTTTGTAAAAAATTATAATGTCTATTCCAATTGGGCAAAAAGAATACGTTTTTAAATGCAAAATAAAATCTGCTTAACATTTATTCAACGTACTTTTTCTGTTGCATTCTTTTGGATGATTTCATCATCTGGCATTGCACTGAATTTGTGAAATATGTCAACTCTGAAGGCTACATGCATTTTTACATACAAACTTTAAATATTATAAATGAGGCTTTTGGAAATTCACTTATAGATGAACCACTGACTAACATTAATATATCCCAATTTAAGCCAGGTGGGGTGGTGCATGTCTATAGTTCCACCTACTTGAGAGACTTAGGTGAGAGGTTTGCTTCAGCACAGGAGTTTAAGTCCAGTCTAGGTAACATAGTGAGACCCCCATCTCTACAAAAACATATAAGGGAAAACATTGTTCTGAATATATCAAAGTTTATTATTCTCCAGCTTTGGACAAACCTAAAAATCAGTATCTTGATGTGAAAATTTAGAAATTCAAACAAGCAGACTTCTTAATGGCCTGTTTTGAAATATTAATTAAAACAGAAAATAAACTTGCTCTTGCTTTCTTTTGGAAAAAAAAGAAAAGAAAAGTTATTGGAAGACTTTAGATGATCAAACATTCCCCCTGTATTTCCCTGTGTAAATTCCAATGTTGCTGCTAATCCCCTCTTACTATAGGCAGTAAATAGAGCTTAGAGTTTAGAAAAATAGCCTTTGGAGTCAACCAATCTTGAGTTCTATCTCCTACTCTGGTGTTTATTGATTATATAGACTTTGGAAAAATTACTGAACTTTTCTAAATTGTGACTTAGACATTAAGATATATAGTAGAGATAACCTCATACATTGTTTGGAAAGCTGATTGAAATGCAATATACAAAGCACTTGCTATAGTACCTACAGTACCACTTGCTAATGAATGTTAGTTATAGTGACTTCACTCATCAATCCTAACAGCTGCTATGGGAGTCATGAATTAAAGTTTTCATTATTTAAAGGAAAGTAAGTATTTGAATATTCTTCTTACTATTTTTAAGTAAGGATAGTTCTTTGCCAGAAAACCACATTAGTGTTCTAGTCCATTTCCTTGTTTATTACATATTTTCTAGGTACTGGTTATGGTTGCTCTAGAGAACAGTTGTTATTCCTATTTTTCTGGTTAAAATATTAGTCACATGGAATTTTTATAGAGTGTCAAAGAACCATACAACAGATTATTGTGGACTTGCACCCAAATCCCCAATTATCTTTGTTTTTTTCTCTAACTCTTTGTTACTTCTTCAAATTCAATATAGCACTGATTCATTTAAAAGTTAGTGAATAAGTTCGAGACCAGCCTGGCCAACAAGGAGAAACCCC
>NW_012114364.1:5070214-5076520 GCF_000951035.1 Colobus angolensis palliatus | reverse complement strand
AGGGAGGGAGGGAAGGGAAGGGAGAGAGAAAGAGAGAAAAAGTTAGTTAATAAGTTAACAGTTGTTAGCCTACAGTGAAGTGTGCTGAATTTTGTTTTAGATTGAGAGACTGAGGTTGAATTCAATGTTATCTAAAATGTATAATTAATCAATAGAGCTTTGGGGTAATAAAATTGGAAATCAGTTGAAACTTCCACAATATAACTTGGTTTCTAGTTAATTTAAAGTGTGTGTAATTCATAAAGTGAGCACAGTTTCCATAAAAGATAAATGCAGTTTGTCACGGGCAAATAATTTTCCTGCCAACACCAAAATCTAGGTACTGCAAAATATTATTTTCTTTTCCCTTCCAGTACACCCACCTCCAGCATCTGCCACTCTTCTTATTGCCAGTCTTAGGACATGATTAGGAACTGAGAAGTGACATCCTGCTAACTCTTTCCCTGTTAGAGAAGAAAACAGGCAGAAAATCAGAAGTTCTCTGAACCAGTGGTCCTCACACTTTCTGGGCCCAACTACTGCGACTTACCATAAATGCATTGCTTTCTAAGCCAATGCTCGTTTACTTCCTAAATCTAAATGCATACAAAACATGATCCATCTAAGGAAATATTTTTTAAAAGCCCGGTCTCTCTGAAATGTAAGAAAAAAAAAGTGTAAGAGAAAGTAAATGCATAATAAATAGCATAAATAGCATGTATTTTAATATATAAATGTTCAGACATGACCAAGCATAGTGAATTCATTAGATGCTTTTACTTATACCTAAGATCTCTGTGGGTGTGATAGTTGAGGTATATTATATCGACAAATTGGGCAATTGGTAGTGGGACTTTCTGAAATGTTTTTAAATAAAATAGATTTATCGTTGATGTACATGGTAATTCTATGGTGGGGAAATTCATGTGTATTAAAACAGTGTAGAAGTGACTTTCCTTTTACTGGAGCTCCTGGCATAACTGCACAGCAGGATGCATTACCACAGCCTGCATTTGCCTCTAGTAATTACAAGCTCTACACTGGGCTGGAAAGACCCTGTGGGAATGTGAGAGTGAGTTAGATATTGCACACAAATTTGGAAAAAATGGTGGTGAGCTGTGAACGCTATGGATCTCCTGACGACCCATGTGAACAAAGAGGTTCCTGTGACTTGGAACATAACTTGGGTTGTATGGTCTTGGAACTTGGCCTGAAGAAATTCAGAGTCTGGAAAACACCACAGCTTTACCTCTTTCTTGGATGATTTTTTTTTTTTTTTTTTTTTAGACACAGTCTCACTCTGTTGCCCAGGCTGCAGTGCAGTGGCTTGATCTCAACTCACTGCAACCTCCGCCTCCCGGGTTCAAGTGATTCTCCTGCCTCGACCTCCTGAGTAGCTGGGATTACAGGCACACGCCACCACCTCCAGCTAATTTTTGTATTTTTAGTAGAGACAGGTGTCACCATGTTGGCCACGCTGGTCTCGAACCTCTGACCTAAGGTGATTCGCCTGCCTCAGCCTCCCACAATTCTGGGATTACAGACATGAGCCATGGTGCCTGGCCTCTCAGATAATTTTTATTAGTGGTACTCCGCAGATTCCTGTGGCATCAATGGATTGATTACCATTGTGGTTCTGCTACCTTGTAGTTTATAAACTGTTCTTTAGCAATGGTCAGTACTCTCTGCCACCATATTCTGAGTATTGTGCATTTCCCACTGTTGTCAGAAATTTACCAACTGAGCAGGACCCCCAATCCCAGTCTTTATTCTGCATTCAAAGGACTGCAGAATTCCAGCCATGATACAATTTCTGTTTTTGACTGTCCTTTTGCAGGACAAGGATTTGAAAATTCTGGACCAGGATTCTGGACTGGCATGGGAACTGGAGGAATATTTGGGTATTTGTTTGGCAGCAGTATAGCAGCAACACTATTTTTAGACATGTGGTACCCTCATCTTATCCTCCACTGTACTCTAGCACATGGAATAATCATCTTACCGCTTAGTGGAGGCCCAGGTCAAACTCTGACCTGAGAACAAGAATTGTCAGGGTATGGTGGTATCAGAAGATGATAAAGTCGAAAACTGAAGGAAAATATTGGTTGCAGAATTTCTGATTTTTCTTCACTTTATATTTAAAGAAAATGCATCCTGTTAACACTTGTGGAAAGGGAACAGTGAAAAGTTGTGTTGAGAGTTCATATATAACCAAATACTTGTATATTATATGTTAGTGTGGCATGCATATGTATATCTCAGTTGAAATTGTTGATATATGAAAGTGTTGATTATTGTGGAAGGCTGAAAATGTATTGTTTTCTTTCTAAAACCTGTGAAGCTGTAAGAAACATTAAGAATGAAAGTGTTGTACCAGTAGAAAACAAATACCAAAAAGTTCTACCTTAGGTGGTTTTAGTTGATGAGTCATTACCTCACTGAGACAATAATATTCTATTTGGTGTTATATTATTTATAGTTTGCTATACTTTAAGCATTTAACCTAAACTTTGTACTATGAATTATGCTACCTTATAGGTTCTGATTGCTTTTGAGCTCAGGACTTTGAACTCTTCAGTAGTGATGACAGTGATTTGGAAGTACCTTGTATAGGAAAAGATGGAAAATAAGCACCTAGAAGGTTGTTGTGAATGATTGTGTGCTGATGGAAATGCTTGAAACCTCCATATTTCATCAATTCCTAAGAGATAATATGCAAATACTTCAACAGTGGTCTTTTAATAGCAAAAGCATGTAGTTCTCTGTGGAATCTCAAGAATAGTGGTTACAGTCTGTTTCAGTCTTACATTAAAATGGAATAATTACATAATTGTATAAATTTTCATGTAGAATCAAATTAGGTACAGTCAGATAATTATAAACAAAGTGAATGTTCAAAGAGACATTCAAAAGCTATGCTGGAAGCATATGGGACTGCCCCATTAGCTAGAACAGCTCCTCTTCATCCTAATGGCAATAGTCATTTGCATAAAAACTGCTCTGGAGACTGGGCATGAGGTACACTATCACTTCATTAAGACCATGCTGCCTGAGCACATTCTCATCTTGGGGATTATAGCCATCAGTTCTAGGGAAGAGAATGAACATACTTGTAGGAAACCTGGACCTTATTTCTTTATCTGCTGAGAAAATCAACTCAAAAATAAAGATGTCTTTTTAATAAGCTTTTATAAGAATACTTTTAGAGTTACAGAAAAAATTGTGAAGATCGCACAGAAAGCATACACCCACACCAAGTCTCCCTTGTTATTAACATCTTACATTAGTATGGTACATTTGTCAGAACTAATGAAGCAATGTTGATATATTATTATTAATTAAAGTCTAAGCTTTATTCATATCTCTTTGGCTCTTTTCTAAGGTTCTTTTTGTGTTCCAAGACCTCTTCCAGGATACCACATACTTTATTTCTGCCCTATTTTGTTTCTCAAATTTTGCACACTTTGGTCATTAGGAGCTCTATTAGCTGTTGCCCTTTCCGTAGTCCCCATCATTTTGTGTGCGTGTTTATGTGTGTGTCGGGGTATGGTTTATTTATTGCTATGTTGCTCTTATTTTTAGCACTTCTGGCACTGCAAAATGTTCCAGGCTTGTCCTGTATATTTCCCACCCCACTCTTAGAATCAGCTATTTCTCCATGGATCTTTAATTTCTTTTATTGGAGAATGGTGTTAGAAACCAACAGTTAGGTTCTAGGTGTTATCAAAGCCAAAACTGCACCTGCCAAATTTAAACAGTAAAAGCAGTAAAAGGAAGATTCATTCAAGGCAACTGCAGACATGGAGAGAGGCCACAAGTTAATCTGAGCTCAATTCTCCTTAAAACAAATGGCAGAAGAAATTTTAAGAGCTGGGATGGGGGAATCCTAAGTCACTTTGGTTTTCTAATTTTCCTTATCCAGTGGAAAAGCCAACTTTCTCTGATCTTCATGACTGGAGGTAGTTTTATAGCTTGAACCATCATGCCCCAGGAAGTTAGGGGCTCATCCTCCCAGAGCCTGGGAGATGAGGAAACTAATTTGTGATTATATTGCAAAGGAATGGCTTCCAGATTCCTGAAAAAGACATTCCTGGCTATAAAGCTGGCTAGAGGCTGTTTAAAATTTATATCTCAAAGGAACATAGAAATATTTATATTCACAAATTTTCTAAGGTAAAAGAGGTCGGAGGCCTAGAGTCAGGAAGAAGTCTTAAAATTTAGTCCAGCTGAGGGAAACTTTAAGTTTATTTTAGTCAGCATTATCTTTGTTACTGGGGTCCCATTACTTCTAGTGTCACTCAGCAGATGGAGCAAAGTAAACATATGTGTATTCTAACCACTGTATATGCACATATTTATAAAACCTTCTATGTGTCTATTTGTGTTTGTTTCCTGTGTCTGTTCTGTGGGGACAAATTACCACAAAATCTGTGGCTTGAAACAATATAAATTTATTCCGTCACAGACTGGAAGCCAGAAGTCCCAAAGTGAGGTGCTGGCAGAGCCATGCTCCTTTCCTAAGGCTCCTAGAAGAGAATGCAGTCCTTGTCTCTTGCAGCCTCCTGTGACTTTAGGCATTCCATGGTATCTGCACTCACCCCAATCTCAGCTTGCATGGTCCCATTGCCTACTCATCTGTCCTAAAGTTCTCTATTGCCCTGTCTTAAAGGATACATGCAAATGCGTGTAAGTCCCACCCAAGTAAACCAGAATAAACTCTTCTCAAGATTCTTAATTAAATCACTTATTTTGCCATTTAAGAACATTATGAACTTAATGTTCATAAGTTCCAGGGATTACAACAGATACATTTTTTTTGGAAGTCACCAATCAGCCCACTGCTGTATCCATCTGTATCTATATTAAACTGAACAAGAGTTCATCCTGATGTTTCTAACCCTAATCCAGTAATATACCAATCATTCTAGTCTTCAAAGCTTGCTTGTCTATAACTTCCAACTCCAATATAAGAAGCCTGGCTCCCAGAATCTATCACCATTTACTTAATTGTCCAATTCCATTATACATGTATAGTGGTTTCAGAATTGTTCACTTATAGCCTGGAATAAGTCAACTCCTGAGCAAGACAACTCAAGAAATAAAAGTCTTTTTAGTCCAGCAGTCTGATCACAAAAATGCCAAATATTCAAGAAACTATTAACAGGGTTTTTTTAATTGCTTTAAAGACATAATTTGTCTAATTAATATAATGAAAGACAACTATTTATTGAGCAGTAACAATTTTTTCACAAGTGTTTTTTTTTTTATTTTTCAACAAAAGAAGAGAATGCCTTTTCCAAATTGGCATAGAAACTGTAAAATCACCTGGGAAGTCACCAAAACTGATTTACTTTGTTACGTATTTCTTCTTAGAGTTTATGATTTTCCTTTGGTTCTTGACTTCCTACCACAGAAGACAACTCCTCTCATGAGGCCTTCTTATGGAAACATTAATTTTACATAAAATTATCTTGCATTAGTAGGGACAGCTGTTGAGGAGGATCCCATGAACAGAACTGTCAGATGTGAATGTGCCACGAACAATTTCCCACAGCTGAATTCATTTGAATAGCACTCATTAAAAAAGAAAATGCCTGCCAATGAACTGTTTGTAATATGGGGAAAAATGTGGAAACAGCCTAACTGATTCTATGTAGGAGCCTAAATAGTTTCATTCTTATAATAGAAGACTATTTAACAACATGTATCAACACTGATAAATTTTAAAACTTAATGTTATGTTTAAAAAGTAAGTTGATTATGCAAATGTTTAAACACATAATGATAATATGTGTTGTTTATGAGTATATACCTATGTATATAATGTGCAAGAATTTGCATGGAAATAATAGATTCCAGTTTCGGGATAGCAGGCACCCCTGGGGAAAGAGATAAAGATAAATGGAATGAGGAGGCACCAACTTTAATTGTTTTTGTGACGTATTTGTTTTCCTAAAGAGAGATCTAAATATATTATAGCAGTACAAAAATACTTCTTAAATCTTAATGATAGATATAGGGTATGTCATTCTATTTCATACTCTTCTATATGTTATTTTCACTTAAATAGGCCAAAATAGCTTAGAATTCTAAACTGCAACAATATTTGAGTATGGATAATTAATTATTTAAATGTATGAATTTTTGTTTTGAATACTCCATTTGTATCAATAAAACAATGCCAACAATGTATTATCAAAAGACTATATATATACAATCTTCCCTTGAAATATTTTTTAAGGTGCAGGCACGTACGACTCTGTCTGGCAACTTTGAAGAGAGCAGTGGATCTCCCAACACGGAGGTTGAGATCTGAGAAGGGACAGA
>NW_012114364.1:5061329-5065373 GCF_000951035.1 Colobus angolensis palliatus | reverse complement strand
TACCCTAGAACTTAAAGTATAATTAAAAAAAAAAAATGTATTTTAAAAATTTAGCAAGGGAAAAAAAAAAAAAGAAATATTTTTTAAACTCCTGGTTGAAGAGTTATATTTATTTAAAATTTAAAATTGATAAATTCTCCCTGTCCTAAAGTTTCTTTCTTTAATAAAAGACACATAGTTTAATCTCTGCTTAGTTCTTCAGCTGACAAAGCATTTTCCCATAAAAGAGACCAAGCCCAGCCTTTGTAGTGAGTTTACAGGGAATATTTACTTTCTGTACACATTTGTATGATTAAACATGCAGAAACTCTGAGAGGTTAAATCACTTTCCCCAAATCATTTGTTGAATTGATATAAAACATAGTTCTTTTCATTCTTAATTGCTAAGTCTTATGGTAAATATTTCTACTTAAATATTAAAGAAGACTTCAAAAGGTTTATTTCTTTATTCCCTGGCTTGGTGTTTTTATTCCCTTGTTAACTGTCATTTTATTTTGGTTTATTTGCTTTGATAGAGCAAGAGAACAGGAGTTGGTTGGTGAGAAGTATAGAATCTGCCTGAAATAGGCTATAAACACACATATCTCTTGGTCTCTCTCTCTTTCTCTTTCTCTCTCTCTCTCTCTCTTTCTCTCCCCTCTCTCTCTCTCTCTCTCTCTCTCTGTTTTTCCACATTGTGGGAATTCATGTGGATAAACAAACCCCTCTTCTGGAATGCTAATTATCCCTGGATGTTTGAAACTTTAGTTAAATTTGAGTTTCTTTAATCAGATTTAATGGAAAGAAGTTGAAGTTAGTGAAATCAAATTGAGGTAATGAAACTTATTCTAAGCAATCAGGCCTAACAGCAATGGAAAATGAGAAAATAAGAAATAGAGAGTGTGTAAAAACATTAATCTAAGTGTGGTAGCATCTAAATGTGGAGTGCTTGAGTTTGAGCTCAATAAGTGACTACTTAGTTCTGTATCTAGTAGAGTGATTCCTCAAAGAGGTTCAGTGACACTGTATTAACATTTAAAGATATTAATGAAAGTTCTTACATTTTTACCCCAAATTCTACAGCCCCTCTACAGCAGTGGTTCTTAAACTTTAGCATGCATAAGAATCACCTGGAAGTTATTAAAACACAAATTGCTGGGCCCCACTGATTCATTATGGCATGGGTGGGGTAAGAGGATTGCATTTCTAGCAAGGTCTCTTATGATGCTATTGATGCTAACTGTGGGAAAACCACATCAACTTTTTCTCCTACATCAACTGTTTCTTCTCAAATTTCATTGCTGGCTTCTTTTCTTCTCCAGACATCCTAAGACTGGAATACTGCAAAGGCAGACCTTGGTTATTTGGTGATTTCATCAAATGTCACCCAACCTCATGACTTTAAATATCATTTTGTAGGCCAAGGCTCACAAATGTGTATTTCCTACCCAGATTTCTCCCCTGACCTTCAGACATATATATGCAAATGTCTACCCAACCTCTCCATTTCTATTTCTGATAGGCATCTCACTTGACATGTCTTAAAGTAGAACTCTTGGACTTCATCTCTAAACTGCTCCCCGCAGAGTCTTCCTCATCTTAACTGATGACAATTCAATTCCAATGGATTAGTGTAAAATCTTGAAATGATCCTTGAGTTCTCTGTTTCACACAATTCAACCCATGCAGAAATCTGACCACATTTCACCACCTCTATTGTTGCCACCCTGGTCTGAGCATCATCTTTCATCTGGATTATTACAACTGTCCTCTAACTACATATCCTAAACCATGATTCTACCCTGGTCCTTCTATGGTCTGTTCTTCACACAGCAGCCAAAGTGATGCTAAAACTTAACTTTTGTTATTATTGCCCTCAAAACCCTCCAGACTACCTGTCTTACTCCAAATAGAAGCCGACATTCTTAGAATGACCCATGGACATGACTCATGCTCTGACTTCACCTCATACTATCTTTTCCCTAGTTCATTCCACGTTGTCTGCACCAGCCTCCATCCTGTTACACAAAATAGACAATACGTTACACCTTAGGGCCCTTGTATTTACTGTTTTCTATGATAAAATATTTTTACTCCTGATAGCCGCATGCTCACTTCTTTCAAGTGTTTGTTGAAATAGCGTCTTCTCTATGATATCTACTGTGACTTCCCAACTTAAAATGGCAATCCCCCTTCCCCCTTCCCTCATCCTCAGCATTTCCAATCTTCCTGAACATCCTCTATTATATTTTCCAAAGTATATATCTTCTCTCTGTTACATAAAACATATTTATTGTGTATTTTTATTGTTTATCTCTATCTGCACTAGAACCTAAACTCCATTATGTTTTGTACAATAATATATCCATGTACTAAGAATAGTGTCTGACACCCATAAACATGCATGTAATGGAGGAATGGATTGATTATCAAGATCTACAACTTCTTTTCTTTAATATTGTCATGATAATATCAACATTTGTTCTTTATTGTGAATATGCAGTAATTGTGCTATGTATTCACCATACCTTATCATTTTTAATGTTCACAACCAACTATTAAGGTGACAATTTTTATGCTTATTTTGCAAGGGAGGAAACAAGTTCATTGGGATATAATAAATTTCTAACACTAGTTGGGGTAACATTTGATTCAATTCAATTCAAGATTTGTGCTCCTACCTACTATACTATGAAGCCTGCTATTCATTTCTTGGACTTTTTCTTATTATCAGATTACAAACATGGATAATGTGAGTCTAAGTTTGAGAAATTGATCCACTGTTAGTGTCCTGAGCAAAATCAAATATTTAACCCCAAAAGATTGCAGGGAAGGCACCGATCTAGGGAAGATTCAGTAAGAAAATGTTACATCTTGAGATCCCTTATAGCCAGCCAGTTCTCTTCTCCCTTAGAGTTCATCTTTTGTTCTGATTGAACATTTGCAGAGGTCAGACATGGGGCAGGCCAGGCATGGTGTCAGGCCCTGGAAAAATTGGTAAAAGAAAGAACTTATTAACAGTCTAATAGGAAGAAGGGATTCTTAAAATGTCTTGATATGCACTCCAGTTGAGGCATGTTGACATTAGAATACGTGGTCTATAGAGAACATCTAAGTTTACCAAGAGTTATAAGGGAGGCATCTCAGGTATCAGGTTAGACGAGTAGGTGGTCCACAAAACACTGGTGTGAAGGGCAAGAGGGAATCCAAGTACACTCAGTTATTTTATTTGGCATTGCATGGCAAAGGCACACAGTAAGGAATAATTGATTTTTCAGTTCTGTATTTTTGGATGCCTTTGATTGTAATTAGGGCCATACTTTCGTTTTGTTCACTTCTCCCTTACCTCTTTCTTTTCTTGTATTTCTCTCTCTTTTTTACTTATAAGTGTTGGAATAAGGATATGGTGTCTCCATTGCCAGTGGGGAGGATTTGTGAAATAATAGGAAAAGTCAAATGTTTAAATACTGAAATTCATATACTACATAATTTTCCTAGCAGAATGTTTTTAAACTTTAAACACATCAAAGAATTATCTTCAGTTGCTGGTTTCTCTACAAATGTTCCAGATTAAATTTTTCATTTTGCCTACAACATACATATATATTTAAGTGCTTCATTGGAAGATGCTTATTTTTCATTTCTTTTGAAATTCTTTCTCCTTCTGCTTCCCACTCAGACTTTAGGGCTATATTGTATTCTATAAAGAGTATATACTTAATAAATCAATATTTACTCGTGTAAAACCATAAAGCTGTCGGTAACTGGTGGGGAACTTATCATGAATTTTAAAGAATGTTTACTTTCCCATCAGTCTTAATTGGTATATTTGAAATATAGCATGTTTTTCTAGCTATGTCATGTTAACCTAAAAAAGAAGAAAAAATTCATTTCCTCTTCTTACCACATCTCAGAGAGAGAATCTTCTTTTTTTTTTTGAGACTGAGTCTCGCTCTGTCACCCAGGCTGGAGTGCTGTGGCCAGATCTCAGCTCACTGCAAGCTCCGCCTCCCGGGTTCACGCCATTCTCCTGCCTCAGCCTCCTGGGTAGCTGGGACTACAGGC
>NW_012114364.1:5058407-5060724 GCF_000951035.1 Colobus angolensis palliatus | reverse complement strand
TATGAAATACTCATATATTTATGTATATATGTATTTATGTTTATATATTTATGTATATATGTATTTATGTTTATATATTTATGTATATATCTATTTATGTTTATATGTATTTATGTATATATTCATATATTTATGTATATGCACACATGCATATATTAATTGAATAATCTGCAATAAACTCAATAAATTTATTGCTAATTGGGTAATCTTCAATAGTCAATTTGCCCTTTACTTTTTTTGGTATCCCTGTGGGAAATTGAATAAATTGATCTTTTTCAATTTAAAATTTAAAATTTTAGAACTTTAAGGAAAAGTTTTAATTTTTTAACTTTCTTTAATAAAGATGTTTGGGGAAACAATACTTGTCTGGTTGGTATCTAATGTAAGGTTGTTGCTATTTCTTAGTGTGGCATTCGAGTGGTTTGGAAAATATAATTAAAAGCTATTACTTTTATGGTAAAGCACCGTAAAAGTTTCAGATAAAAGTACAGGCTATATGTAATATTAAGTATTCATGAGTATGTTAGAGTGAAATTTGGAAATTACGCTGAGCCAGAGATGATTACTATGTAGATAGTTCAGAACAGATGATACATTTATCTTGTTTCATGTTAATCTTCAACTAATCTGATATCGAAGTAAATAATAGTTGTCAGCTTCGTTGTGATTTTGATGAATTTTAAGTGCTTTGGTAATTAATTCTCATAGTGTATTCTTTGCAGGCTGAGAGCTGCCTATATTTATAACACTCATATATTCACTGAAGACTTAGATTTGATGATGTGTGAAAATGAATCTGAGGAACAAATTTGAAAATCTGGCTTTGCTTGTTTTTTATGACCTGTCTGATTTAATGAAGCGGCTAATAGCACAGATTGCTAATGCTTTCTTCCTAGATGTTACCTTGTGTTATATTCTGGTTTTATTTAGAAAAGGTAGATACATACACAGTTACAACAAAGGCAGGATAGATGAAGGAGTTTGCCGAGTTAGAGTTATAACAAGTGAAATTTTCACACAATTCCTAAAACGAAAGAAAATAAATTCCTGTAAATTTTCCTGTTTTCTATGATGAATATCTTCTTGCTCCTGAACTTTCATTAGCTCATATAAAGCAACACGTGTCATAAAAGAGATCTCAGTCTCCTTTAGTTTAAAACACTCTCACTAGTTTGTGTTTGTGTGTGTGTGTGTGTGTTTGCTGGGGCGTGGTTCTGTCTTACTTAAGAATTGTTTTCTTTCCTTCCTTGCCAAGGTAGTATGTAGAAGGAGAGAGAAATGTATGTATTTTTGTGTTATTGAGTTAGATGTTCTTGATTTTAGGTGTCTCAACCTGATCTCATGGCACCTGCTACAGTGAGATTCTGCCTTTCAGGATATTGAGCATCATGACCTAGTGTCCACTGAGATATGGTGGGTACCATCTTGTCTTTCAAGTGTTGTCTGAAATCCACTGCTGGTGACTGTAGATCTGGCCTTTGCCAATAATCAAGAGTTCCCAGACTCTGGAACCCACTTTTCCTGAACCCGATCCTCTTGAAGTCCACCAGCATTCTCAGAACTTCTTGTGCATACTCTTTGCATCCATTGCCCTGAAAATTTCAATTACACATTTAATACTCCAAGCTGTAGTGTACAAAACCATCTGAGGCTGCTCTCATGTCCACTCAACTAGGCAACCTTTCACCCAATATAGGCTATTTTGCTATATTGAGACATATATATGTATATACCATTATAATCCAAGATGATCCAAGATCTTTACTATAACAATAAGTTCAAATTTATTGTTCACATATTTGAAACCTTCTTGTTTCATGGTGGCCATAGCACCTGCTAAAATGGGAACTTCTCTGAAGACGTTGGAACTTGCCAGGACTATACTGAGGGAAGCAGGAGACCTCCCCCTAATTATCCATTTCTCCAATCAACCTGAATCTTTCAAACTACTCCATCTTCTCCCGCCCCAGAATTTCAATACTGAGTGGGGAGCATGCCATTTGCATATCATCTCTACTCTCTTTTTTCTCATCTTCTTGCTTCCTTCCTCTACTTCTGAAAGAGTTCTTGTGTGGCAGTTATTTTATCTGCTCTCACTTCTGACTTCATGAACTGTCTTCTCAGCTTTGGTTCTTGATGTATATAAAGTGTGCTTAGGTTGTTTCTAGAAAAGTTCTTTCCCTCTTGAAATCATGCCTTGCTATGAATTTTTGAGTTAAATTTGAAACTCAAAGTTTACCAGTAGATTATTAGTCTTCAGGGTCCCTCACAGTAATTTTTAAAAGAATAAAAAGTAAAAAGAAAGCAATATTATTTT
>NW_012114364.1:5045103-5057754 GCF_000951035.1 Colobus angolensis palliatus | reverse complement strand
ACCCTTCCCAGCTTTGGGTAACTACCATTCTACTCTCAACCTCCATGAGAGGAAAATTTTAGCTCACACACATGAGTGAGAATGTGCAATATTTGCCTTTCTGTGCCTTGCTTATTTCACTTAACATAATGACCTACATTTTCATCCATGTTGCTGTAAATGACAGGATTTCATGATTTTGTGGCCAAATTATATTCTATTGTGTATGTGTGTGTGTGTGTATGTGTGTGTATATATATATATATATATATCACATATTCTTTACCCATTCATTTTTTTTTATTTTGATAAAAAATATCTAGTAAGGGAGTGATAATTTAAAGACAAATATGATATTATTGTGCAAATTTACTAGGATGGGGCAGTGACAGGAAATATATATATATTTCCTGATAATTTCACAAATTATCATAGATAGATAGATAGATAGATAGATAGATAGATAGATAGATAGATTTGTGAGTTTAGAAACCATTATAATCAAAGAGGATTTTTGGTATAACATTGATAAGTTCTAATTCATTGTTCACATATTCATAAATATAAAACTATTTCTTATTCAGAGCAATTTTTGCACGCAAGTTCAGTTTCTGCCCTCCAAAATTCACAAATTTTCAAAGGTGTAAAATTTCAAGTGGTGGAAATTACTGCAGAAAATCTGTAACTCAGTATAATCTACCAGCACTTAATTTGGCATAAATTTGAGATCTTCTAGGTTGTACTTTTTTAAATAACCTAGGCCTAAAGAATAGGATAAGAAAGGAATTGAATATACAGCTATTAAAAATATATGCATAAATTTGATAAATTCTACAACCATAATCTTTGGAGAATGTGAGTACCTTTATAGGATATCCTTTTATACTAAACTGTTGTGATGTCATCCTTTTATATTAAAACATTGTGATGTCATTTGTAACCATTATGCAATACCTAATATTGAATTGAACCAATACCTAACAATCAATTGAACCATAATTCGATTCATTATTGAAGTAACCATTACTTCAATACCTAAATGCATTTTGAACATTTTATCCAATGCCTTTTCCATCATGGTTAAACATTTCATTTTATTAAATCCCTTTCTTCTGCCAAGATATTGGTAACACTGGATATGAAACTGAGTTCTGAAACTTTACTCAGAAAGTTCAGTGCCGCTCACCAACATTATGATACAAAATTGCACTGTCAGCTACATTTTGGCCAAAAACCAAATACATGAGAAACACATTACTAACAAAAAATATATATATTAAATGATATTTGTTAAATGGAGTTGCCTTCTTGGTTGAGATAAGGGGGATTTTATTCTATCAGTGAAAACCTGCTTCAGTTAATATATTGAGGAGGAAAATGCAAATAATTTAAAAACATTTTTAGGTACTCTGCTTAAGAGAAGGAGGTTATGGCATGAGGCAAACAAAGAAACAAAATTCATAGCTCTTGCTTTAAAACTAAAATGGGAATCAGGATAAATTTAATCATAATAAAAAGAATTAGCTGCGAATATCTAAAATTCTGCAAATGGGATAGATTATAATCACAAACAGTTATGCGTCTGGTAACTGAAAATATTCAAGGAGAAGCTAAAAAATTTTCTTTTGTAGGTAGAGTAAAAGAAATTTCTAACTGTATAGTATTTTATCTATATCATTAATGGTTCTTTGCATTTTTTACCCAGAGCCTTTTTGTTTGCAAGCAACAGAACCCATGTAAACTAGATCAAGAACAGACAGTAAATTGTAAAGCTTTGAAGGGCCTCACAAAATCCAGGGATGGTAGTGAAAGGACTGCTTGACCTCATGACAACTGGCAAGATTTTGGGAGCTGAACTGCTCTGATAGTCTCTCAGGGACTGTATGATTTTCATCTCACTTTCCTTTTTTCTCCCTGCTCTGCCCTGTCCTCCTGTTTCTACAAATAGACTGAGTCCTCAGCTTGCATAAATCTGAAAATGTCCACCCCACAACCCAAGGGTACATAATCTTCCAGGTGCAAAATCTATAGCCTACTAGTGGGAATCTTTAAATCTCTAATTTGACTGGATTTGCTCATCTGTTAAAGCCAGGCCACCCAAGTCAAAAGTTTTCTGTATAACAAATGTCACAGCTGCTTTTATTTCCAAAGACAATTTTTGATTCAAGTAACTATGGTCAAAGGTTGTGGTTTGGGGTTGCAGCCATGGATTGCATTGAGATCATGCTGACCTTTTAGGAACTGAGCAGCTCATTTATCAAAAAATGTGTCCATTATATTTACTTTCTAATTAATATCAAATTAATTTGAAATTATTTCCACAAAGTGATTTAATAAACCTTGCTCTTTGAATTTCTCATTTTCGGATTCTACTGTCCTCAGTATTTCTTACCAGTACCATTATTATTAAAGCCTTTGAGTTCGTCTCTTCGCCTCCACTCCTACTCCAGTCAAGGGTACATTACCTGTGTTACTCTCTTGTTTAAAGAAATACAATAATATTTAAAACCTTCTCATTACCCTTAGAAGAAAATCTATCCTTTAAATATTCTACAAAGTTCCTGGGACAGTAGACCCTGTCTTCCTTTCTATCTCATATCTTGCAACATCCTCACATGCCAGTGTCTCAATCAGCCTTATCACTTGTTGGTGATTAGTTATCATCCTCTTCCTCATGATGGTTTTGTTTTGTTTTGTTCTTTGTAAGCTGACTAAATGTGATCTATTTATAGCCTAGGGGGTTTTTCATTTTTATTCAGCATTCCACGTAAGCTTTAATTCACCCAGAAAGTCCTCTGTGATCTTTTGATGTTGGGTTTTGTTTCCTTTTTTCTGCATGTGTGATTTCATGGTACACTCCATTTATACTATTATCATACTTCTACTCTAGTGATTTAATTATCTCTGTCTTCCACCATTCTTTAGTTTTCTGAAGGGCAGGGACATTATCATTCATCTCGAATATGCAGTGCCACATTGAATTCTAGACACAGTACAAGTAACTACTTAATAGGTATTTTTGGATGAATAAATTCTGTGCTATTTATGCCAATTTGATTTACTGGCGTGGCTTATATTCGCTGGGTGTAAGTAAACTGGTTGCAAAGTAATTCAAGTTATTGCATTGAAATTACTTTTGTAACTCAGACTAAAGAATTGAAACTTTCTACATCTTAAATTTATAAAAGTTTAAATGTACATTAAAAAATTTATAATGATATTGTCTGTCAAACAACTTAGACAATTAAAAGAGAAATCAGATGACTTAATATATTGAAATCTGAGTTTTCTTAACTATGTAAATACTCCATACAGACATAAGATTTCTGCTTAAAGTCACAATTCTAAATCATTTTAAATTGCAATCACAAGCGTGACTTCTATCTCTAATAAGGACAGAATGTCTAAAACATTGCAAATAATACACAATATTCCAAATATGTAGAGATTTCTTTTTAAACACATATATTAATATAATGGGGTTCTTTTTTTTCTCTTTTTTATCCTCCTCAATTTTCTCTGGGCTTATCCAGGCTTACTATTTACTGTGTACTACTAAGGAGACTGTACCCTTTTCAGCTGATGTGCTGGCTTTTCAACTGGCTTTTCAACTGGCGATTGCGGCTGAGCAGGAGTTGAATAGCTGTGGACATTCTGAGTAGTTTTTCTGTTCCTTCCAGTTGCCACACTGAGCCTCCTTTTAAAATAATAAATTTGAACAGTTTTTTGAAAAGTTGCTCTACTGGGTCTTGCGGTTCACAAATTCCAGGTCTATTCACAAAGCTTACATTCCCGACCTAGGCTATTACATCACTTGATTGGACCTTGCATTTCTTTGGCTCTTAGGAGAGGGTATTTAAGTTCTATTCACCTTCTGACAGATAGAATTCTGACAGAATTCTGCCTTCTTTTTAAATTTCTTCCTATCTTGAAGCTCCAAATTTTCAGGATACTAAAATTGTATTCATTTTTATTCTGAATATCTGTCAAAGCTTTGCTTAAATCCATAGTAGTCAGCAAAATTTTCTGTAAAGAGCCAGACAGTTGATATTTTGAGCTTTGGGAGATCATAGAGTCTATGTCAGCTACCCACCTCTCTGCTCTTGTGGCTCAAAGGCAGTGACAGACAACGCATGAAAGACTGGGTGGTCATGGCTGTGTTCCAATAAAACAACTTTATGGACACTGAAAGTTGAATTTGATATAATTTTTATAAGTCATGTAATATTCTTTGAAAGTTATTTTTCTTCTTATTTTAGTTCATAAATTGTATGTGTTGGTCTACATAGTTTTTTTGTTTTTTTTTAAACTTTTATTTTAAGTTCAGGGGTACATGTGCAGGTTTGTTACACAAATAAACTTGTGCTATGAGGTTTTTTTGTACAGATTATTCCATCACCAAGGTATTAAGCCTAGTACCCATTAGTTATTTTTCCTTATCCTCTCCCACCTCTCACCCTTTGCCCTCCAGTAGCCCCAGTGTGTGTTGTTCTCCTCCATGTGGACCATTTAAAAGTATAAAAAACATTTTTAGCACCTGGACCATACAACAAGTAGTCAGCTGTATTTGACCAGAGGAGCTGGAGTTAGCCAACCCCCATTGGAAAATTACAATTTCTAAAGGCATTCAGCTGACATTGAACAAAAAATGGCCTTGCTTGCCTTTGTATTTTTAGTGCCTGGAGCAATCCTGGTATATGGATCTTTCTCTCTCTCTCTCTCTCTCTCTCTCTCTCCCCCCCCCACTCCCTTACTTTTTGTGTATGTCTCTCTCCCTCTCTCCCTGCCTCTCTCTCTCTCTCTCTCTCTCTATTTACTTGGAATAAATATATAGCTTATATTCTCCTTGGGAGGTTATTTCTTCCTGGTGGACTATTGGATTGGGTTTTTCTTCACTCATAGAGATTGAAAATAGCAGAAAAATAAAAACTGAAGAAAATTAAGATATTACTTTATCAGTTGATGCTGAAAAAGTAAATAAAATATTAACACATAGACACAGGTGTCTTTTTGCTTGACTAGAGAAATCTATGATGACTTTGTTTTTATACTTCATGGCTTATATCTTTATGTAACACAGAAAACTACTTATTTTTATAGTATTTTCTTTGTTTAATGTTGTCCATTAAAATAAGAATAGTTCTCTTCTGGGTTGTCAGTTTCCTCTTTTCTCTGACACATTGACTCTGAGAAACTGTGCCTTTCTTGATTCCAGATGAAGTCTTGCTAGTTGCATTAATGAGTTACAAATTAAGATGTTTGATATAAGCTTTTATTTCTTCTTCTAAAATTGGGTCTCTAGCTACAGTGCATTAATTTTAGAAAAGTAATCTCATATTAGAATATGATACATTTTACTGACACTAAAAATGTCATAATTGTCTCTTTTCATAGCTGTTAATCTATTTTTTGTACTCATTGATTTCTATGTAATTGTAGAGTGCTCAATGACTGTTTTATACATAAAATATAATTTTCTGTTGTTTTTCATGCTGCTGATTCTATTGTGTGGGTGAGCACTGCAGTCCCATGATTCTGAGAAAAATAAAGCTTGGCTTTAGCACATTTTCTCTACTGCTGATTATAGCGATAATTATTCTGATGTTGCTATGGAAATGCTTTTCACAACACATTTGTAGATTGTTTCTAGTATTGGTGTTATTTTTCTTTTTTTAATTAATTAATTAATTAATTTTTTATTATATTTTAAGTTCTAGGGTACATGTGCACAACATGCATGTTTATTACATATGTATACATGTGCCATGTTGGTGTGCTGCACCCATTAACCCATCATTTATTTTTCTGTGTATTTATTGGTAAATAAATTCATAAATTGGTGTACTTAAATTATATTTTGTGGTCATAGAAAATCATAAAACATTGCTGCTTAGGGATGAACACATGTACTCAGTAATTTGAATGGAAAGCCAATTCTATTGTCAGGCACTCCTTTTATTTCCCTTCATACCTAGAAATTAGTTGTATTTGCCTGATTCCACTCATAAATCAGCCGGGTTTGAAATAAATTCAGTCTCTAGATTATATAAAGTGAGTATGGATTTTTTTTTCAGTAGAAAACTGATACTTTATCTAATTCTATTCTGGAACTTGGAATCCTGTGTCTTTTACCTAATCATTTGGTTGAGCTTCTAAATTCCTGTTACCCATATTACTATCTGAGTTCTTGATTTCTCTCAATTGACCTGTCTGCTTCAAGATGTACCCTGAGATCCTGTATCTACTGTTGGTGACTCCCCTAATTTTTGCTCACTTGATCAATGGCACTCTCTCATTCATTCAAGAAATACGGAATATCTGCCAAAGGGTAGGTACTATTCTAGGAACTGAAATAATAAGGTGAATAGAATAAATAAAAAACTCTCTTTCATGGAACTTACATTCTAGTAGGAGTGATTGGTGGTGATTATAAATGTTGTGTTAGTTCTTTCAGGCTGCTACAACAAAATACCATAAACCGAGTAGCTTATAAACAACAGAAGTTAATTTCTCACAGTTCTGGAAGCTAGGAAGTCCAAGATCAAAGTGTCAGCTGATTTGGTGTCTGGTGAAGCCTTGCAGATTTTCATTCATAGGTGGTGCCTTGTGTGCTTATATGATGCAAGCAAGAAGCAGGCTCTCTCAGGACTCCTGTAACGTCACTAAACCCTTATGACATCATCTAATTACCTTCCAAATACTTCACCTCCTAATACCATCACATTAGGTGATAGAGTTCCAACATATGAATTTGGGGGGATATAAGAATTCAGTCCATCAGAAATATATAATAAATAAACTGTAATTAAATAAGTATTAAGCACTAAAGAAAAAAATAAAGCAGGAAACACTGAAGGTATGAGGGAAGGCCTACCTGAAAAGGTTACATTTGGATACAAACTCAGAAAAGGAAGTGAAGAAGGAGCTATGCATATATTTGAGTAGCAGGAGGGGAGGGTGTGTTCATGTGGACCTTGCTAAGATTTGTCAGAAGGCTTTGAAATAGACTAAGAAAAGTGGAAGTCAATACAATGAAGAGACAACTTCTTCCAATAATTTTACTCTAAACAGAAGCATAAAATGGAGCTACCCAGGGTATATATAGTAGGAGTAAATACCTAGCATTAGAAAATGGAAGATAAGAATATTAGTAACATGCTTTCTTAGGATGATTGAAGTTGTGGCATGATGAGAATGGTACAGGAAAGAGAAAAGTAATGATGCATCAGATGCCCAATGCTGGTTTCTTGGTCTGTTTCTACATCTTGCTTTTACAGTGCTGACACTTACTAAAGTAAAATATTGATTAGCCAAATTCTTGCAGGCAAAGATAATGACATGTTTCAAAGACTAAATTAAGACACAAATATTTTTATTGTGTCACTGGCATGGATTTTGCAAAATTAATCCTCCTTGCCATCACGACTTTACAATTATATGAAGTTCCCACCATCTTCGTATTGGTATTATGCCACCCTATTGGTTCTAATCAAAGGCTAATTTAAATTCTCCCAGAGAATAATTCTGTCTTTTAACTTTTAAGTCATACCCTCAGCTAGAAGCATAGGTACAAATCTGTTATGAGAATTCTAATATATGAGTAACTGTATCTACCAATTAAAACAGATATTAATGATATGCAAACTAAACCTACTCAGAACCACTGGGTATTAAGGAGCTAGAGATAGATATTAAGCAAAAATGTTAAATATTTTAAAAATTTATTGCTTCTGGCTTTATAAATCAACATTAATCTAAAAAAGTCATACTTTTCTATTTCCATAATCATAAAATATGAAGATGTATTAACAAAATTGTCCATTCAGCTATTTGACATCCTGGGAATAATTAAATGACCAAATGTTTGCTTTATATCAATCCTAGTGATTCTTTGATAATATAGTTTTAGAAATGGCCTCACTTAGGACTATATGTTAAAGCTGCAGAATCCCAACTAATACTGGCTTTAAACAGCAAAGAGATTTACTGGTGACTCAAGTCCAGATATAAGACAGGGTTCAGCAGTGGTGGTACAGGTCTTCAATCATGTCATCAAAAACAATTGATTTTGTTTCCCTGCTCTTCCGTTCATGATATTATTTCCATCCCCAAACAGGCAAAACTCAAAGCCACAGATTGCCTTGCATTAGCAATCAGTGCCACATGCATCCTTATTCTCAGCTATCAGGAAAAAGACCACTCTGTTTCTAGCATTCCAAGTAAGAGATTCACTGAAGTCACGTCCCTATGCTGATGTTTGAGATTAGAGAAATAAAAAAATGCTGTCTCAAGCTAAAAGAGTTGTCTGAAGGTAGGCGATTAATTGGCTTTCCTTAAACTATCAGGGGTGCATGTAAAAGGCTAAATACCGGCCGGGTGCGGTGGCTCACGCCTGTAATCCCAGCACTTTGGGAGGCCGAGGTGGGTGGATCCCGAGGTCAGGAGATCTAGACCATCGTGGCTAACACGGTGAAACCCAGTCACTACTAAAAATACAAAAAAATTAGCCGGGTGCGGTGGTGGGCGCCTGTAGTCCCAGCTACACGGGAGGCTGAGGCAGGAGAATGGCTGAACCTAGGAGGCAGAGTTTGCAGTGAGCCAAGAGATTGCGCCACTGCACTCCAGCCTGGGCGACAGACCGAGACTACATCTCAAAAAAAAGGCTAAATACCTAGTCTAATATCTAAGTACTTGGAAAGGAAAAAAGGACCCATCAATGTCCACTATTGAGACCTGAGACCTGGATTTTTAATAAGGATTTTTTTTATTTTCTGATTTTACTTTTGTTTTTAACCAATGACTAGATTACTTAGACAAGAATAGTTGGAAAATGTATAAGAATTTTGTTATGTATCTATATGATTCTAGCCAAAAAGAAAATATGTTCTGATTACTGAATTTTATAAATGAGATATGGCTCCTGCCTTTATGGAATTTGGAGTCTCACCACACATTTAGCAACTTAAAACAGCACGCATTATCACACAATTTCCCTGATTCATGAATCTAGACACAATCTAGGTGGGTCTTCTGTTCAAAGTTTCAGAGGCCAGATCTGAGTTGTCATCTGGAGCTTAGAGCCCTCTTCCAAGCTCACAGGGTGGCTGCTAGAATTTAGGCCCTTTGATTGTAGTACTGAGACCCTCAGCTCTTAGGGGTCACCTACACTTTCCTTCAAGTTCAGCAGGAAAGTTTCCCTTACCTGCAGGGTGCTTCATATATTTTTCCAAAAAGACTTTTCACCTGATTTAGTCAAACTCATCTAGAATGATATTCCTTTTGATTAACCCACAAGCAAGTGATTTGGAACCTTCAGTACATATGCAAAAATCTTTGCACTTCTTCACCGTGGCTAGGAGCAAGTCACAAGTTCTGTAACACAAAAGGGTATATATAGAAAGTGAACACCAGAGGGAAAAATACCAGTGTCTTGACCTTGTCCATAGGATCTATCCATCACAGGAGCCAAACTGACTCTATCTAAAAGGGTAGAGAATTGTTAAGGAAGGCCGGGAGCCGCGGTGGCCTCAGGCCGGTTGCTCTGGCACTCGGGGAGGCGAGGCTACATGTTCGAGGCCAACCTGGTCAACATTGATTGAGAATTGTTAAGGAAGGGGTCTTAGTCCATCTGGGATGTTATAACAAAATACCAAGAACAGGGTAACTTATACACAGCAGAAATTTATTTCTCACAGTTTGGATGCTTGGAAATCTAAGATCAAGACACCCTCAAATTCAGTGTCTAGTAAGGGGTTGCTTTCTGGGTCACAGATAGTTGTCTTTTCGCTGTAACTTCACATGGCAGCTTTAATGGGTAAGGAGTTTCAGACCTCTTTAATAAGGGCACTAATCTCATTCATGAAGGATTTGCCCCCATCAGCTGATCATCTCACAAAGGCTTCATTTCTTAATACCATCACCTTGGAGATTAGGGTTTCAACATATGAATTTTAAGGGGATATATTTAGACCATTTCATTCTGCCCCTGTCCCCAAAAAAGCCATGTCCTTCTCAAATGTAAAATGCATTCATTTCTTTTCAATTGCCCCCAAAATTTTAACTTGTTCTAATATCAACTTAGAAGTCTAAAGTTCACATCTCCTCTAAATATTATCTAAATCAGATATGGGTGAGACTCAAGATATAATTCATTCTGAGGCAAATTTTTGTCCAGTTGTGAACCAGTGAAATTAAACAAGTTATGCACTTCCAAAATATAATGCTGGGACAGGCAAGGAAATACATTCCCACTGGAAAAGAAAGAAATAGGAAAGAAGAAATAAATGATAGGTCCTGAACAAGTCCAAAACATAAATGTTGTGGAAGAATCTTCTTTGACTCAGTTTTCTGCCTTTGAAGCCCAATGGGGCAGAGGTCTCCTTCTGGACACACTGGGGTAGAGGCTCCATCTTCTCAGCTTTACTGGGCAAATGAGCTTCAGGGCTCCAGGCAGCCCTGCTTGGTTTTGCTGGGTGCAGCCCACACCAGAGCTCTTCTGTGCTGGAATAGAACTCTGGTTGCTCTACCAGTCTATGGTCTTGAGGATAGAACTACCCCTATGGCTCCATTGGGCATTGACTCAATGGGGACTGTCTGAAGTGGCCCCACCCTCAAGGCAGCTCTCTTCCTGGGCACCGATGTTCTTCAGCACTTCCTTTCAAAACAAGGTGGTGGCAGTTACTCCCACAGCTTTGCTGGGGGCAGCAGAGGTATCATACAATGTATAATATGTGAGTTTGGTAGTGGAAAATAAGTGAGTTTTTTTAAGGCAGATAAAGGAGGGAAGGGCATCTAGGTAACTAGATGGTCCGAAATTCTACAAGTTTGGTTTTATTCTAAGAATTGTTCATTTTTTATATTTTTGGAAGATATGGGGAAACTGATGTTTCACTAACCATGGTAGTAGATGTAGAAAAAGCAAGCAAGACTGTGACCAAGGTTTAGCAGCTATTGATGGGTTAATTTGAAATTAGCAAGAGGTATGGGGTGGAAAAGTTCAGTCTAAGCTCTTATTAAGTTAGTAGAACATTTTCATTTTCTAAGCATTCCTCACATTATAGAGGTAAGCTCTAGATTTTTTTTTGGCAACACAGTGTACAGGTACCATCCCCAGGGATGAGAAGGGTAGTTCAGTGAAGATTTTATTACCGGGTTCTATTATTAAAAGAAATAATATTTCCTAGGGCATGCATATGAAAAAAAGGGTGCAGTATTCAATAATTAATAATAGTTCAAATGTTCAAATGACAAAAATGTGCAAGGTGAGGTGCATGCATGACCATGAATATGAGTAGCAGAAGAGGTCGACAGTAAAGAATATTTATGTTGAAATACTTTTTTTTTTTTTTAATCAGGAAGATACGTTTTGAAATGGGTCAACCATGTGAAGATTAAAACATCTCACAGAGATACGAATATAGGGGGTTGTCAATTTTAAGAAAGATGTAGTTTGTTCAAGTGTCCCAGGAATAAGGAACTATTTACTAACTATAAAAATGCTAACAAACTCCTGTGCCTATTGCATGTGAAGCCTATGGGACTGTGAGAGACTGGTGAACTGTTTAGCAAAACTGTTCTTCATTCTTGCTGGGCACTTGGGTATAATGTATATCCCATCCTCCCTTTCTGTTAGGAGCAGCCACATGACAGATTTATCACCAATGAAATAGTGGCAAGAATAGCATACATCATTTTCTGGCCTGGCCAATAAACAATCTCATGTAATCCTCTGACAGATGAGTGTTGATCCTTTGAGCAAACTAGAAGCGACATGCTAAAGATGGTAGAACCTCCATCAGCCTGAGTCCTTGAGTAAATGTGGGGAGAAAATTCCCCCAGTCCACTAATTAGAAAAACCTCTATTGAAATTTCAGGATTTATTTGTTACAGAAGCTACCACTACCTTAACTAATACAGAATATTGTCTCTGCGAGTGAGGATCCTAGGACAGTGATGTACTCTAAATAAAGTTTTTGCAGTCAAAGCAAGCCGGAGGAAACCATTCTGTGAAGAATCAAGGTAGATAAGAGAGTTATTTGTCATGGAAAAGGGCTTCTGAGGAAAAAATTGGATGGCAGGGAAGTGATTAGGTTAAAATCTGGTGAAATGAAGCACAGAACATTAGTAGTAGTGCTGTAATTTTTATAAAGATGCATTTGCAGCAAGGTAAGATGAATTACAGCACTGAGCTAGCAGGAGCCTGATGACAGAAAGCATGTGTAATTTCTCATTCAGAAATTTTCCTGTTGTGTGCTTACAGAGATGTAGTGCTGATTGATTCAACTTTTTGTATTTAAATCGCCCTGTATAAGCCCTTTTAAAACTTTATTTTTCAGAGTAAATCTTCAGGAAGACTATTCTTTTAATATAACATATTTTTCTGATCATGTAAGACATATAGAGTTACATCCAATTTTCCATATATTGTAGTGTATCTATAAAATCCACAGTGGATGGTTAATATTTCTAAAAAGAAGGTGTTTGCACACATAGGAGAGTACCTATTTATTCCCTGGTAAGGTGTAGGCAGTGGAACCAAGAAGAAAATAATAGCCTATAATAAATTACTTTGAAGCAATTCAATAGCTAGCTTTAAATATCTTGCATAATCAACGTTTCTTGTCCAGTTTCAGATTTTTTTTTTTTAGAGTTTTTTTTTTTTTTATTTAAGTA
>NW_012114364.1:5002071-5039028 GCF_000951035.1 Colobus angolensis palliatus | reverse complement strand
TTTTTTTGAGATGGAGTTTTGCTCTGTTGCCCAGGCTGGAGTGCAATGGCGCGATCTCAGTTCACTGCAAGCTTCGCCTCCCGGGTTCACGCCATCCTCCTGCCTCAGCCTCCCGAGTAGCTGGGATTATTTATGTATTTATTTATTTTTGTATTTTTAGTAGAGATCCTTGTTAACCAGGATGGTCTTGATCTCCTGATCTCGTGATCCACCCACCTCAGCCTCCCAAAGAGCTGGGCAATGATTTTAACAACAGGCTATGAACATTTCAAACTCTGTTCCTTTGGATGACATCACTTTTCAAAATTGTTCTCAAATAAGAAAATGTTATTATATTGCACTTACTGCATGTGTACACTGTACTTACCACTGTTGATGACACATTGCAGATGAATCTTTTCCAAAGAATAAGTGTTTAGTAAATATCAGAATAAACCACCACCAGCTCAATTAGATGATAAATACGCTCACCACAGTTACTATTTTAGACTGCTTTTGTGAGGGGCTGTTATCGAGGGAATGCAGAAGACTCGAAACTTACCTTGATCTTTTGCTAGTGAACATTAGACCACACTTATTTTTTTTGTCATGACTCCCGAAATTTCTAGAAACAGTCAAGAATATGTTGTATTCCATTGACTGTAATCATTGAGTTATAGTCTAGTAATTCTTTTGTGAATATTTAGGACCTCACTTTTGTAAAAACATGGCATAATTTTTGGATTTATATGATTCCCTAGCACTATATACAAAATAGGACAACATATAAATAGAGAGACATTTCTGCTATTATATTTTAAAATGTTTATATCATGTGACACCTCCCTTCCCCACCCCCCTAAAAAATCTGCTATAATGATTTCCCATTGCAGTTCTAATAGGAACAAACCCTCTCCCTGGGCTACCAGGCACTGCATGGTATAAATCTTGCCTACTTTCTCTCTCCTCTTGACACATGCACTGTCACTGATTCTATGTTCAGCACCCTGGCTCCTAGAATACAGCATGCATTTCTCACCAGCAGAAATGTGTGGGGATGCTCCCAGGAAGGGTGGTCACTACCTCCTAACCCTCTTCTTCTCAGCTGTTCTCTTAACTGACTACTTCCTATCCTTCAGATCTCAGTCACCTTGTCTGTCTTGTTATGCACTATTCTGCTAGACCTGTCAAAGCACCTGGCATGTAGTAGATGACAAGTAATATTTGCCAAAAGAAGAAACGAAGAAGAAAAGAAGAAAGAATCAAAGTGGAGGATGGAAAGAACAAGTGTTTATTGCATACTTTGTGAGTTGCAAGTACAGTAGTCCCCACTTATTCATTCACACTTTCAGTTCAGTATTGTGGTTTCAGTTACCTAAGGTCAGTTGTATAGCTCAAAAACATTAAATGGAAAATTACAGAAATAAACAGTTTGTAAGTTTTAAATTACTACCCACCATTCAGGGTAGTGTGATGAAATCTCACGCCAACCTGCTTCATTCTGCCTGGGACATGAATTCTCCCTATGTCCAGCATATCCATGCTGTCTACACTACCTGAGTGTTAGGCATCAACATCATCCACTCCTGACATCCAGCCATGAACATTGTAATAGATCAGTGATCCAGAATCACCTAAAGCAGATGAGCCTTCTTCTGACATATTGTCAGAAGGTCCAAGTAACCCATTGTTAAATGCCTACCACATCTTTCACCTCACTCCATCTTGTCACATAGACATTATATCATCTCACATCATCACAAGGAGAAGGGTGAAGACAGTACAATAGGATAATTCTTGAGAGAGAGACCACATCCACATAACTGTTATTACAGTATGTTGTTATAATTGTCCTACTTTATTTTTCTTAATCTCCTACTGTGTCTAATGTATAAATTAAACTTCATTACATATTAAACTTTATTACATGTACATATAGACAGGAAAAAATATATATAAAATTTGGTACTACCTGTTTTCAGATATTGACTGGGGATCTTGGAATGTATTTATTCCTCCATGGATAACGGGGGACCGTATATAAACTCAGAAAATTCCATTTTAAAATTAATCGTTCATCATTATTATCAGTTCTAAATAGCAATTTGTGTTGTTTGCTTCTGTAGCTAAATGCTGTGAAGGCTTTAGAAGCATGTTAGTTACATAAGGTCTTGAGACATTTCTTTAAGTACATGATTCCATGACATTTGATATATTGTAGGTCACCTAATAGTTCATCATAGTAATGGAAGCAACATCACCATAAACACTCGAAGTTACAGACATGCAACTGTACCTCTATAGGCTCTCCTATTGCATGGTTATGTAATGTAGGTCTCTCTATAATTAGATAATCAGTTTAAATAGTTTTTACTAATATAATTTTCTCCTCCATTTCCTATTAATAGCTTGTCATGGTTGACTTACCTGATGTAATTAATAATTTGGGAACTACATTGTGACTGCTGAAATGCAGCATTAAAATTAGTCTTTAAGTATTTTCAAGTCTTAATATCCTTCCTTAAAGACAGATTGAGGAGAATAGAATCAATTTGAAGATAATCAGTTCCAGCACAATATTAATATAACCTGTAGTTATTTTAATGGACCAATGTAAGAGTTTATTCAATTAGTTATCTCATATATTTTTAATCTTTGAAAATTATATTGTTACTTTAATTGAGGTAATTTCCATTTAAAAGGTAGGAAATTTAGGAGGAAAAGTTTTTAGAAATGGAAGAAAGTTTCAAAGTATGATATATGACAAAATGAGTAGAATACATTTGTTTTGTTTATTTTGTATATTATTGGCTTTACACAATTGATTTTTCATTCTACCTTTAATGAGTAGATCAAATAGACTTTAAAGGTTTGTTTTATCTTAGGATTTATTCTATATGACTCATTTATTCAGTAAAATATTTAAGCAGCTTTAACCTGACAGACAATATTCTAGTTAACCTAAAATATTATTATGTCATTAATTTACTCAGTAATTATTTAATGAGCTCTTATTACATACTAAACCACAATTTCACCATCTGAGAAAACAGCAATAAACAAAAGAGTCGTGGAAATTATGGCCAAGTAGGAAAAGAGGCAACTATTAATAGATAGATAGATAGATAGATAGATAGATAGATAGATAGATAGATAGATAGAAAGAAAGAAAAAATGATAAGGCAGGGAAAGTTTGTAGGGAGTTCTGGGGAAGAGAAAGATGCTTAGAAAGGTGAAGGTGTCAGTAAGAAAGTGCTTACCATGGCCGGCGGTGGCTCACGCCTGTAATCCCAGCACTTTGGGAGGCCGAGGTGGGTGGATCACGAGGTCAGGAGATTGAGACCATTCTGGCTAACACAGTGAAACCTCATCTCTACTAAAAACACAAAAAATTAGCCAGACATGGTGGCGGGGCCTGTAGTCCCAGGTACTCAGGAGGGTGAGGCAGCAGAATGGCGGGAACCCGGAAGGCGGAGGTTGCAGTGAGCCGATATGGGGCCACTGCACTCCATCCTGAGCGAGAGAGAGACACTCGGTCTCAAAAAAAAAAAAAAAAAAGGAAAAAGAAAAGAAGGTGCTTACCGTGATGGGTTGTACTATCTAAGATTAATAGCTAGGGATGTGAGAACATGAGAAAGCATGGAGGAGTGGTCTGCAATGGATTTGGTTCTCGTAGCTTTGAAGAATTACTGAATCTTAGTTATTTGAGGAGTAAAAGTATTGGAAATAGAGAAAATTGGTAGATAGAGAATGAGATGTTTAAGGTTGAGATTATGGAATTGGGGTGTACTTATTGTTATTAGCAGGACATAGATATGACCTTGAAAGTAGATGGCTGAGACATGATGGAGGATCAAGTCATTGTAAAAGAGATGGTCAATATCCTTCCACGTTGGTATTGGATCATCAAGAATTTTGACTAGAATAGTGAAATTGGCCATGATCCAGGTGTTAAAATCTTTAAGGAAGTAACTCTGGGGCATTTGTAAATTATTGCAACAAGGAAAGGTAGCAGGCAGTGTCACCTGAGAGAAGCAGCCTCAAAACTAGGTTTTCAGGAAAGAGAAAGGCTAATAGCTTGTATGTGGTAATGAAGCGTAAGAACTCCTAAAGTCGAGCCTGCATCAGGTACCTAAGAGAGTTTCATAACTAACCAACCAACGTTTCTGTGTTATTTGGTGGGTATAGTGGCTTGGTGCTCAACACCATACCAATCTCCTTTTAATGATCCTTGAAGAATTGCAGAATATGGAAAGCTACAATCTACATCTTCAAGATTCTCTTGTTCAGTCAATCTTAAATCTTCTCAGAGAGCCGGATTTCAGTGGCTCCTTCTCTGTCTACCTATAAGCACAGTCAAAGGCATGTGGAGTTTTTCTTGGTAGCATTAGCTGAGGCCTCAGCACCTGGTCAGCAACTTTGAGGATCTTGAAAAGTGTGTGGAATGCTTTTCACTGGTGCAGGCTGTAGAAGCCATGTTGGGTTTCTGGAGCTACTACCGCTACATATCCTTCCTCATCGTGGCAGTAGTGGTGGAGAACTGAAGCTGGTGACTTCCTAACTGTGGAAGAGACAGTAATTCTCCTGGATCCTTGTTCTGCCAGGTAGCTTTAGGATTAGTTACTAAATGTTTGGCTTAAATTCTATTTTGTCATCCCTACCAGTGATGTGGTAAGACATTTAACATGCTGTGACAGATTTCCCCCTAGTTTGAGTGGATTCTGTTCTCTTCTGCTAGAACTAGAACTCTGAACAATGCAAAACAGCCAAAGAAAAGCTATAATGTGGGGCTAAGGGGAAATGATGCATATTTTATTTTACTTCTCTTTTAATTATGATGCCTTCTCTCGTTCTGTAGGATGCAAGAGCAATTCATTAAACATATTTTCCTCTTGGTTTCATGTATAACATTATCAACATCTTTCATGAACTGTCTAGTTTCCTGGGGTACTTTACTAAGTGATATGACAAGTTATCTATGTGTTTCTGGTTCAGATATTTTGTTAGTTAACCTTCCAAAAAAGTTAACATAATAGTGGGCACATTTATAAAAAACATAATAAAACAACTTTATTAGTTGGCTGAGGCTGCCATAAGAAAGTACCACAAACTGGGTGGCTTACACAACAGAAATTTGTTATCTCACAGTCTCGATGCTAAAAGTCTAAAATCAAGGTGTTTGCAGGATTGGTTCCTGCTGAAGGCTGTATGGGAGAATCTGGTCCATTCTTTGAACTTTTGATTGCCTCAGATTCCTTGGCTTGTAGATGACCTCTCCCTGTGTCTTCACATTGTCTTTCTGTATATGTGTCTGTCTCTGTCCAAATCTCTCCTACTTATAAGGACACAGTCATTTTGGGTTAGGACCCAACCGAATGACTTCATCTTAACTTCTGCAAAGACCCTATTTCCAGAAAGGTTCAAACTTACAAGTACAAGGGTTAGGACTTTGACATATTTGGGAGAGGACACCAACCCATAACAACAAAGTCAAATTTTATTTTATATATCAAATTATAATTGGAAATGCTGGTAACTGAAAGCTACGTGGATAGAAGAGTTGATAAATGAAGACAGGAACATTATATATTACATCTGATTTAATCTCAACAAGAACTCTTTCAGGAAGTATTATCCTCCTCTTACAAATAAGTAGAATCTATCTCTTGGTAGTTACATAACTTGGCCAACTTTAAACAAGCATAAAGACAGTATTTGAACTTTGAAATGATAAAACTAATCTATCTGTAACAAATCCAATGCGCTTTTCCACCTTCTACTCTTTTCCAAATAGAAAAGCTATATAAGAATTATAAATCTGGAGAGCATCTTTTCCTTAATTCCCACAACTCATGTGGAAAAGATACAATATCTTTAAAACTATTTAAGCCATAAGATACAAAAAAAAAAAAAAAATTGGCATGCTGGGAGTTTAAGGTCTTTCCAAGTATAAGATATGCCAGTATAGTGGAAATTCAAGAAAGAGTTTTGGTAAGAGATGATCAAATGTGAGGAAGGAGAGAAAAGAATGAGGCTCTAGAAATCTATTTGGGGTAGAATTTTTAGGCTTTGCTGATATATTGGATGTACTCATGAGAAAAATGAATATAGAATGACTCCCAGATTTCTGATTTGAAAATAGAATTGTTAAATAATCCAGTGTTTATCAAATAATATTCAAAAAGAGAAAATGTGGGGAAGGTAAGTTTTGAAGACATTGAATTTGAGTTGACTTTAAAACATCCAGATGACACTCACTGAGAAGGTGTAGTATAAGCATCTAAGGTGATTAATAAAGCAGGTGATAGTCTTCAGTAGCCTAGATTGGCCATCAGAGTAGTTGAAGAGCAGCTAAATCCAAACCCAAGTCAGAAAGAGAAATTGATGATAAAGCTAAAATAATTATAGCAAAATCTTTACAATTATTGCTATTTACACTTTTATTAATATGTATAAACACAGCATATTTATCAATATAAATAATATGCATTTAGATTTGTATGTTATTTGCATTTATCAGAGTGTGTTTATATCTATGTTGGGTAATCTTCAAGATTTCTGAAACACAGCAAGCTTTCTATCCTACAGGAAAGGTTTCTTTTGATTTACTCACTGGTACATGTAGCTGGTAGGAAAGAGAGGGGTAACCTTATATCCCCATTACTTGACTTGGCATTAACTACTTCAGCACCTCTCAAATATTGTTCATTATAAAGTATAATTTTAATTGGCACTTTGTTTTTTATTATGATGATTTTATATATCTTCATTTTTCAGTATAAAATTACCAAAGCAAACCAGTGATATAAAATTCATGGCAATGCCAGTAATAGAAACACATACTTTCTCTCTCATTAAATTTATTTTAGCTGTGTGTGATCTTGCAGATTGAATATAATAGCAGAAAACAACACTTAAGGAATGCAGAAAAGTGGGTAGGAAGAAAGTCTCTAAGAATCAAAAAAAAAAGAATCCACCAGAGATTCTTCTCTATAATAAAAGCATAAGTGACAACTTAAATGATAAAATGTCATAGAATAATAAATGAGTTAATTTGTTTCTACAAATCTTTTATCAAGGAAAGCACAGTGAATTTAAACAAGGAATAAATGGAGGCCATGCAGGATAATTTAGTATATTTATTTTTAAAAAACCGACATCAACTTTATCATTGTATAAAAGTAATTATTTTGAATGGTCATATGTGTCAAAAGAAGTATCATTTAGTTGTATCGGAATTGTATGATTTAAGAATACCAAATTTCCTTAAAGTGTTTTATTTCTAATTTCAGCCTTAGTAAATGAGTTCTCTTGCATGTGGATACATTATAAGACAGTGCATACCTCCAAAAATGTCCTAAAGTTACGTGTATGAAAATCCTAATTAAAAAAAAAACACTTCTAGAAGTGTCAAAATAAAATAACTTAACTTCCAATTAATTCATTTGCTCATATGATTACAGAAGAAAAGTTACAGGTGTTGTCATTATTTAGCAACTTAATATGTGAATTGTACTATGATAGAATGTAGCAGCGAAGACATTAATTCTGAATTTCACTTATTACTTTAATTAGTTTTCTTTTAAAATAAAAGAAAGATAAGGTGTTTTAAATGCTACCATCAGTAGACGTTCACATGTGGATAAGGTTAATAGGAGAGAGGGCATTTTCTGAGCAGTTCTGCTCATTGGACTGACCCTATATGCTGTATTTGTTCAGGGGAGGAATCTTGACTGGGATAGAAGAGGGCAGAACCAATGAATAAATTTTAATTAAATTCTGGAAGTTCTGTTGAGGCAGACATAAAAGACTTTTTGTCTATCGCCACAATTCCAAATCAATCTGCTCATGTAATATTAATTCAATAAATAATCATATGGGTAAATAAGATAAAAAACAAATACTTGAATATGACTTTGTGGTTGGTTTGCTTGTTCATTTTTGTAGAGCAATGAGGTTTAATTCTGTCACTGAGGGGAAAAGCATATATAAAGCAGGCTGCTAATTTATTGCCGTTTAAATGTCATAGATGACAAGTAAATCTAGATTCATTTCATAATTTGCTAATGGAAAATACAGAGAAAACATTCTTATGACACTAATCTTCAGAGAAAGGTTACCCACCAATGTATGCCTGATTGTTCTACCTTTATTATATATTGTTGATCAATTTCAAGTGGCATAGATTTTTTTAACTACATAAAATCATTTTAAAAAATAAAAGTAAACTGTTGCACAAATATTAATTTCTTTTTTTTTTTTTTTTTTTGATGCGGAGTCTCGCTCTGCCCGGGCTGGAGTGCAGTGGCCGGATCTCGGCTCACTGCAAGCTCCGCCTCCCGGATTTTACGTCATTCTCCTGCCTCAGCCCCCCGAGTAGCTGGGACTACAGGCGCCCGCCACCTCGCCCGGCTAGTTTTTGAACTTTAGTAGAGACGAGGTTTCACCGTGTTAGCCAGGATGGTCTCGATCTCCTGACCTCGTGATCCGCCCGTCTCAGCCTCCCAAAGTGCTGGGATTACAGGCTTGAGCCACCGCGCCTGGCCACAAATATTAATTTCTTAGTATGGTAAACATACTATAAGATGTCAATGTTAGAGGAAAGAGGATGAAAGTTATATGTGAACTCTGTGTACTATCTTTATAGCTCTTCTATGAATCTAAAATTCTTTCAAAATGAAAAGTTAACCACTGGATTGGTGGGAACTTAGGTTGGTTCCATGTCTTTGCAACTGCAAATTTTGCTGCTATAAACTTGCAGGTGCATGTTTCTTTTTAGTATGACTTCCTTTCCTTTGGGTAGATTCCCAGTAGTGGGATTGCTGGATCAAATGCTAGTTCCACTTTTAGTTTTCTATGGAATCTCCATACTGTTTTCCATAGTGGTTGTACTAGTTTGCATTTCCACCAGCAGTGTAAAAAGGTTCCCTTTTCACCACATCCATGCCAACATACAATGTTTTTTGACTTTTGAATTATGGACATCCCTGCAAGAATAAGTTGGTATCTCACTGTGGTTTAACTTTGTGTTTCCCTAATAATTAGTGATGTTGAGCATTTTTCCATGTTGTTGGTCATTTGTGTATCTTCTATTGAGAATTGTCTATTCATGTCCTTTGCCCACTTTTTGATGGGATTATTATTTTTTTCTTGCTGATTTGGTTGAGTTCTGTGTTGATTCTAGATATTATTCCTTTATCAGATGCGTAGTTTGTAAATATTTTCTCCCACCCTGCAGGTTGTCTATTTACTCTGCTGATTATTTCTTTTGCTGTTCAGAAGCTTTTTAGTTAACCCCATGGAATACTACTCAGGCATAAAAAGGAACAAACTAATGTATTTTGCCACAATTTGGATGAAACTGAAGGTGATTATTCTAAGTGAAGTAAATCAGGAATGGAAAACCAAATACCATATTTTGTTCTCTTTTATATATAAGTGGAAGCTAAGCTATGAGGACATAAAAGCATAAGAATGAGGTAATGAACTTTTGGGACTTGTGGGGAAGAATGGGAGGGGAGTGAAGGATAAAAGACTACATATTGAGTATACAGTAGTACATTGCTCGAATGACAGGTGCACCAAAATCTCAGAAATCACCACCAAAGAACTCATCCATGTAATCAAAAACCACCTGAACCCCAAATATTTTGAAATAAAAATAAACAATTAAAAAGTTTAAAAACTAAACATTTTTGAGAAAAGCTAAAATTATTTTTTGAGTGCAATAAAAACTAATGGGTTAATTTTAAAGGAAGATTATAATTTATATTAAAGAAAAATTCTATTTTAAGCTGGGTCCAGTATCACAAAGTTTAGAAGGTAGAATGCTCAGAGAATGTAAGTAATTAGTTTTGGCTGCAGGTATATAAGAGATAGCAGTGGGAGATGGGAAGGGAGAGGCAGAGGTTGACAGAACATCAGGTATGTTTTGTGTCAGCATGAGGTGTTTACATTGGGGAGCCGTTAAGGGATTTTTAAGTAAGGGATGATAAGAGAGCATCTACTAAGTATTAGACACATTGTTAGCTAACATGCTGACATTGGTGGACACTACAGAAAAAAAGCTTAAAAGCAGGAAGAAAAAACAAAAAATCACACAGTGCATTTCAATAGGCCTTGAAAGATTCTGTTTACTGGAGTAACTGCACTTCCGATTTATTTAGTGCTATGTGTTTATATGCTAAATGTTTTTCATGCCTTGTGTCACATAAACTGCACAAGAAACCTAAAAAGTTGTTAGAGTATTATCTTTGTTTTTTTTTTTTTTTCAAATTAACAAACAGAAACATTCTACTGCCCAGTTTTGCAAAACTAAGAGAAGAAAGGACTCTTTCTTTGAATATACACTGTCTGCTTCCTGTAGAAATGTTTGGTCTATTCAGTTAGCCAATCAGCTCAGGACTTGGAAATGTTGGGTTTTTAAAGGACTGCTTACCAGGCGTATATTAAATATATATGAATGAAAAAATATATATATATATTCATTCATCATTTAACTTTATTTTTTGCACTGAGCATTGATTATGTCCCGTATACTGATGTAGATGCTGAAGGTATGAAAGTAAACATCAGGGTTGTTTTTTGTTTTTCCCCTCACAGAACCTACAATATAGAGGAAATAGCTTGATGCAACTTTGGATATATTTTTATGTATTTGAAATCTAGTGGTACATATAATCTTGTACAGTGTTTTTTAAAAATGTACTATTATTTGAAATATTTTCCTTTGTTATCCAAATTTGCATGATTATAAATTGCATTTTAATCAATTTTAACTGTGGATATTATTGTTTATAAATCTTGATCTTCATTTCTAATTATTTTCTTATAATGCTTTCCTTGAAGAGGCATTATTTTCTTAACAAATAATTTTCCAAAAGTTTGTACTAATTGACACTCCCACCACAAAATGTCTGATAGCAGTGGTGAGAGGTTTCTTTTTTCCTTTTTATATGCTTTTTCAAATGTAAATGATGTCTCTTGACATTATTTCAAAATGCCCAGATATGGGTCAAAAATGGTCACAAAATTGACCTGATATTTTTCAGAATCGTCTCTATATATGCTAGGGAGTTTTCAACTTTCATTGCTCTGCTTGAAAATGAACAGATTTTTTTATTGTGTATCTTGCAATGAAAATCGTATTGAACATGGCTTTCCTTTTCCTAGTAAATAATTGTTGTGGATGTAACTTCACCACATCTACCCGGCTGCCATTTGAAGATTAAGGAAAGAATAAAGATGAAAAAACGAGGAAAACTATAAAGAAAACTAATTTGAATGTTTTCTAATTAGCTGCACATCAGCCTCCCTGGCTGATTCTGAGTTTAATGTTTCATGTGGGTGAACATGATTTCAGACATGGCCTTATTTTTATGCTTCTTAATCATGAATATTTTGTTTGTAATAGCAATTTCTTTGAAGATTTTTTCTTTTATGACTATGCAAAATTAGTATATCATTATATTAATTTTTTAAATAACAGTTAAGAGTGAGAATTCTTCTTCCCCCCACAAATCAGAAATTCCACAGATTATTCTTAACTCAGGGTTATCATCTATTTAAATCCCTGCTATGCATGCCACACACATTTGTGACTTTTCGTTTTTTATTTTTGAGACGGAGTCTCGCTCTGCCGCCCAGGCTGGAGTGCAGTGGCCGGATCTCAGCTCACTGCAAGCCCCGCCTCCCAGGTTTACGCCATTCTCCTGCCTCAGCCTCCCGCCAGGAGCTGGGACTACAGGCGCCCGCCACCTCGCGGGCGTAGTTTTTTGTATTTTTTAGTAGAGACGGGGTTTCACTGTGTTAGCCAGGATGGTCTTGATCTCCTGACTTCGTGATCCGCCCGTCTCGGCCTTCCGAAGTGCTGGGATTACAGGCTTGATCTACCGCGCCCGGCCACATTTGTGACTTTTCATATCTCCTTTGTTGTTGCTAAAATTGGTACAATCATAAAACTTATCTAATTATGTTGTCTTTAGAATTAAAGAAATAAAATCTATAAAAAGCTTTGAACAGTGTCTCATACCTAAGTAATTAATAAATTCTAGATATGATATTATATATACCTGTTCTAAAATTTATTTCAGCTTTTTGCTCTGCCGATAAAGATTATACAATTACCAGATTCAAATGTAGAACAAGTTTGAGTTTCTATGTGATTAATTGGAAAAATTAATATGAAGACAAGTTTGGTAAAGTTCCAATTACAGGAGCTCATGAGAAATGAATGGTTTCTGTGGGAAGTGTGATTGGAGCTCAGACACACATACAGGCACACACACACACACACATTTGTATGCATCTGCCTGCCTCATCTGTTTGTTTGTATATATGTTATTAAGGAAATATATATAATAGCTGCTTGGAAAAATGTTAATATAATATATATATGTGTGTGTGTGTATATATATATATAAAATAGCTGTTTGAAAAATATTAAATTTTTGGATTCTAAAATACAATTGACATTTTGAATATGTGTAAAGATAACTTTTGGAACCTGCCAAGTGAAGAAACCAAAATATGAGGCATAGGAAATTAAGTAATTGGAGTGGTAATGTTGCTTTTATCTTTGATATGTGTTCATTTCTTTTCTCCTCTTCTAAATTCCAGTCGCCTTTAACGTCTAACAGACAGCATAGAGTGGTTCTGAACTTTCAAAACCGTTCATTTTTTACTTCTAATGAAGTAAAAAGGTTGAGTTCTCACCAAATGATGTTGAGTCCTTTGTATTCAGGGAAAACGGAGAATATTTTCTTTAAAGATGGCATCTAACTTCCTTTCTTGTTCAAGCTAGATTCCCAGAATTCCAACCTGTTCTAGGTCCGCAGAAACCATATGTGGTTGTAGAAGTGAGTAGAGGTGATCCACAACTTTGAGATGGGGTCAGAGAGAAGCTACACTGAGTCTCGTTCCAGAGGAGTTTATATAATTTTGAGTCCACAGAGGAAGTCAGGAATCAAGGGGAAAAAAAAAAAAAAGTGTTAGGTAGAGTGAACCGGTTCAGAAAGCAAGACTTCAAAGTATTTCCTGAAGCAAGAAAATATGGGTGAAGAAGACAGAGCTATCAAGGCCACCAAGGCCCCTAAGCTCCTGGGGACAGAGAAAAGACCCTATATAAATGCCTGCAAGTAAAAGCTTGTTCACTTGGGCTCTATACCTGGTATTTCACCCTGGTCTCAACTTTTAGACCAAAAGTTGGAAGAGGATGCAATAGGAATCCTTCAGTAATAAAATTTAAAGGTCTTTTATCATCAAGATGATGGCTAAAATGGAAAACTTTCTTTCTCTTACCATTTTCTAATTTCTGTATAATATTTGGAAGCCACTGAGAAGGGGCACAATCTAGAGTTTCACCATCTACACATGTAAACATCTCACTGATAATAATTGGACAAAAGGTTCTGCTTTGTTTTGGATCCCAATGAAGTAATGTTATTTCTATTCTTTAAAGTACCTGTGAAAGTAAACTGTTGCTATTTATAATTCTGTAAGTTTTACAAAGCTTTTTTTTTTTTTTTTGAGACGGAGTTTTGCTCTTGTTGCCCAGGCTGGAGTGCAATGGCATGATCTCAGCTCAACACAACTTCCGCCTCCTGGGTTCAAGTGATTCTCCTGCCTCAGCCTCCTGAGTAGCTGGGATTACAAGCATGTGTCACCACACCCAGCTAATTTTGTATTTTTAGTAGAAATAGTGTTTTTCCATGTTGGTCAGGCTGGTCTCGACCTCCTGACCTCAGGTGATCCGCCCACCTCAGCCTCCCAAAGTGCTGGGATTACAGGCGTGAGCCACCGTGGCCAGCCCCAAAAAGCTCTTACTGTAAGTATTATCTCATTTGATCCTTGCAGATAACACACAAGGGAAATAGTATTTGTACTATAAATTTATTTCAGAGATGAAGAAGCATACATATATTTATATATTACATACATATATAAAGTTAATATCCCATCCTGAAGTTGAATACTGTGTGACTATTACAATCCAGATCTAAGGAACTTAGCACTTATTTATGTCAGAAGTAGGAGTAGACACTCTTTGGTATTATTATTTTAAAAAATATATCTAATACTAAGAAAACAAATAGCACATGAATTGAAATGTAGAAACCTTTGGTTATGTGATGGGGTTTCAGATTCAATGGTAGATGTTTTCTGCTCTAGTGCCTAGACCTACCACTCTATGTGAGGATGGACAGGTCCCTCCAGTTTCTCATAAATTTTTCTCCATCTAAAACTGATTACTCTTTGGATTTTGAACAAAAGAGAGACAAGTGTGTTTTATGTTTTAAAAGGACTCCTCTAGCTAGTAAGCCTAACATAGACTAAAGGAGACAAGGACAGAAGCAAAGATCAGTTAGGAGGTTGCTACAGTAATTGAGAGGAAAGATAAGGATTACTCAGACCAGCATGGTTGCTAGTGGTTATATGCTGGATATGTTTTGAAAAATAAATGCAACAAAATTTTCTAATAAACTGAATAAAAAAGAAAAGGAGGAGCTAATTGAGATTTCGAGTTTTGGGTCTTGATAATATCTACAGAGCTTGGATGGAGCATTGTATACAAAAAATTACTTCAGAGGTACATAAAAAACTCAATTAAAAACAATTTCCCAGACATTTTAATAAGAATTGTAGTCTGGGTTTTAGTTGTATCTATACAATTTCAAGCTCATAAGATATAGATTGAAAAAAACATACTGCTTTATTATGTAAGAAATGGGAGATTTTATTTATAAAACCCAAAATGAAAGAATTAATAATGATAATCATGCAGTTTCTATTTAGATATAATAAAACAACTGAAGTATAAAACACCTAAGCAGATTTGTTTGAAAAGAAAATCGGGCCGGGCGCGGTGGCTCAAGCCTGTAATCCCAGCACTTTGGGAGGCCGAGACGGGTGGATCACGAGGTCAGGAGATCGAGACCATCCTGAGCTACACGGTGAAACCCCGTCTCTACTAAAAAAAAATACAAAAAACTAGCCGGGTGAGATGGCGGGCGCCTGTAGTCCCAGCTACTCGGGAGGCTGAGGCAGGAGAATGGCGTAAACCCGGGAGGCGGAGCTTGCAGTGAGCCGAGATCGCGCCACTGCACTCCAGCCTGGGCGACAGAGCTAGACTCCGTCTCCAAAAAAAAAAAGAAAATCAACATGAACCAATGATAGCCTGTGTTAAAAATATAATATAGTCTTAGGCTTATCTATGAATGGAAGTCAATTGTCTAGATAAGCATTTCTGTCAGCCAGCATTGCTCATCTGAACCACAGAAAAAAATAATACCATTAAAATAACTATTTTCTCAATTCTCCTAAGATACTACATAACTATCACCATTCTGGATATATATGAGATAAATTAATTCGTATATACTTGGATGCTTTAAGGCATTAGGACTTATTCTCTTGTGTAACCATGTTTAAGAAGTGCTGGTATAGATGAGGGCCACATCTGGCCTGCCGCCTGTTTTTGTAAATAAAGTTTTACTGGAACACAATCATGCCTGCTGTTTACATATTATCTGTGTTGCTTTTGTGCTATAACATCAGAGTTGAGTGGCAGGAAAGAAACTGTATAGTCAGAAAAGCCTAAATTATTTACTATCTGGCCTTTTGCAGAAATAAAGGTTTCCAAATGATTGGCTGAATCAATAAAGATAATTTGCCTACTGTAGACCATCCTGATTATATAATACCTAGAATATTCTGTCACATTTTCCACAAAAGATCTTGATAAAAATTAATTTCAAGAAAAAGATAAACAAAACAGTATAGGAATAGGAAACTTAATATATGTGTTTAATTCAATTCATCAAAAAGTATTTGTATCCTTTGTGTATATCAAACACTGTATTTGGTTTGGGGTAAAGAAAGAAAGAGCAAATATCATGTGTTCAGTGAATTTATATCCTAATAGGGAAAATACACATACATAAATGTAATGCTGTATGGCAGTGTTAAGTTAGAATTATGTACAAAGTGCTATCTAAACATAAGTTAATTTTGCTGATGGAAGATTGGGAAACGTTTCATGCAGAGTGTAAGTTTGACCTGCACTTTTAAAGAAAACTTTGGAAAATTTTCAGGCAGACAAGAAAGAAAAGAAGTATTCTAATGGAATGATATGCATAAGCAAATAATACAAGTTATAGTTGAGGTCTTTGTAGAAAGGTGAGTACAAAAATATTTTATAAGCCCAATGTAACTTTGCATATAACTTCTGACATCCTCATTCTGGTTCCTTCCACCAGCATGGAAATATTTTCATGATACAGCAGCTGCTAAATGACTTATTGGTACTTAATCCTTACTGTACATCAAGAACGTGAGAAAATGGAGGCAACCCTGTTGGGTGCTCTGTGCTTCAGCCCTTCTACATTCTTCTTTTGGCCGTATTCCCTACCACTAGAACAGATGTTCCTGAGACCAGGAGTCTAGACCCAGTTCAGTATCCCATTACCTCTTCTACACCATCTCCATGTACCAGGAACCCTGAAAATCCCTGATCCAATGCTCTGAGCCTATTTCCAAGGGCTGAATGAGCCTCCTCCTTTGTCTGCAAACCTCATCTCTGACATGTGTATCCTTAGGACCATACAGCCAAAAGGAGACTGCTTGTAGTTGAGAAGCTGGTACATGTGGGTCAGGGCATACATATGTACGAGAGGGACCTCATTGTGTGGAACAGAGGTGGAGGAAAAAGAAGGCGGGCAGCACTGAGCCTCCACTTGCACTTTTGTGGTAGACCTTCTAAATGTCATGGACAAGCCTGCAGCCAGAGGCCAGAAAAGAACAATCAACTGCTAGACATTGCTCCAGAGCTGCATATAGATTAGGCTCACTTGCAGAGGAAGCAAGAGCTCAATAAAACACCAAACAAAAATCATCCTGGGGAAAACCCTTGGCTAAAGGAAATAGAATAACGGATTCTGACCTTTTGATTAATCATCAATATTTTCTATCTCTTTGCCAAGATGAAGCATTAACAGCCCCTCTACCATTACTTTCAACATATTAAAGTGAGCCTCTTCTTTTCTGCATTCTTTTGAGTAGTTTGGCCCTTGCTTCCCTTTTCTTTCTCTCTTTCTTCTTTTTTTTTTTTAATTATACTTTAAGTTCTGGGATACCTTTGCAAAATGTGCAGGTTTGTTACATAGGTATACACGTGCGATGGTGGTTTGCTGCATGTTTCTCTTAAACCTAGTTGCACATTAAATCGTTTAGAGGAACTTGTCAAAAATACTGATTACTGGGACATAAAAGACTCAGTAAATTAGAATATATTTGCAAGTGGTAATGTACCACTGCTACATGCATCAACCCATCATCTACATTGGATATTTCTCCTAATGCTATCCCTCCCTTAGCACCCCAGCCACTGACAGGGCCCAGTGTGTGATGTTCCCCTCTCTGTGTCCATGTGTTCTCATTGTTCCACTCCCACTTATGAGTGAGAACATGTGGTGTTTGGTTTTCTGTTCCTGTGTTAGTTTGCTGAGAATTATGGTTTCCAGCTTCATCTATGTCCCTACAAAGGATATGAACTCGTCCATTTTTTATGGTTGCATAGTATTCCATGGTGTATATGAGCCACATTTTCTTTATCCAGTCTATCATTGATGGGCATTTGGGTTGGTTCCAAGTCTTTGCTATTGAGAATAGTGGTGCGATAAACATACATGTACATGTGTCTTTATAGTAGAATGATTTATAATCCTTTGAGTATATACCCAGTAATGGGATTGCTGGGTCAAATGGTATTTCTAGCTTTAGATCCTTGAGGAATCACCACGATGTCTTCCACAATGGTTGAACTGGTTTACACTCCCACCAACAGTGTAAAAGCATTCCTATTTCTCCATGTCCTCTCCAGCATCTGCTGTTTCCTGACTTTTTAATGATCGCCATTCTAACTGGTGTGAGATGGTATCTCATTGTGGTTTTGATTTGCATTTCTTTAGTGACCGGTGATAAGCTTTTATTATATGTTTGTTGGCCATATAAATGTCTTCTTTTGAGAAGTGTCTATTCATATTCTTTGCCCACTTTTTGATGGGGTTGTTTGTCTTTTTTGTAAATTTGTTTAAGTTTCCTGTAGATTTTGGATATTAGCCCTTTGTCAGATGGCTAGATTGCAAAACTTTTCTCCCATTCTATAGGTTGCCTGTTCTTTCCATAGTTCAGTGATCTCTGAGCTTCAAGAATTTATGAGGAAGAGAATTTTGCATTGATTAAGACTTTTAAATATATGGGAAATACCTAATTTATTTATAATTACTTTATAATTTAATTATTTCTCATTAACTGCACATAAAAGTATCTCAAAACAAATAATAATTTGTCTCCAATATATCATGATCTAACTTTAATTATTTTAAATATGTTGTTTTGCTCAAATTGCTCTTTTCATATTTTTTAAATGCTACAACAACCCACAATATTTTGTTTTTAATGAGTTTTAAGACTAAGCATTACTTAGTTTGCCCCAGTTTTTCATACATTGTAGATTCTGCTTAAAATAGCTTTGCCTTGTTTATACACATGCATTTACATGACTATTTAGGCTTTTAGGTCAATTTTTTAATGTAAAATTTATAAGTAGAGAAAAGTAAGCAATGTGCTCAACTTATTAGGGACCAGAGACAATTAATTCCTGTAGGAAGACTATAGATTTTAATCCACAGCTTATCTATAAGGTTATTAAAAATTACATAAATGACTAAAAAGGTTGTTTTTTTTTTCTATTTCTTCATTGAATGAAACTTTTTTTTTTTTTAAGCAAAGTAACAAAAGGGTGAGTAATTTGATATATCTAGACTGGGCTAGCTAGAGCTGTACTGGAGAATTTAACCAGAGTCAAGTTCTAGAAGACTGTGTGTGCCATGCTAAACTACTTGGTCTTTATGATGTGGTCAGGGGGAAAACCATTTGGTCTTTATCATGTGGACAGTAGAAATCTGGCAGAGTTTTTTGTTGTTGTTGTTTGTTTGTTTTGTTTTTTTGGACAGTGTGGATGAGCAGATCTGGGTTTCAGATATATTCTTGGAACTGTGAAGGACTATTCGGAGGGTGAAGATTCTAAAAGGAAAAATAAAAATAAAATAAAAAATAAATCAGTTAGAAGGTTGTTACCACAGCCCTCATCAGAGGAATTGGTCCAGACCAGGGCAGTGGCAGTGGCAGGGGGAGGGAGAGACAGAACGGACTCATCAAAGAGAAAGAAGTGTTATTTATGGGAAACGGGAATGTTTAGTCTAGAGAAAAGAATCCATACACAAGGTTTTGAAGTGGAGACTTTTTGTCTGGTTTTGAAGTGAAGTTGAATTCTCTTTCTCTTCCTCTGTCTCTCTTAAAATTTCCATAGACATACAGCTTTTGATGGAGAGTGTGTTTTCCCCTAGAGGAGGCATTCCAAACATGGAAGCAGTGGAGTGGTACAAGTTGCAATAGATTATAGATGACAGTCTAGTTATACTAGATCTTAGATATTATTTAGATAAATGATTACAAATAAATTAGATTAACTTGAGTGAGGATAAAAGGAAAGAAATTATCAATAGTGTGTTACTGAGATGGATGTAGCAGTGGTATTAACATTTGAGTAGTACTTTCTGCTCTTCTGCTCAATATTATTTTTTCTAGACTACATTGTAAACCCCATCACCTTTTTCCCCTAGCACAGTTCCTAGCACATAGTGGGTACTTGATATAATTTAGGATGAACGAATGAATCATCAATGAAGAGTATTAGGCAGATATGCTTATATACATTTTATCCCACTACACATGCTTCTCTTAAACTTAGTTGCACATTAAATCATTTGGATGAACTTGTCAAAAATACTGATTACTGCGACCTACCAAGACCCACTAAATTAGAATATCTTTGGAAGTGGGAGAAGTATAGACATGAAATATCACATACTAATATTTTCAAAAGTTCCCTGGTAAACATGCAGCCAGAATTGAAAACTGCTTCTACATTGCACAAATGTTTCTTTATCTATAACCAATTTTCCTTTGTTTTAGGGAAAAGGCTGATTCTTAAATGGCAAGTTTGCAGTTCCATATCATTTTTATGTAGATAGCAACTGCTGATAAATTTTCTTGCCAAATAATTGCTGGAAAATTAAGTGCAGCTACTTACTTGGTTCTCTCAGAGTCAATATTAAAATTATCAGTGGTGAAATGCTTGTGGTGGCAGCAGAACCACCATTATGATCATAATGAGAAAAGGGCATTTGAACTATTTTCTTAAAATTATAAATCAGGTCAGGACATGGTTTCTGTGAAAATATGGTGTTCCACTGGAAAACAGAGAAGTGTTCCAAAAACTGCACATTGCTTTTTCTGAGGGAAAATTCCCTTTTTTTGTGTAACTCACCCACTGCCAGAGCTCGGATATATTCCTCTTCAAAGTCACATTATATATAATATGCTAGCTATAATAAGCAAATATATAATATGCTAGATAGTGATACATGTTCTGATTAAAAATAAAGCAAAGAAGGGTGTCATACATTTAAATAAGGAAATCAGAGAATGTCTTGATGAGAAGGGGGCATCTGAATAAAGGCTTGACTGAGGTGAGGGAATAACTATCTTGGAAAAGGTGAAGGGAACATCAAGTGCAAAGGCCCTGAGGTAGAAATACTCCTGGCATATTTAAAGCAATGAGGACAATTCAGCTATATGAGAATGAATTTGGATTTTTAAAAATCAGTGACAAAATCAATGGAAGGGAATTTAAATCATGTAGGACATCATAGGCTAAAGGATGACTTGGCTTTTATTGTGAGTGAGGTTGGAAGCCACTGGAGGCTTGTGAGCAGAGGGCTAACAGTGGGGCTGGTTGGACTTTGGTGTGAACAGGATCTCCTGGCTACTGTGTTGAAAATAGACTGAAGTAGGGCAACTACTATTTTTGGCAGTGGTTTTGACCTCTTCTCTGTAGCAGCTTTATCTGAGTTAATCTGATTATGTGGAGCAGAGGTCAGACATAGAAGAGGCAAGTCTATTTACAAAGAGAAGCTGCTGCTGAGAAATCAGGGTTAAATTAACAGATAAAATTCAGGAAAGCCTGGTTTCGAGATACAAGTCATATAGCGGGTCAGGATAAGATCATCATTAGCACACATGAATGCATGACTTTTTGACACAGAAACCGTCTTTGGGCTATATGTGCTTTACATACTATAATACCCAAATAACACAACAATCTGATTGTATTAATTTAAATTAAATTTTAAAAACAAATAATTTGCTATAGCTTTGAGGACTTTAAAAACTAGAGTATTTCTACTGTGTATCAATGGAGGAACTTTCTTGGATTAACAATATATTGGTTGCTATATACCCAAAGCAGTGTTATGCCTGGGATCTGTGCCCTTTGCTCTGGAAGCTCTCCAAACTAAAGTGGCAAGAATTTTAGGCAAAAGGTACAAATGAACTCAAGATTCATAAACACTCATGGAAATGATTTCACTCAGCACAATTTATGAGATTTTTTTTGTGTTCCAAGCACTTTACTATACGTGGAGGCTAAAGTGGGGAGGGGATAGTGTAGCACCAGGCTCCATGGGATAGGTAGGGTATCTTGCAGGGGTTATGAGGTCAGACTTTGGGCCAGAGAGACTGGAATTCTAACCCTAATACTTGCTGGGTTTGTGACCTTGAATAAGTTATTCAACCTTTCTAAGCCTCAGTTTTTTTGTTTTTTGGTTTTTTTTTTTATGTGTATCTTGTAACTACCAAAGGGTAGGATTTTGATTTGAATATGGCCACACCTAATTTCAAAGGGGGAAGATAAGTGCATGTTCACTATGTGCCGGAAAAAATTGAGGCCATGAATATTTGTTAGTGGTGAAAATAACAACAGATGGCTCCCTGCTCTGAGGGGCTGGTCAGAGTTGAGGTGGCTGAAGTAGTTGTCAGTGCATGAGGATCATGTCCTTTAGTTTAAGAGTTCCTGGAGAGCACTGAAAATAGCAAAACAGAGTGTTGGAAGAGTGGTGTTTTGGAGAGATTATCAAGTAGATACTTAAGCATAGGAAATCATCAGGGACCCAGACACAGAACCTCACATGGAAAACAATTTCTTTTTTTTTTTTTTTTTTTTAGGAAGCACTGACAAGATGTCTAGCTTTAACCCATACCAAGGTAGTATGAATGATTTATACCTCCAGGTGAGGGAGAGAGAAAATACCGTGACCTGTGGTCTCCACCCATTTACTAACTGGCTAACTTGAAGAATTTTTTAAATTCTACTGAACTCCACTCTCTTCATCAGTCAAATAGGGAAAATGATAGGGACATCTCAGATTTAAATGGGATCTGACAAAAAGTCTTTAGCACAGTACAAAGCTATCTTAGTAGGGATTATAAGTGGTGTCTCCTCTCCCCTTTGTCCTCTTTCTCTGTTCCTCAAAAACATAATTATTATTAGCTGAACCTCTACCCCCATAATGAGAATTAATTTAGGAAAGAGTGTGGACTTCCTGGAGGCATTGCTTCTGACCACGGCCCCCTGCTCAGATGTAGGGTAAAAGAGAGGAAGAAGAGAAAATGAAAGACAGAATGAAAGTTAATAGCCCTTTTCTGAGATTATCGACAATTTTCTTAACTGGAACAAAAACAAAATAGTTGGGGATTTCGTCTAGTTTTTGTAGCGGTTGGTCATAAAAGATAAAGAGCAGATACGGAATGGTGCACCCTTTGAAGACACATTACAGGGGCATGGTACAGAGGCAGATGTATGTCCTGGCAAAGGATGCTCCATGAGTAACTGCAGGGGTGGCAGAGCCTGCAAAGATTATTGTGACAGAAGTACTGACATTCTTGCAGCACCCTACCTTCTAGTGTATAGTATTGGCTTATGGCCAGCAGGCCAGTGAAAACAGAATATTGATTTCCTTCTATTGCTTGATGCACAGTTCTTTTCTTTACCTCACTTTCTCAGTGGGAAACATGTATTTTAAAATCCCCAAGACACCAGGCGCAGTGGCTCACACCTCTAATCCCAGCACTTTGGGAGGCCAAGGCAAGGAGATCATGAGGTCAGGAGTTGGAGACCAGCCTGGCCAACATAGTGAAACCCCATCTCTACAAAATATACAAAAATTATCCACGCATGGTGATGTGTGCCTGTAATCCCAGCTCCTTGGGAGGCTGAGGCAAGAGATTCCCTTGAACCTGGGAGGCGGAGGTTGCACTGAACCAAGATCATGCCACTGCACTCCAGCCTAGGTGACAGAGTGAGACTCTGTCTCAATAAATAAATAAATTAATAAATAATAAATAAAATAGTAAATAATAAATAAAATAAAATCCCCATGGCTGTATTCCCTGAAAGGATGCAATAAGAAGGACACATTCTCTCTGTGCTACTCTTCCAAAACATTCACAGTGTTAATCATGAAAAAATACCAGAAAAATCCAGACTGAGGGACATTTTACAGATTATGTGACCAGTACTCTTCAAACGTGAAGATCCTGAAAGACAAGGAAAGACTGAGAAATTGTCACAAATTAGATGAGACTAAGGAGACATGATGAAATACAACATAGTATCCTGAATTGGATCCTGGAACAGAATATCAGTAGAAAACTTGAAAAATCTGAAGACAGTCTGTAGTTTTTCATTAATTTTAATTTATCTGATAAATGTACCATGATTATGTAAGATACTAACAGTAGGTGAAGCTGAGTAAAGAGTATATGAAAACTCTTTGTGGTATCTTTGCAACTCTTTTATACATCTAAAATTATATCGAACTAAATTTGAGAAAAAAATCTGTGACACAAACTACAACTTGCTCTCTTGTACAATGCCAGCCCTGTAAATCTGCAGAACCGCAGCCCTCCAGGTTTTTGGTTTCTTATCAGCGTTTGGGATACTGTGCCCTCCTCTTTGTCTGAGTCTTTTCCAAACCAATTTCATTGAAAGGCCTGGGAAATGAAAAATTATGGAAAAGGAAACTGAGGAAACTGAGCAGTGCTCATGGAAGGTGAAGGAAACTCTTCAGAGCTAGAACTTAGGTCATATTTCAGAACATCAAAAAGACAATTATGAGGGCCAGGTGTGGTGGCTCATGCCTGTAATCCCAGCATTTTAGGAGGCCGAGGCGGGCAGATCACCTAAGGTCAGGAGTTCAAGACCAGCCTGATCAACATGGAGAAACCCTGTCTCTACTAAAAATACAAAATTAGCTGGATGTGGGGGCGTGCACCTGTAATCTCAGAATCTCAGGAGGCTGAGGCAGGAGAATTGCTTGAACCCAGGAGGCAGCAGTCGTGGTGAGCCGAGATCGCACCATTGGACTCCAGCCTGGGCAATAAGAGCAAAACTCCTCCTCAAAAAAAAAAAAAAAAGACATCTATGAAATAAGGGAACTCACTTAGATAAAGACTAACATGGGGAAGGGAGGAAACCCTTTTTCTACTTCTGTCTCTATTATGTTTTCCTATGTTAACTCATATACCAAGATTATATGAGAAAACTTTTCCTTATAAAGAGACAATTAATAGAAAGTAGTAATTTACAATAATCTTGGAGAGATAAAAAAGGAAGACACTAGTCTCAGAAATTTAGAAGCATCTCATGAGCCACAGATAATCATAAAATGATCTGAAAATGTGGGCTTGGTGCAATTGCTTCTATTGTCATTTTAATTTATTGCAAAGAACAATCAATAAGAGGATTACTTCTGTAGTCACAACTGTTATTTGGTTATGTATGAGTTAAACATTTGGTTGTCTCTAGGGATGTGGCAGTGCTGCCAAGCAGCTAATATGTATGAAGAACCAAGCATGAGTTGGGACATATATGTTGACCTTTATGATTTGGAAGTTTTAATTATGACAACTTTTTATTACTGATTGCTGGCTTAAAAAAAATTGTAACCCCTTCCTCCAGGTAGGTGGAGCTTCAGTAGGGCTAAAGCCACTTTAGCGTCTCTTGTGTCTGCTTTATTTGCTCTAGGGCATGCCATACTCAAGAAGAGTAGACTGTGGTATGTGGCATAAGATATCCAACTTCTCAGATTTATTTTTATGCCTCAAAGTTGGCTTCCATTTTTAGCACACTAAACCATCCTTCTGGTTTTACTCATATAAATGTAACAACATTGACCTCCCATGCTATATGTTTACTCAGCATATTCCTTCAGTTTTATTTCTACATGTTGAATTTTCCCATTCTATCCCAGAGGGTTAGAGCTTAGAAACATTGGACTCTCTGATCTTGAATATTAAAGCTGACAGAGTATACAGAAAGTATTGTTATTGATTCCTTTCATTCACGTGGATTTATCATTGTTTTGTCACATTTACCTCATCTATTTCTTTCTTCAACACATTTTTCTGACATATTTGAAAGTAAGAAGCAGAAAACATGATATATGACTCTTAAAGTCTTCAGCATCTCTCATAATCATGAGGACTTTCTCCTATAATAAACCCAATACCATTATTACACCCAAGAAATTTCACATGATATAATACCATTATCTAATATATTGGCAATTTTCTGCAATTGTCTCCAAAAATATTCTTCTTCTTTATAGTTTTTTGTTAATTCACTCCAAAATTCAATCAAGGATCACACATTGCATGTGGATAATTTAAAACTTCTCTGAGCTCCTTTCCTAAAAATGATTTGTCTATTGAAGAATCCAGCTGATTCACCTTTCTCATATCCATTTAAAAATGCTTATCTCTTCAAATAAAAGAGAGAAGTGGAGGAGGGAGGAGATGCATCGCTTTCATTCATCCCAAATTATTTTATTGTGCATTGCTCTAAGTTATAAAAACCCCTGGGTCTCCAAACAATAAAACAAAACACCACATTGTCACCTGTGAAGCAGTTCTCAATTAAGTCATAATATCACTTCTTATCTTTTTCATTATACTATGTATTGCCAATAAAATTTACTTCCTATCTTTCATAATTAAACATTAAACATTATAATATGTGTTTTTAACATTTTCAACTAATAATAATCAATGAGAATTCAAACACAAAGCAACATTTTAAAATTGGAGCCTTATAATATTATACTTTTGTTTTGTTTTGTTTTGGAAACAGGATCTTACTGTGTTGCCCAGGCTAATGTGAGGTGGCATAATTATAGCTCACTGTAAGCTCAAACCCTGGGCTCAAGTGATTCTCCTGCCTCAGTTTCCCAAGTAGCTGGGACTATAGATGCTCACCATCATGCCTGGTTAATTTTTATTTTTATATGTATTTTGTGTAGAGATGGGGTTTCACTATGTTGACCAGGCTGATCTTGAATTCCTGGGCTCAAGCAATCTTTCCGCCTTAGTCTCCCAAAGTGCTGGCAGTAGAGGCATGAGCCACCACACCTGGCCCTACACATTTTAAAAACAAAGTGCTTAAGTGTATTTATTGCAGATAATTATGTTAGGTGATCAATAAGTAGCTTTAAGTTTAAAAATGTTTTTGTATTGTAAAAAGATGGAACTACAATTTAGGCAAAATAAAAAATATGAATTTTGTATCTTACAGAAGAATTTATGTTTTTATTTATCCATGTAAACATTCTCTCAGTATCTTTCATTAGCTCCCTTCTTGTCTTCCCAGCTTCTGAACATTGAGAAGTGTACCAAGACTTAGTCCTTGGACCTCTTCTCTGTGTATTAAGTCTATCTCATACTTTTAGCAATTTGGGCTGAATTAGAGATTTAAGTACCTTTTTATAAGTGATGACTCCCATATTAGTGTCTCCAACTTGAACCCTTCTCTCGAATTCCAAACACCAAAAATGTGTATCTTAACTTAGTTATCTAATTGACATACCAATTTAACACATCGAAAACTGATTCCCAATTCCCTTTCCCATTCCGAACCTTTTCTCATAATTTTTCCAATCTCTATTCTTATGTTCCAGCTGCTTTGGCGAAAACCCTGAGTCATCTGCCATCATCTCTGACTTTCCTCTTTATCTCTCACCCACATATAATTGTTCAACCTGCTGACATTATCTTGAAAACATATGCATAATCTGTCTACTTAAGTCACTTCCATAGCTAACACTTAGGTTCAAGTCACCTGTATCTTTTTCCAGATTCTTTCAATAGTCCTCTTATTGATTTTCCTACTTTCTCTTTTGCCTCACTTAAATCTGTTCTCAAATAGCAGCTGAAAGGATTACATTTATAGAGAAATCTGATCATGTCACTTTCTGCTCAAACCATTTGCTTCCCAAAAGCCAAGTTCTCATAATAACATATAGAGTCCCATATACTTGAATCCTAAGTTACCTCTGAGATGTGATCTCCTCTTCATGGCTCCTTCTGCTCCAAGTACCCTGTCATCTCTGAAATACTCCATCTACCCCTTATCTACTCACATGTCTTATTCCCTTGCTGTCCTTAAGCTTTTGCTCAAATGCCATACTGTTCTTAAGTGTTTTCTGCCGTCTCTATCTAGATTGCAGCTCCACCCCTCCCTGTTTTATTTTACTCTGTAGCACCTACTACCATGTAACACACTCTGTATATGCCTATCTTCTTGAATGTCTTCCTCTCCAGCCCCACTGTCATCCCTGCAAGGATGTAAGCTCCCTAGGGGCAAGGAGTTTGATCTGTTTTGACTAAATTTAGTCTGCTACCATAATCCCATTTTCTGGCAGAATGCCTGGACCTCTTCAAGGAAACCTATAAATGTGTTTGAATTAGTAAATGTATGAAGGAATGTGATTAACTTTTGAAAAAAAAGAGTAATTGAGATATTTTGTGGGTTTTTTTTGTGCAGATGTTATTATACCAAACATGAGCCGTGTAGTACTTACACTATGCTTTTATTTCCTAAAAAAAATTGGTGAAGCTATTTTTAATAAGTCTACAAAGTCAGGAACACAAAACTCTGCTTAGATCTTGTAATTATGAATAAAAATTGAAAGATTATCAATTGGAGAAGTATTCAATGAAGTCCTAAAACTTGAACTAGGCCTTAAATTAAGTATATAGGATTTAGAAATACTGAAGGATGAATAAGAGAATGTTCCAGGAAAGAGAAATGATGTGAGGCTAAATTGAACAGAAGAAATGTTACAAGCATTCTTTCTTCCCTGAAGCAGAGTGTTCCTTTTAAAGAAGTAGTAGACATTTTGTTTTAGGGCTATAGGTAAAGACTAGTATATGATGACCTTGATAAAGTGCCATCTTTGAAAATTTAGGATAGTAGAACAAAAACACCACAGACTGAGTGGCTTAAGCAACTATTTATTTCTCACAGTTCTGGAGGTTGACAAGTTCAAGATCAAGGCACTGGTGGATCCAGTGTCTGGCAAGAGTCTGCTTCCTATTGTATCCTCACATGGCACAGAGAGAGCGCGATATCTCATGTCTCTTCTTTTCATCATGAGGGCCCCACCCCCATGGATTTATCTAACAGTAATTACCTCCCAAAGACCCCACCTCAAATTCCCATCAAATCAGTCTTAGGGCTTCAACAAATGAATTTTGAGGGGACACATTCACTCTCTAGTAAGAAATAAAGACAATTTATTTTATCCTCTAAACATGAAGGATTTATTAAATGGTGACTTATTTGTGGGAGAATGAGGAAATAAATGGGGATGAGGAAATAAAATGGCCAAACAAGGATTTGTGATAAGTAATAATCTACCTGTAAAATGAATTAAATATAAGAAGGTTTGAAAGTAAGAAACCTGGATTGACAATTATTTCAATACAGTGATGACAAAGCAAAAAATAATAATAATAATAATGCCAGAAACATTAAAAGGTAACTGTCCTAAAGCATGAGAGGAGAAAGAGGTCGTAATTGGTAAAAATGAGTTGCAGAAACCTACTGCAGAGTGAGTGAAAAGGGAAGCCTTATCTCAGAAGATGACATAGAACAGAGTATTTCAGGCAGAAGGAGAACAATTGCACAGTCCTCCTGGAGAGTATAAAGGAACAGGTAAAAGCAGCATTGTGTTCAGATGAAAAATGGCAGAAGATACGGCCAAAAGTAAAGTTAGAGGCCTTGAAGAAATAAAGTTTTGTGATGCCTTAGAGTTAACAAAAATTAGGGTGTCATTTGCTTCCATAGAGGAGGTATGCTTCAAAGAAAGTTGAGCCCATTGCGAATGTTAAACAGGAGGAAAATCTATGGGGACCAATATAAGCAAATGCCTAAGTGGCATAAACAGCAGTCAAAAAACAAGAATAAAGCAGGAAAAGACTGATAAGACTGAGCAGAAAACAGTGTGCTGGAAAGGCAGAACGGGCTCTGTAAGAAAGCAATCTGACTGTTTGAAAGTCTTAGAGGTATGAAGAGATTTTTGTTATTGCTTTTCCTCCTACAGTCAAGGCTGCTTAACATTTACTTACGCCTAATGAATGTGAATTTGGCATCCAGAATGCCATAGGAGCTAAATACACAAACTTCAGCAAACCTTTATTTGCACTTAGTGCTCTTGTTTTTGCATTTTCTCAAACATAAACATTCAATTGAGAAGAAGTACTATGTTGGCCATTAAGAAACATTTGTAGCAGCAAAATGGTGGAGAAACATGATGCTGACAGCTTGCATGCATTTCTCTCCATTTGGCAATTAAGGACTTCCACTGAGGCAAATGTTTATGCTGAGATTGTAATGTTTACATTGGCTATTTTCAGTGGGTTGCATTTCTAGAAATATCCTACAAAACAATATTCCCAGGAAATAATTAACAAAAAACGAATTCAGAATTTTCCAAAGGCTGACCTTATAGCTCCTAAAATTCTTGGAGTTTTAGGAGCTATAAGTGGATTCACAAACATAGTAAATTTGAATTGTGTATTTCCAACCACTTAATTAGTTTAATTCAACATCAACCATGCCGCTAGTACTGCTAAGGTGTTTATTCTTAATAAGAGGAGGAATGCTAGGTCTTATAAAGGGGAAAATGTTACGATGGGTTAAGTGGATACATACAAAAGAAAGATTGTAATAATAAGAAAAAGTGATATAAAAATAGACAGAGATAACTTTCATTTCTATCTGAGGGAATATCCAATTAGCCTTCTCTATAGTGTTAGAACACAGAATAGATCTTGAAATACAGGTAGCATATAAATAGTAAGTTATGTCCTAAGAGTTAGAAGGACAGACTTGTCAACCTCCACTCATAAATGTTTTGAATTAAGTGTGCTACATAGACACATTTCAAATAACAAATACAATACTTTCACTGTTCATGTATAGCTTATATACTATAAGGTATTCTGGCTAAGATTATACTTGATAGAAACTTTTCAAACACAAATATATGGAGTAGCGACTAATAGTTGCATCATTTCAAGTGAAAATGAGACATTTCTCCAAGACAGATTTATTTTTTCTTTTCTGTACTGTGTGACAGTAGAGTATAGTAACTAAGAGAAAAGTAGGGAAAGGCTAATTTTTTAAACTATATTATTTTTCTCCCAGTTCATAATCAAAACTGTCTGATAATTTTTGTCTGTGTTATTTTGGTTGCTTTCAACTGGTGCATTGAAACATGTACAAATGCAAACATTCAAATAAAGAACGCTAATGTCCTTGATCATAGGTAATGCATCTTGAGTTTTCCTGGTCCTCCCAAAGCATTTTGTAAAATACTTAAAAAAGATATATTCTGAATATTTTTACCTATTAATAATATATATACACCCATATATATTAGATGTCTATATACATATAGAAATAGATATTAGAATACTGAGCAACTAAGGAACCAAATTTTAAACTCTTTCCAATGCTTTAAGGATAATTGCCTGAAAATTAATGAATTATTTGAGTCATTAATAATTCCAATTACTATAGTTTATTATTTTTGTATCTCTCAATGTTACCAAGTCAGCACATATTGAGAATATGGTAAACTGTATATCTGATCCAAGAAAATTTGGTCTTTGGTGATTTGGCCTAATTTGTCGAAATAGGACAGATACTTGTTTATGTGGCTAATCTGCAGTCATAGAATCATTGTGCTGTGCCTCATTGTATACATATATTCCGTTAGGTAGCTTATTCATTCTAACACATCAAGACCATGCCCTTTTGAGATACATCATTGTGAGAAGGTTAAAAATGAAAGGACCATCCATCGCTTCAGAGTTATGTGTTCTCGTATGGGAGCTAGACAACTGTACAAACAATTATAGCACCATACATATATATTCTCATCAATGGGAAACCTGAGGAGAGGTTTCCAAATTTTGTCTGAAGATCATAGGCTTCCTAGAACAGGGGATATGCCATCAAAGCCCTAAAGAATGAAGAAGAGTTTTCTAAATAGACAAGGCAAGGAAGAGCACCTTAAACAGAGGAAACAATGCAAAATTAGTAAAATAAGTGTCTTAGGAGTAGGCTGTAAGGCCCGTGGGCTTTTGAGTGAGTAACAGAATTCACTCAAATGCTATCAGGTGCCATGATAATGGATATTGTGACAGAAAGAGAGAGAGATGTCTTTGTATTGTTCCTTTGTCTCTCTGTGGGTGTGTTTGTGTGTGTGTTGGGGGTAACTTCAGTGAAATCCCCTATTATGACAGAGCAGGGAGGCATAGGATATGATCCTTGAAAACCCTCCTAAAAATGGCAAAATGTCAGGTGAAAAGAATTATGGTGGTAGAGAAAGGAAACAGATGAGAATGTAGTACACTTACTCACTTGTCAATAAAAATTGGAGTTGATTGTGGCTTTATTATGGTCTTATTCTGTGTATGACAAATGTTTCATGTTTGTCTGATTCTATTCTCCAAAGGCAAATATAAAAAGAAACTGGAATAATAAAATAACAGGAACAGACAATGAAATATAGACCATCAAACCTTCCTAATTGTTGTGTATAATAATGTTACATAGGAAAACTACTTTCTCTGGTTTAAATAAAGGAATTATCAGCCACAACTAATGTATCCACTAAGTAACTATATCACGTGACTTTTTAAATCAATAATTTAAAAGTGATAATGAATAAAAAATTAAATGAAAATTCAGAGGTTAAACATAAAAACAAATTATGGGCCTCGTCCTCACACACATTTCAAATTACCTTTAAGGATGATATATTTATTTTGCCTTCTATGGTGATTTATATTAATTATTCTTTCTGTGTAGTTTTGTCAGCTTTTTCAAATATCACACTGGCCATTAAACATCTGTCATTTTCATGACATTATACCCACACTGTTTGTTTCTTGCCTTAAAGAAATAACTGGAATTGACAGTGGAAGAATCCTAAGTGTGGGCCTGATAGAATTGAGAAAGCATGAGTGTGAGGTATCAGCCATGGAAGCTTATTATTGCCACTGCTATATGGCAATATCAGTACCTATACATTGGCAGGATTTGGAGACATATAGCTTACTCTTAGGATCACCAGTGACAAGGCCCTCCCACCCTTAAAAATGCAAGCTTTGAGTTTGTTTCAGTAATAATAATAATAGTAATAATAATAATTCATTGTTAACACTTACCAAGTGCTCATACTTGTCTAAGCACTTAACTTGAATAACTTAGTTAAATCTCACAACAACCCAATAAGACTGTGTTGTACCTGAAAATTGTATCAATAATATAATTTCTAGAATTACTATGTTTTTTTGTCTTTTATATGCATTGATATCCTGAAAGTTTTCTGCGTGGTATATTTGTTTATGTTGCAATGTTCATGTTATCATAATAAGGTGACAGTAGCAGTACAGTGTTAGTGATTAAACTGAACTTTTGTTACCAGATAGCTGGGTTCAAGTACTAATTCTGCCACATAAGACACTAAGGCATGTAAGGCACTAAGCAAATCACTTAAACTCTTTGTGCCACCATTTCCCTACATGTAAAATGAGATAATCATAGTAGCAACAACATAGGGTTATTGTTTATATTCAATAATCTGATACATATTGAGTGCCTAGAACAGCACTTGAAATATAGTGAAATTATATTTACTATTAATAATCCTATGAGTTACATTGCATTTAAAAATTAATTTATAACCCTAAAAATGTATGATAATGTGTACAATGAGCTAAATCAAATGTAAAGTCAAAATATGAATGTTCTGTCAGAATGACTTCATATATGCTGGAATTATCTGTGTTATAATTTAATAAATTTAATTGCAGATGGGATACTTAGTCTGTATTAATTGAACTTGCCAAGTCATTTAGTTCCAAAAATTATGTCAGTTATATTATTATACATGTAACATTCAATGTTCCTTAAATAAAGGGTATCAAATTATTTGCAGTTTCAGACTTTCATATTTTGCCATCAATAATGACAAATAAAAATTTACATTTTGTTGTCTCACAGAAACTTGTATTTTAAGTGATTTATTTACTATTTTGTGACTTGGGTTATACATTTCTTGCACAAAATTTGAAACACCTTTTTTAAAACAAATTTTCATGTGAACTTGTGATTCATTTGTGTTCTAGCACACAGCATTTTCTTATGTCGCTAAATATCCTTGAAATAATTATATTGTAGCTGTATATTATATTGTTAATAATTTTATCATATCACTTACTGAATCACTTCCTTTGAATTACTGATTCAAAGAAAGAAAACATTTTAAAACATTTTGATACCTGTAGTTAAATTTCATTTCCAAAATTAGTTATATGAAAATTATCACAACTTATAGCCTTAATAGAAATATGGGAATTTAAAATTAGCAATGCTATTTTTATTTTAATGAAAGATATTTAACATACAAAAATTTTAAATTATGCCAAAATAGAGATTTAAAAGCTGAGATTAAATTTAGTCAAATGCTTCTCTTGCTAGAATGAGGGTCTGGCCTATTATGTGTATTCTCAATGGTTATTCATCTCCTAGTACTCTAATGAATATTGCTATTATGTGAATTGGTGGAGTATACTTAAGTTACAGAATGTGAATTTTAATTGTATAAAAACATGATGACGGCCGGGTGCAGTGGCTCAAGGCTGTAATCCCAGCACTTTGGGAGGCTGAGACAGGCGGATCACGAGGTCAGGAGATCAAGACCATCCTGGCTAACACGGTGAAACCCTGTCTCTATTAAAAACTACAAAAAACTAGCCGGGCGAGGTGGCGGCGCCTGTAGTCCCAGCTACTCGGGAGGCTGAGGCAGGAGAATGGCGTGAGCCCGGGAGGCGGAGCCTGCAGTGAGCTGAGATCCGGCCACTGCACCCCAGCCTGGGTGACAGAGCGAGACTCCGTTTCAAAAAAAAAAAAAAAAAACATGATGACAAATGAAGCCTGGAAAAAATTTTGAATATTATTATACAACATGAAAATATTAATATATTTGAGGGTATTTTTGCCTCCCATAATCACCATTAATCCCACCTCCTCCAGAGTGCTCCTAGAACTCTTTGTACACATCTTCACCACTAGCCTCTGTCTCATTGTATATAACTATTTATGTGCTTTGTTTTTCCCACTAGGTAGTCAGCATCACTGTGGTTAAAACTTCTTCCAAAGTCTCTAGCATAGTGCCGGACTCAAAATAGTGTGGACTATTGTTTTTTTTTTTAATTTGTCCATTACATCCACCTCAAGAGTTTTTGACTTTTATTCTGTCAGCATTTTAGGATTTTTATTTGGTCTTACATAGGGCAGAAAAATGAAACTCTAAAAGTACCAGGATATTGTCAAATTATTAATAAGGAAATGACCTTCGCCCAGGCAATGCCACATTATTATTTTTTTTTTTCAGTGTCCTTTAAGAATACAGCACCATCAGTGAAAGAGTAGGGAGTTTTAAAAGTGATTCCTACCCCGAGGGATGCTTCAAACTTCTGCACAAAGGCAAGAAATAATTTACTTTTATAGGTCACCAAACCCAAAAAAAAGTGAGGAGGAAGAAAGGTGATTCTATAAAGTACTTTGAAATGATTACATTTATAATGTTATAAGTTCCCAAGTGTACAGCAGAAATTTCATTAAAATTGAAATATATATCTTACAGAATTGAAAATATTAAACTTCTGAAATAGAACCTTCTATGAAAGTTCTTTTCCGTTTTGATTTTTAAATACCTTATATAGTTTTTTCTTATAGTTTTTATAACTGTATTAAGAAAAAAATATATAGCATAAAATTTACCTTTAAAGTGTATGCTTCAGTGTTTTTAGCTTATTCACAGAGTTGAGCAACCTTCACTACTATTTAATTTTAGATCATGTGCATCACCCTATTCCCTGTATCTATTAGCAATTAATCCCCATTTACCCCATTTCCAAGGCCCTGGCAACCACCAAGCTACTTTCTTCCTCTATGGATTTGTTGTTCTGGATATTTCATATACTATAACTGAAATTTTACAATATGGGGTCTTTTGCTTTCAAGATTCATCTTCATTATAGCTTATACTTTATTTCTTCATATTGCCAATTAATATTCCATTATATGGCTGTACTGATTTTATCTATCCATTCATTAGTTAATAGATATTTTGATTGTTTTCATTTATTGGCTATTATTAACAATGCTACTATGAACATGCATATAAAATCTTTTTTATATACATGTGTTTTCATTTCTTTTGTGTGTATAACTAGAAGTGGAAGTGCTAGGTTATATGGTAACTCTAACATTTCAAATAAATGCTACACTGTCTTTCAAAGTGACTGTGCTATTTTGCAATTCTGCCAGCAATGATGAATTGCTTAATGTAGGGTTCTACATAACTTTTTAATATGCACAGTTGTCGTGGCAGAATTATTCTATCTCACATTTATAAAACACAGTTCAATTTTTATCACAAATAATATGTATCATAGCATATCCTGAAAATGTGTCTTCTTAAACTGTAAGCAGAATTTTAGCACTGGAACCCAATTTATTCTTTGTGATCCCAGCACTGTTTATATATATACTTTAAGTTCTGGGATACATGTGCAGAACCTGCAGGTTTGTTACATAGGTACACACGTGCCATGGTGGTTTGCTATACCCATCTACCCGTCAGCTACATTAGGTATTTCTCCTAATGCTATCCCTCCCCTAGCCCTGACCCTCTGACAGGCTCTGGTGTGTGATGTTCCCTTCCCTGTGTCCATATGTTCTCATTGTTCAGCTCCCCCTTATGAGTGAGAACATGCAGTGTTTGGTTTTATGTTCCTGTGTTAGTTTGCTGAGAATGATGGTTTCCAGCTTCATCCATGTACCTGCAAAGGACATGAACTCATCCTTTTTATGGCTGCATAGTATTCCATGGGGTATCTATGCCAAATTTTCTTTATCCAGTCTATCATTGGTGGGCATATGAGTGGGTTCCAAGTCTTTGCTATTGTGAACAGTGCTGCAATAAACATACGTGTACATATGTCTTTATAGTAGAATGACTTATAATCCTTTGGATGTATACCCAGTAATGGGATTGCTGGATCAAATGGTATTTCTGGTTCTAGATCCTTGAGGAATTGCCACACTATCTTCCACAATGGTTGAACTAATTTACAATCCCACCAACAGTGTAAAAGCATTCCTATTTCTCCACATCCTCTCCAGCGTCTGTTGTTTCCTGACTTTTTAATGATTGCCATTCTAATTGGCATGAAATGGTATCTCATTGTGGTTTTGATGTGCATTTCTCTAATGAACAGTGATGATGAATGTTTTTTCATATGTTTGTTGACCACGTAAATGTCTTCTTTTGAGAAATGTCTGTTCATATCCTTTGCCCACTTTTTGATGGGGTTGTTTTTTTCTTGTAAATTTGTTTAAGTTCTTTGTAGATTCTGGATATTAGACCTTTGTCAGATGGATAGATTGCAAAAATTTTCTCCCATTCTGTAGGTTTCCTTTTCATTCTGATGATAGTTTCTTTTGCTGTGCAGAAGCTCTTTAGTTTAATTAGATGCCATTTGTCAATTTTGGTTTTTGTTGCCATTGCTTTTGGTGTTTTAGTCATGAAGTCTTTGCCCATGCCTATGTCCTGAATGGTATTGCCTAGGTTTTCTTCTAGGGTTTTTATGGTTTTAGGT
>NW_012114364.1:4927923-5002021 GCF_000951035.1 Colobus angolensis palliatus | reverse complement strand
TTGGTGTTTTAGTCATGAAGTCTTTGCCCATGCCTATGTCCTGAATGGTATTGCCTAGGTTTTCTTCTAGGGTTTTTATGGTTTTAGGTCTTACATTCAAGTTTTTAATCCACCTTGAGTTAATTTTTGTATAAGTTGTAAGGAAGGGGTCCGATTTCAGTTTTCTGCATAGGGCCATCCAGTTTTCCCAGCACCATTGATTAAATATGGATTTCCTTTCCCCATTTCTTGTTTTTGTCAGGTTTGTCAAAGATCAGATGGTTGCAGATATGTGGCATTATTTCTGAGGTCTCTGTTCTGTTCCATTGGTCTATATATTTGTTTTGGTACCAGTAGCATGCTGTTTTGGTTACTATAGCCTTGTAGCATCGTTTGCAGTCAGGTAGTATGATGCCTCCAGCTTTGTTCTTTTTGTTTAGGATTGTCTTGGCTATGTAGGTTCTTTTTTGGTTCCGTATGAAATTTAAAGTAGTTTTTTTTTTCTAATTCTGTGAAGAAAATCAATGGTAGTTTGATGGGAATAGCATTGAATCTATAAATTACTTTGGGCAGTATGGCCATTTTCACGATATTCATTTTTCCTATCCATGAGCATGGAATATTTCTCCGCTTGTTTGTGTCCTCTCTTATTTCCTTGAGCAGGGGTTTATAGTTCTACCTGAAGAGGGCCTTCACATCCCTTGTAAGTTCTTATGTATTTTATTTACTTTGTAGCAATTGTGAATGGAAATTCACTCATGATTTTTCTCTCTCTTTGTCTGTTAGTGGTGTATATGAATGCTTGTGATTTTTGCACATTGATTTTGTATCCTGAGACTTTGTTGAAGTTGCTTATCAGCTTAGGGAGATTGTGGACTGAGACATTGGGGTTTTCTAAATATACAATCATGTCATCTGCAAACAGAGACAATTTGACTTCCTCTCTTTCTATTTGAATACCCTTTATTTCTTTCTCTTGCCTGATTGCTGTGGCCAGAACTTCCAATACTATATTGAATAGGAGTGATAAGAGAGGACCCACCTCATACAGCTGAGCTCTGGCTGGCATCTGGTGGGTGCCCCTCTGGGAGAAAGCTTCCAGAGGAAGGAACAGGCAGCAATCTTTGCTGTTCTGCAGCCTGCTCTGGTGATATCCAGGCAAACAGGGTCAGGAGTGGACTTCTAGCAAACGCAAGCAGACCTGCAGCAGAGGAGTCTGTTAAAAGGAAAACTAACAAATAGGAAGAGCATCAACATCAACAAAAAGGACATCTGCAAAGAAACCCCATCTGAAGGTCACCAACGTCAAAGACCTAAGGTAGATAAATCCACGAAGATGAGGAAAAACCAGTGCAAAAAGACAGAATATACCAAAAACCAGAACACCTCTTCTCGTCTAAAGGATCACAACTCCTTGCCAGCAAGGGAACAAAACTGGACAGAGAATGAGTTTGATGAATTGACAGAAGTAGGCTTCAGAGGGTGGGTAATAACACACTCCACTGAGCTAAAGGAGCATGTTCTAACCCAATGCAAGGAAGCTAAGGACCCTGAAAAAAGGGTAGAGGAATTGCTAACTAGAATAACCAATGTAGAGAAGAACATAAGTGGCCTGATGGAGCTGAAAAACACAACGTGAGTACTTTGTGAAGCATACACAAGTATCAATAGCGAAATTGACCCAGCGGAAGAAAGGATATCAGAGAGAGAAGATTAACTTAATGAAATAAAGCATGAAGACAAGATTAGAGAAAAAAGAATGAGAAGGAACAAACAAAGCCTCCAAGAAATATGGGACTGTCTGAAAAGACCAAACCTATGTTTCATTGGTGTACCTGAAAGTGACAGGGAGAATAGAACCAAGTTGGAAAACAGTCATCAGGATACTATCCAGGATAACTTCCCCAACCTAGCAAGACAGGTCAAACATTCAAATTCAGGAAATACAGACAACACCACAAAGATACTCCTCGAGAAGAGCAACCCCAAGACACATAATCATCAGATTCACTAAGGTTGAAATGAAAGAAAAAAATGTTAAGGGCAGCCAGAGAAAAAAGTCAGGTTACCCACAAAGGGAAGCCCATCAGACTAACCGAGGATCTCTCTGCAGAAATCCTACAAGCCAGAAGAGAGTGGAGGCCAATATTCAACATTCTTAAAGAAGACAATTTTCACCGGGCGCGGTGGCTCAAGCCTGTAATCCCAGCACTTTGGGAGGCCGAGACAGGCGGATCACGAGGTCAGGAGATCGAGACCATCCTGGCTAACCCGGTGAAACTCCGTCTCTACTAAAAAAAAATACAAAAAAAACTAGCCGGGCGAGGTGGCGGGCACCTGTAGTCCCAGCTACTCGGGAGGCTGAGGCAGAAGAATGGTGTAAATCCGGGAGGCGGAGCTTGCAGCGAGCTGAGATCCCGCCACTGCACTCCAGCCTGGATGACAGAGCAGGACTCCGTCTCAAAAAAAAAAAAAAGAAGAAGACAGTTTTCAACCCAGATTTCATATTCAGCCAAACTAAGCTTCATAAGCGAAGGAAAAATAAAATCCTTTACAGGCAAGCAAATGCTGAGATATTTTTGTCACGACCAGGCCTGCCTTACAAGTGCTCCTGAAGAAAACACTAAATATGGAAAGGAAAAACCAGTATCAACCACTGCAAAAACATATCAAACTGTACAGACCGTCGACTCTATGAAGAAACTGCATCAACTAACTGGAAAAAACCCCAGCTAGCATCATAATAACAGGATCAAATTCATATATAACACTATTAACCTTAAATGTAAATGGGCTAAATGCCCCAATTAAAAGACACAGACTGGCAAATTGGATAAAGAGTCAAGACCCATCGATGTGCTCTATTCAGGAGAACCATCTCACATGCAAAGACACACATAGCTCAAAATAAAGGGATGGAGGAATATTTACCAAGCAACTGGAAACAAACAAACAAACAGAAAAGCAGGGGTTGAAATCCTAGTCTCTGATAAAACAGACTTTAAACCAACAAAGATCTAAAAAGACAAAAAAGGGCATTACATACTGGTAAAGGGATCAATGCAACAAGAAGAGCTAACTATCCTAAGTATGTATGCACCCAATACAGGAGCACCCAGATTTATACAGCAAGTTCTTAGAGACCTAGAAAGAGACTTAGATTCCCACACAGTAGCAGTGGGAGACTTTAACACCCCGCTGTCAATATTAAATAGCTCAATGAGACAGAAAATTGACAAGGATATTCGGGACTTGAATTCAGCTCTGGACCAAGTGGATCCAATATACATCCACAGAACTCTCCACTCCGAATCAACAGAATGTACATTCTTCTTAGCACCACATCGCACTTATTCTAAAATTGACCACATAATTGGAAGTAAAACACTCCTCACATAATGAAAAAGAAAGAAAATCATAACAAACAGTCTCTCAGACCACAGTGCAATTAAATTATAACTCAGGATTAAGAAACTGACTTAAAACCACACAACTACATGGAAACTGGACAACCTGCTCCTGAATGACTACTGGGTAAATAACGAAATTGAAGCAGAAATAAGTAAGTTCTTTGAAACCAATAAGAAAAAAGACAATGTAGCAGAATATCTGGGACACAGCTAAAGCAGTGTTTAGAGGGAAATTTAGAGCACTAAATATCCACAGGAGAAAGCAGGAAAGATCTAAAATCAACAACCTAACATTACAATTAAAAGAACTAGAGAAACAAGATCAAACAAATTCAAAAGCTAGCAGAAGACAAGAAATAACTAAGATCAGAGCAGAACTGAAGGAGATAGAGACATGTAAAAGCCTTCAAAAAATCAACGAATCTAGGACATGGTTTTTTGAAAAGATTAACAAAATAGATAGATTGCTAGCTAGACTAATAAAGAAGAAAAGAGAGAAGAATCAAATAGACACAATAAAAAATGATAAAGGAGATATCAGCACTGATCCCACAGAAATACAAACTACCATCAAAGAATACTATAAACACCTCTACGCAAATAAACTAGAAAATCTAGAGGAAATGGATAAATTCCTGGACGTGTACACCCTCCCAAGACTCACCTATGAAGAAGTCGAATCCCTGAATAGATAAATAACAAGATCTGAAATTGAGGCAGTAATTAATAGCCTACCAACCAAAAAAAGCCCAGGACCAGATGGATTCACAGCCGAATTCTACCAGAGGTACAAAGAGGAACTGGTACTATTCCTTCTGAAACTATTCCTTCTGAAACTATTCCAAGCAATAGGAAAAGAGGGACTCCTCCCTAACTCATTTTATGAGGCCAGCATCATCCTGATGCCAAAACCTGGCAGAGATACAACGACAAAAAAAGAAAATTCCAGGCCAGTATTCCTGATGAACATCAATGTGAAAATCCTCGATAAAATACTGGCAAACCAAATCCAGCAGCACATCAAAAAGCTTATCCACCACGATCAAGTCGACTTCATCCCTAGGATGCAAGGCTGATTCAACATACCAAATCAATAAATGTAATTCATCACATAAACAGAACCAACGACAAAAAGCACATGATTATCTCAATAGAAGCAGAAAAGGCCTTCGATAAAATTCAACATTCCTTCATGCTAAAAACTCTGAATAAACTAAGTATTGATGTAATGTATCTCAAAATAACACAAGTGATTTATGACAAACCCACAGCCAATATCATACAGAATGGACAAAAGCTGGAAACATACCCTTTGAAGACTGGCGCAAGACCAGCACAGGTTTTCACACATGGCCATCACTTTCAAAATGTTCAATGAATAAATGGTGGAATTTATCATTTAGTAAAAATATGTGTTCCTGACCTCCTCATAATCATTCTCTGTCAAAGGAACTTTGTCAAAGGCTTTCCAGGTGAAAGTCTTTCAAATAATTAAAGGTAGCTATCTCTCCTTTCCTCTCAATCCTGAGGTTTTGTCTTTCTTCTTCAGACCAAATTCCCTTTTTTTTTTTCTTTTTTGAATTTTATTTTAAGTTCCAGGGTACATATACAGGATGTGCATATTTATTATATAGGTAAATGTGTGCTGTGGTGATTAGCTTCCCACATCAACCCATCACCTAAGTATTAAGCACAGCATACATTAGCTATTTTTCCTGTGCTGTCCCTTTCCCCGCTACCACCCAGACAGGCCCCAATGTGTGTTGTTCCCCTCCCTGTGTCCATGTGTTCTCATTGTTCAGCTCCTACATACCAGTGAGAACATGCGGTGTTTGGTTTTCTGTTCCTGGGTTAGTTTACTGTGGATAATGGCTTCCAGCTTCATCCATGTCCCTGCAAAAGACATGATCTCATTCCTTTTTATGGATGCATACTATTCCATGGTGTATATGCAACACATTTTCTTTATCCAGTCTATCATTGAGTTGGTTCCATGTCTTTGCTATTGTGAGTACTGTTGCAATGAACACTCATGTGCATGTATCTTTAAAATAGAATGGTTTATATTCCTTTGGGTGTATACCCAGTAATTGGATTGCTGGGTCAAATGATACTTGTGGTTCCAGGTTTTTGAGGAATCACCACACTGTCTTCCACAATGCAGACCAAACTTCTTAACTGAGAGCACTTTCACAATTGAAATGTTAATTTGTTTTAGTTGACTGAATTATTTTAAATGCAGTTCATATTTATGTGATATAAATCTAGATTTATTGTATTTTTCTTTATGAACTTAATTTTTATGTCACATTTAATCATGTGTCTCAAAAACTAGGTGATTGGCAGAGAGAAAATAAATACAGATTTTCAGGGATGATTCTCCAATGGCTTGAATTGCTTTTAATATCAATTCAATATTGGAACTTAACATCTATAAATAGTTCATCATGTTCAACTTCTGCTTTCGACTGTGTGGCAAATAGGAAAGTCTGAAAGACTTCTCACTACAAAAACCTAGACTAAATGCAACACAGATACTTTTAAACTCTCAAAATCACTTTCATGAAAAACCAAATCATTAAAAACCAGCATAGTGTATTCTGAAAGCTGGAGCACCCTGTAGATAACTGCTGATTCCAGGAACTAGAAACTTGAGGTTTGATGGCCATTGAGTACACTGAAAGCAGAACCTAGGAATGAAAGGAGGTCATAAAACTTCGGCATAAATCCGGAGCCTCTGAGGAGCTTCACTCTGAAAGAGATAAACGAGCGTAGAAAAAACTTATCATCAACAAAAAGACATCAGAATGACCATTAATATAAGCCTGAGTTAAGGTGGAGGGAAAATAAAAAGTTACCACAATGCTGTCCTTAAAAATGATGGTCACAAGGTCATGAGATCGAGACCATCCTGGCTAAAATGGTGAAACCCTGTCTGTACTAAAAATACAAAAAATTAGCTGGGCATGGTGGTGGGAGCCTGTAGTCGCAACTACTTGGGAGGTTGAGGCAGGAGAATGGCGTGAACCCTGGAGGCAGAACTTGCAGTGAGTCAAGATCACGCCCCTGCACTCCAGCCTGGGCGACAGAGTGAGATGCCGTCTCAAAAAAAAATAAAATAAAATAAAATAAAAAATAAAAAGAAGATCGGGGTTCACATTTTTAACACTTTCAACTTAAAGTAGTCCTTGAGTCATAATGCCTAGCAGAAGGAAAATATATATTCTCTCTGAAGTGCCTTCAGGTGGACCTTACAGAATTCTCAACAGATTAAGATAACCAAATATGAGCTTGCAAGCCAATATTTAAAATCACAGGAACAACTACATTGTCTTGTGCTGGAATCAGAAGAAATATTAGCAAATTATATTCTCGAATTTTAAAATTATAAAACATATTGTATAAAATAAGTTTAAAATGTTTACAGAATAACACTTTGAAAATAATGAAACATATATGCCATGTTTTAAGATTCATTCGCCAATAGCTTTATCAGGAACAAATTTTTTGTTCTTGTTTTTACTCAAATAAAAATGCTTACTAATCTGCATCAAACTTTAATGACTAAATATGAGCATTTTACTGTGATCCTTTAACAAATACAGTCTCTATGTCAGGCCCCATGTAAGGAGCTGGCAAAATAACAGAGGCCAGAACATTTCAGTTCTGGTTCTCACAGAGTTTACCATCTAGATACAGAGGTTTGTATGACAGAATAGAATTAAAGCTTCTAGTATTCTGTCTTAGTGGGATCTGAAGATTGACTGTCCAAGATTATTAACAAAAATCAAAGAAAGAGTAGTATGAATAATTAAAATTAGAAATAATTCACCTAGAAATCTCATTAATCTTAAAAGACCATTTTATTTTTGTTTTGTGTATCATTCTATTCTAGATAATTCACATTTCAACATCTATCTAGATTTTTCAATCAGTCAGGGTCCCTCTTTTGTATCTGCTAGTGACTTTATCACCTAAATGATTCTAAGAGTGATCTATACAAAATGATAGGGCAAAATTAGCAAACTTGTGATTCATTGGAAGAAGGCTAAACCTTCTTTAATTCATGGAAAACAGATTTAGAAATAATAATTTTTGCTTATGAAGTATAATACAGGATTTTTAAAGAATACAATCCAAAAGCAATAATTATATTTCAGAGCAATTAAGTTATAACAAAATGATATCGGTGCTAGTATGTATTTACAAATTTGGAATTGTTTAAAAGAAAAATTTAAAACTCCAGAAGAGGGCTGGTGCAATAGCCCATGCCTGTAATCTCAGAACTTTGGGAGGCTGACACAGGCAGATCACTTGAGGTCAGGGGTTCAAGACCAGTGGAACCAACATGGTGAAACCTCATCTCTACTAAAAATACAAAAATTAGCCAAGTGTCGTGGTGCATGCCTGTAATCCCAGCACTTTGGGAGGCTGAGGCCGGTGAGTCACTTGAGGCCAGAAGTTCGAGACCAGCCCACCAACATGGCAAAACCCCATCTGTACCAAAAATACAAAAATTAGTTGGGCTTGGTGGTGGGTGCCTGTAATTCCAGCTACTTGGGAGGCTGAGGCACGAGAATTGCTTGAATCCAGGAGGTGGAGGTTGCAGTGAGATGAAATCGCACCACTGCTCTTCAGCCTCGTTGACAGAGTAGTGAGACTCTATCTCAAAACAAATTAGTTAATTAAAATTTAAAAATAAAGAATAAAATTCTACATGAAGGAAATATTGAAAATGTTTTCTTACTTTGGTGTTAAACATTTTTTCCTATTTAAAATAAAGGATCAAAGTTCTTACTTGAAATATAATCTTTCTCTTGAAACATATTGTTAAAGAAAAATATGAGAAGAAAGAACATCTGAATACACACTTTGGCTCATAGCCATTTTTCCATTTTCCCAGGTAACATTAGCTTACATAAATAAAAATGAGTAAGGAATGCTATGGACCTGCAGTCAAATATGGTGATTATCTTGTGTTGATTTCTGTGCATAATATGGAAAACAGTCAATCATTCTAATGTAATTTATTGATATAAGTAAATAATAAACTAAGGCATGGTTCTGCAGTTGGACAATTTTTGGTAGGAGATCTTTCTAATTTGGACTATCAGCTATGCTTTGTATTTTGAAGAAGATGTAAAAAATTTACAATTCCAGAACAGGATGACCAATAAAATTCATCTTGGGTGCCAGTTTGGGTTATTAAATAGTTGCTGCCTAAAGTTCAGCATCAAAGAATATTATGGAGCTTCTTCAAGAAAAATGTCATGATAATTTCACGTCTCAGGCGAAGCAGTAGAGCGTGTCATCACATGTGTGGTTTATCTGATGAAGCTGCAGGAAGATGGTATAAAATAATCAAAAAAAAAAATCAATTTGTTATATATTCAGTTATATATTTTGCTATCAAGATGGAAATGTTTGTTTGTTTGTTTGAGATGGAGTCTCGCTCTGTCACCCAGACTGGAGTGCAATGTCTTGATCTCGACTCACTACAACCTCCGCCTCCCGGGTTCAAGCCATTCTTGTGACTCAGCCTCCCTAGTAGCTGAGATTACAGGTGCTGGCCATCATGCCCAGCTAATTTTTGTATTTTTAGTAGAGATGGGGTTTCACTATGTTGGCCAGGCTGGTCTGGAACTCCTGACAGCAGGTGATCCACCCGCCTCAGCCCCCCAAAGTGCTAGGATTACAGGCGTGAGTCACCGCGCCCGGCTCTACATGCAATTTTATGTACATGTATGTTTCTGTAGCAATTCAACATTTACAAGGCTTGTTTCATAAATGAGAAAATAGCTGTAGGATAGACAGAATTCAAGAGTTATTCATACTTCGAGTCTTTGCAAACTACTTATGAATAGTTGCAAAGATTAAGATAATATGTAAGTAATTTTATATACTTTTTCTTTTTGAAAATTGTATTTTACAAAGTGCTTCTCAAGAAAGCCAAGTCTTCTGAGATTCTTTGTGCTTCTACTGATTAGCAAGATACTCATAGCAAGGGAAGTCCCCTAGGAGCAGGAGAGAAGCTGGCATATTTTTAATGTGAAGTATTATTTGTTTTTAGTATATTTTTGTTTTTGCTGGGGGAGGGGATGTTAAGATGGTCATAAGGATGGGGATGGAAAAATTTCCAATGGCAATAATCAATAAATGCTATTGATGTTAAAAGAATTAAGTATCCACAAGCATACTGGTTTCTAAAAAGTATATTTCAGGGTTACATTACCTTGATGAATTTGGTAAGGTCCAGAGTCTGGCCCTTAGCCTGGCAAGTCTAGAAATTTAGTGTTTTTAATTTCTTTGAGGGGTTGCTAAACTAATAAGAAGGAGGATAAAATTAATAATGTCATTCACCTGCCTAAATTCCATCCATAGTGCCCATTATTACCTTTTACCAAAGACCAAAATAACTAACATAGCTTACCCTCCACTCCATCCAAACTGAACTACTATTGTTTAAACAGCTTTATTGCAACAGCACTTACCATTTTATTCAGCCATTAAAAATGCAATTCACTGGCATTTAGTGTATTTGCAAAGTTGTGCATCCTTATCACAATTAATTTTGGAATATTTTTGTTACCCCAGAAGGAAATCCAGAGCTCCTTAGTTCTCACCTCCTCCAATCTCTCCAACTTCCCTAGCCCTAGGTAACCACTAATTCATTTTCTGTTTCTATATATTTGCCTGTTCTGGACATTTCACATTAAGAGGATCATACATAAACATGGTCCTTTGTGACTGGCTTCTTTAACTTAGCATAATATTTTCAAGGATCATCCATATTATGGCATGTATACTTCATTTCTTTTTATTGTTGAATAATATTTCTTTGTGTGTATTTGTTTTAAAAACTCTTCATATAATTAATGTACACAATTTTGTGAGTTTTGGCATATATATACACTGATGTTACAATCACCACAATGGAATTCAGGTAATAAACATATTCATCACCTCAAAAAGTTTCCTTATGTCACCTAATACCTGTTAGAATGGCAATTTTCAAAAATAAAAATAAAAATAAAACAAATGTTGGCAAGGTTGTGGAGAAATTGAAACCCTTATTCACTGTTGGTGGAAATGTAATATGGTACAGCCACTTTGGAAAATAGTATAGAGGTTTCACAAAAAAAAAAACAATAAGATGAGCATATGATCCAGCAATCCCACTTCTGGGTTTATAACCAAAGCTATTAAAATCAGAATCTTGAAGAAATATCTGCACCCCTATGTCCTTTGTATCATTTTTCAGAATAACCAAGAAATTGAAACAACCTAAATGTCCATCAATAGATGAATTGGTAAATAAAATGTGATATATACAAACAATAAAAAATTATTCACCCTTAAAAAAGAAGGAAATCCAAGTCAGGCATTGTGGCTCATGCCTGAAATCTCAGCACTTTGGGAAGCTGAGGCGGCAGGATCCCTTGAGCCCAGGAGTTTGAGACCAGCCTGGGAAATATAGGGATATCTCTTCCCTACTGAAAATAAATAAATAAATAAATAAATATAAAATTACCTTTGCATAGTGATGTGTACCTATGGTCCCAGTCACCTTGGAGGCTGAAGTTGAAGGATCCCTTGAACTCAGGAGGTAGAGAATGCAGTGAGTTATGATCATACCACTGCATTGCAGCCTGGATGACAGAGCATGACGCCGTCTCCAAAAAAAAAAAAAAAAAAAAAAAGAAGAAGGAAATCCTACCATTTGTGACAACAGGAAAGGACATGGACATGGAAGACATTGTGCTGAGGGAAATAAGATAAGTCAGTCACAGGAGGACAACTACTGCATGATTCCTCATATATGTGGCAATGTGGCATCTAAAATAGTTACAGGAATAGAAGTAGACAACAGAACAGTGGTTACCAGAAGATGGGGGAAGAGGTATATGGGTAGTTGTTCAATGGATATAAAATTACAGTTATACAAGATTAATTTTTTCCAGACGTTGACTGATCAATGTAGTGCCTTTAGTTTACAGTTTAGGTATTGTGTACTTAGAAATGTGGTAAAAGGTCAGATATCATGTTAAATGTTCTTATCACAGGAAATAAAACAATATGAAATGAAACAACAAAAAAGTATTTGCATTTTAAAAATTCATTTCTCCACTGTTGGACATTTGGATTGTTGTCACCTTTTAAATATAATGAATAATGCTGCTATGAACATTCATGTACAAGTTTCTGTGTGGACATATGTTTTCAATTTTCTTGGGTATGTACCTAGTAGTGAAATTGCTAGACCATATGATAATTCTGTTTTACCACTTGAGAAACTGACAAACTGTTTTGCAAAGTGACTGCACCATATTACCCTCCCACCAGCAGTGTATGAGGCTTCTCTGCATCTTTTCCAATGCTTGTTATTATTTATGATTTTGATTATAGCCATTCTAGGTGATGTGAAATCATATTTCACTGTGCTTTTGACTTGCATTTCTCTGATGATTAATGATGTGGAATAGCTTTCCATGTGCTTTTTGGCTATTTGTGTATCTTTAGAGAGCTGTGTATTCAGATTATCTGTTTATGTATAAATTTGGTTATTTGTCTTTTTATTATAGAGTTGTAATAGTTATTTATATATTTTGACAACCAGTCCTTTATCAGATATATAATTTGCTCATATTTTGTCTCATTCTGTGGATTGTCTTTTACTTTATTGATGATTCTACTCGAAATGGAAACGTTTTTAACTTTATTTGCTCTGGCTTCCATAACAAAATACTATAGACTAGATGGCTATCAACAAGGATATATTTCCTCACAGTTCTGGAGGTTGGAAACTCGAGATCAGGGTTTCAGCATGCACGGGTTCTGCTGATACCTCATTCTGGCTTGCAGATGGCTGCCTTCTCACTGTGCCCTCACATAGCAGAGAGAGAGCTCTGGTGTCCCTTCCTCTTCTAAAAAGGGAAGTAATCCCAGCTGGAGAGCCCTATAGTCCTAACCTCATCTAAACAAAATGATTTCCCAAAGTTCCCATCTCCACATACCACCATGTTGGGGATTAGGGCTTCAACATATGAATTTGGGGACACAATTCAGTCATAGCAGATGGAGTCTGGTCTATTTTAACTTGTGTTGTATGAGCTTTTGGTGTCACATTTAAGAAACCATTGCCTAATCCAAGATTGCAAAGATTTACCTCTATGTTTTTCTCTAAGAATTTTACAGGTTTAGTATGCTTAGGCTCTTTTGGATATTAGAAACTTGTTCATGATGTTCCCTTAATCTGGAATAATTTTCATTCAACATACATTTTGCCTGGCTCTTACTCATTTTTCACTTTTTGTCTTAGATGCCCCCTTCACACACATACCCTCCTACAGGAGTGCATGCTGGACACCCTGGATATAACCGCATCACAGCGTTTATCACATTTCATTGTAATTATCGTTCATTTACTATGTCTTTTTCACCATTGTACACATTATGGCGTCTGCAAAATTTCGCAAGATCTCCTACATATTAGGCATCCAATAATATTTTGTGGAGTAAATAGAGGAATAATAAAAGTGTCAGTTTTTAAAATTTGCAGAGAGAAATGCATTGTCAAGCGAGCCAGTATCCAAACTAGGCTGACAAGGGCAAGCTCCTTCTCTACAGTAAATGACACAGAAAATTTGAGTAATTTAAAAACATCCCTCAGTATCTATGGAATTAGAGCATGTTATATTATTTGAACATTTGATGGCACCATGTCATGTTAGTGTGTCCTAAGAATTCCAGAACTCACCTACACCCCTATTGCCAGACAACTACAATCCTTAGGCTGGGATGGACTTTGACAGAGAGAGTGGTTAGAAGAATCTTTCCAGCTTTCTCTTTCATGGTTTGCTTCTTTTTCTTTGTTATTTAATGCTTTCACCCCCAACCCCCCACTGATAAACTGCTTTAGTTGTATATTGATGTAACATATTATAACACAAAGTGATTTTTTCTGAGCTAGTGTGCAATTTTAAATGTTGTACACAGTAAAATTCTCCAAGGCAGGAAAATATGTTTCAATAGATTTTACAACTTTCATAGCACCCACTACAGCATTTCAGCACAGTGAACAGCAAACAATGTTGTAGCCCAAATATTTTTGGTTATATAATTATAACTGATTGCTAGAGATGTGATTTTGTTTTGTTTTGTTTTGTTTTGTTTAGAGTTAGAGCTTTGTTGATCTATGTTGGGAGATTTAAATATTCAGCTCGAATGCTATTTTGTCTGTCTCTGAGTGTTTGCCACAGCAGGTGTTACCTAACCAGATGCTAAAGCCTTTTAAATTAATACGCAGCATCTTGTCAAACATGCCTCCTGCTTTACACTGTCAGAGCTGTTGGAAATTTCCTGCCAAAAGAGTTTTTGATTGGCAATGATTCAGCCCTGAAATGCTTTAACTACAATGCTTACTGGGCCAGGTGATTGTACTAACGTACTTAGAATGTCGAGTTTTAATAAATGTACAAATGCATGAAGCATCAAAGACGCAAAAATATCTTTGGGACATTTATAGAGATTGAAGATTCTTTCCCTCTCCTCCATAAAGATAAATCGGAATTAAGAACAAGAGCATGAATTAGCTGAAGAAGGAAAAGAATTGCTTCCTGATGACCTCCCTTTCTCTTCGTTCATATACTTGATACAATAAGACCAGAACAAGGTTTTGTTTTATTTTTTTCTATTTGGAGAAAAATGAAGGGGAGATGGAGCAAGTCAGAGGGAAAGGAAACTTGGAGTGAGTAACTTCAGTCTTGGTTCCAAGCCATTCTGTTTGTCTCTTTCTCATTCTAGTGATATTATGCAGAGGGATAGGATTTGTTAGCAAGGCAGTTACTCAAACTTAGAGCAAGAGCTCAAGGGGTGAGGTGGGAGCTCCATTCAATAGGGAGCATCCTTCTCACCTGGGTCAGGGAATCTGTGCAAGACTTCAGGCTCTAACCCTGGATTCTGGTCAGATGTGTAGGCAGCTGGGCTCCTCTCAAACAGCATCTCAGAGCAAGCAATGCAAGGGCTCATTAAAAACTTCTCAAATATGTTTTGCATTTCAGACACCAGAAAACATCTTGAGAGGTGTGTGAGCCCTAGGTTAGTGATTAGATGCAATCAGAGAGATGAGGAGAGGATAATAGAAGATAAAGTCAGAGATTTTTTTTTTTTTTTTTTTTTAAATAGAGACGGGGTTTCACCATCTTGGCCAGACTGATCTTCAACTCCTGACCTCACGATCCACCAGCCTCGGCCTCCCGAAGTGCTGGGATTATAGGTGTGAGCCACCACGCCCAGCCAATTTTTTTGTATTTTATTGGAGATGGGGTTTCATCATGTTGCCCAGGCTGTTCTCAAACTCCTGAGCTCAGGTAATCCGCTCGCCTCGGCCTCCCAAAGTGCTAGGATTACAAGCGTGAACCACTGCGCCCGGTCAGAGATATGTTTAAGGAAGCTTTGAAGAACTGTTTTATGATATCTAGAGAATTTCCTCATAGGCTCTACCCTTATATACATTAACATTATAGAATATCACTTGATGTGTCTTAGGTAGTAGTAATGTAAATTTCTGATCAGCAAGAATTACTGCAGGAACACAGGAACAGAGGAGATATTTTCTCTCCAAACATGTGTTGAGTATTTTTACTATATCACACTAATGTCAATCACTTCTGCCATGCTAGTTTGCTAATGATATAGTAGAACTCTCTCTTTTTTATTATCATGCTTGAGGATAATCCTCTCGTCCCTGATATATAATTAGTTTCATTATCAGTGCCTTCCAAAGAAAAAGGGCAATGAGTAACAATGAGCCTTGGGTAGGTGACTCTAGAGTTACATTTTAGTTACCATTAAAGAAAAAAACTGCATGTTTTGATAAAATTTATATATATATAATATATATGCCTTCATGAGCCCATTCATCTATTAAAAAATATATTATTTTATATTATATATATAATATTTAATATACCATATAATATGTATATATTTTAATAGATGAACGGGCCCAGGAAGGCAAATGTGCCTAGGGCTCACAGAAGCAATGCAGTGCCAGCAGAACAGCCAATGTGGGGATACTGAAAAACTCTACCTTGCCTCCCAATATGTTCCCAACCAATCTGTAGTGACCTCTCCGGGATTTAAAAACGATATGTAGTGCCGGCTCTCCAGGATTTAAAAACAAGCTGAATCATCTCTAGCAAGCCATTGTCAAAGAAAGCCTAATACCTGGGATAGCTCTCTATATATATTGAGAAATTGGTGTCCACAAAGCAGAGTGGGAATAAGACATAAGATAGGCACATTTCAGTAGGAGCAAGGTGAGTGATTCATGGCTTGATGGACAGACAGCCTGAGACTGATTGACAATTTTGATTTCCACAAACATCTACTTTTTGAAAGATTCTAAGTACCTTGATTAGAAGATTTTGAAAACAAAAGTTACCAAGTACCCAAGTACACTTCTACCAAGGGAATGACTTGTGTAGCATGTTGGATTTTAAATAGGCTTGCATCCCCCAAGTCACCATGATACATTAACATAGTCTTCTATTACGCAGTTTTAGGAAAAAGACCAAAAAGCTCTCTAATTAGAATATAGATACATAAAAATTCAAAGGGGCACAAAATATAATGCACATGGAATTTAAACCTCGTTTTTCTTTTAACTTGAGCCATCTTACCCAATGATTTTTGTGAAAATTCTGAGTCCGGTTGTGCCTGTCACATTGCATTAGTAATGCAGGCAATTCTACCTTCAAGCTGTCTAGCCCATGGCTGACCATGAGACATGGGCTGTTTTGCATAGTAATTTTGGATGACAGCATTCCCCGGGCTCATGTGAGACCAGAAGGCAATTATAAAAACAGAGGTCATTAACACTGCATTTGATTACATAATAAAATAAAAATATTGCATATACATACTGATATAATGATGAAGTATTAATTTCTGTATGCCTTTCTTCCCAAACTAAATGATTTCCAAACTGAATTTCTAAAGACTCTTCTGAATTTTTACCAGCTAATATACTAAGTGTAGATATAAAATTTGAGAAATACATTGTCTTTTCATTGCTTTGTTTATATCTCTCAAATGTAATACTTCTGTTATTAATCTGTTCTAGAAAGTATGTCCTGTGTTTTGGGGAAAAAATACATATCTTTTTACATGTAAATTTATGTGAAATTATATGCAAATAAAAATAGATTTAAAATCCAAAGCTTTCCACTGAGTATTACAAATAGAATTGCTAGAAGAATTATTAAAGTTCAAAGGAGGAAACACCAAAATACAGTAAATGAGGGACATAGCCTAAGGAAGTCATTATAAAAAAAAAGCATTTTGAAGCAGTTAATTTTGTCTAATTGAAATGCTAGATGGTCAAATCAGCATGCTTCCATGCCATATGCTTTCCTGAGAGCTATTTTTGATTTGCACAAATGGTTGAAGAATAAACTTAAAAGATGCTTTTTTGTGGTTGGTGAGGGTGTTGGCAGTGTTTAGTGAAGCTGAATTCCAACTCACCATTTATTTTTCCTCTTCTCTCTCAAACTGGTTTGCACTCACGATTCTTCAAGGCAGGACTTACTCAGAGAGATGGCTGCAGAAATAAAGCCATTGTCAGTTCATTAATTAAGTGGCCCACAAGATTAGAAAATGCAGGTTTAATTGAACGGTAAAGAGTATTAAAATTGTAATCAAGATGAATGCATTGTCACAGATTTCTCTGGAGACTGTATGGTGTCATTGACTTGAAATTGAAAGGCTGAATTTTCCTCTTATTGTGCAGCTTCTCCTAACCTGCTTTCCTGAGGTGAGGCCTTACCTATTAAATCAAAGCCTTTCAAGCATTTAGTAAATGAGAAAATACGTCATTTTTTTCTCAATTAAACCTCCTCAAGTAAGCACACCATCTGAAATGAGTCAGGGAAGTTTTTTTTTTTTTTTTAAGCCCTATTATGTTTATTATTAAATGTCAGAAAATGAGTTTAAAGATGAACCTGTATAAAAATAGAATGCTCTGTGTCTGTCTGAGAATGGGTAGCCCGATAGGGTCTGGTGATATACCAGGTGGAAAAGGCATAAGTTGAAAAGAAGAGGAAGGTTGACCAGAAGAAGTTGTACACTCTTTAATTTCCTGTCTAGGTTACTCTTATAGAATGTAAATAGGCACAAGAATTGAGTGAATCTATGCTTTGACCCTGTATTTTTCACTTTGGAAATAACATATGCAGAGATGAAAACAAGAGAAGCTTCTTTTCATTAAACTTACTAAGAAAAACATATTGACCTAAGGCCTATCATTTGAAATATTTGCAGCACAGACACTTGAATTACTCAAGCTCATCCTTAGCTTAGAAGTCAGCACAAAAGAATGAAACCACTGATAAGATACAAGACAGCTTATCTTTGTTCTGGGATATGACAGGTTTCAGGGATGTTGGCACCAGCTTCGCCATATAATGGAATGGGTCTTGATGGAAATACTTAATCTCTTCTACTTTTCTCATCTGTGTTCTGGGAATAATAGCACTGCTATAATGATTAAATGACATAACAGATGTAAAGTTCCTAACAATGTACCTAGCATATAATTAGTACTTAAGAAACGATAGTTAAGTAAAGAGCCAGGCTCAGTGGCTTACACCTGTAATTCCAGTGTTTTGGAAAGCAGACTTGGAGGTGGGAGAATTGCTTGAGGCCAGGAGTTTGAGATAAGCTGGGCAACATAGCAACACCCCTATCTTTTTTTTTTAAAGACAGGTGAGACCCTGTTTTTAAAAGAAAAAACAATGAGAGAGGGGAAGAAAATAAGTAAAAAGGTAACAACTGGGAATATTGGCTGAAATAGAAGAGCTTTAGATTTTATGTAGTTTAAGAGACTTGTAACAAATTTAGGAGTGCACAGAAGTTAGATGACCTGTGTTGGTGTATAAGAAATGATACTTTCAAAATTTTAAGATACTAACAGAAAAAAAGTTATTTTATTTTCCTCTTTTTTTTTTTAATAAAGAAACTATTGCTTTATACCATGAGCTGAATTAGTATTGAGAGGGATAGAAATGGCTAGAAAAGATTAATTTCAGAGAAAAAGTAGTTTGAATGATTAATCCCCTGAATACATATAAACATATCGAGAGCAAGGACTTTAACTTGCTTATTTCCTTGTCATCTTTCCAGCACTGAAAACAGGGTCCACTACATAGTGAGAGAGATATATATATATCATATATCTCTGTTTGGCACGCATGGGTTGGAGAACAAAATAGTCTCAAAAGTTGTTGAGTATGCTTAGTAGCTGGTGACTGATCTAATTCTCTTATCTCACTGATTCAAATACACTTAGGTCTTTCTACAGATTCTTTTTAATTCAGATGAAGTATGAATAAAGTTTCCTTCGAACATTTATTTCTCACTACTTTAAGCTTCTGATAATACTCTGTGTTATACATTGTATTCTGTTTCTTACCTTTTTGACTCAAAATTGTATTTTTGAAATCTTTCCATGTTGCTATACAAAGATCTAACCTATTTATTCTTCCCTTTGCATAATATTCCATCATGTACATTTACTATATTTAATTCATGCATTTTTCTATATATGGAACTCTAGGTTGTTCCCCTGTGAATTCCTTTCTGGGAATCTTGTGGAAATACTGTTCTAAAAGCATCATTTGAGAAATGCTAGACTAGAGAAATACCATATTGGTTAAATACACACTTTCACTTTAAGAATGTATAAGACCAATGTGATAGATCCAGTGAACAAATGATAAATTTAAATGCATGAATTATTCAGAGCAATAGGCCCAAAGCACTAAGGAATAGAAAATATTTTCGTGATTTCTCCTGCCACATTCATTTTCTCTCAGGTGCACATGCCGTCATTCATTCTACCATCTTTGCATTCAACACAAATATTTATATCACAAAATTATGCTTTCATGATAATGAGCTTCAGCACTAGAGCTAGCCTATTGCTAGGTGGGAGGTATACTGCAGATCTCTTTGTGGAAACTACCAGGATCAGAAAAGATTTTCTGAATAATTTGTTGAATTTGGCAAATTTCCTGGTAATCACTATATCACTATATATATATATATATATACACACACACCCATATATATGTGTGAAAAAGGTAAGAAACGGAATGCAATGTATAACACAGTATTATCAGAAGCTTAAAGCAGTGAGACACAAATGTTAGAAGAAAACTATTCATACTTCATTATGTCTGAATTAAAAGGAATCTGTAGAAAGAACTAAGTGTGTTTGAATCAGTGAGATAAGAGAATCAGATCAGCCATCAACCACAAAGAGCAAAATGACATATATATACATGTTAGAAAGCATGACAGACAATAATGTCATTGCTATGTAGAATATAGTATATTTCAATACAGACAAAACGGCAGCTATAAAATAAAAAAAGAACATTGTATCTGTTATATGTTAAGCAAATTATAGTGATCTCACTTAGAAAAATTTTTAAAAACCTTCAATAATATCTTTTAAATTTATTTTGGTATCAAAGTCCAAAGTTTGAGGAAAGTAAACCATTTATTTATTATCACAACAAGGATTTATTGTTTACTCAATTTTCCGAGAACTATGCTAAGACCTAAGGATATAAAAATACACTAACAACCTTGTGTTAAAGGATTGTACTGTTTAGGTGGAGGAGACGAACACATAATTCAGTTATTATAAAAACAATACAATTAGGTATTTTAAAGCATTAAGAAGGCTAAGTAGTGCTTTTAAAAGTGAGTTAGTTAGGCAGAGGGATGATGAAGAGTATTTGGGCCGGGTGCGGTGGCTCACGCCTGTAATCCCAGCACTTTGGGAGGCTGAGGCCGGCGCATCACGAGGTCAGGAAATCGAGACCATCCTGGCTAACAGGGTGAAACCCCGTCTCTACTAAAAATACAAAAAATTAGCCGGACATGGTGGCAGGCGCCTGTAGTCCCAACTACTCGGGAGGCTGAGGCAGGAGAATGGCGTGAACCCGGGAGGCAGAGCTTGCAGCGAGCCGAGATCTCGCCACTGCACTACAGCCTGGGCAACAGAGCAAGACTTCGTCTCAAAAAAAAAAAAAAAATAGAATTTGAAGCACAGTAGATAGTATGTAAAAGAAACAAAAAAAATTGAAAAAATGAAAAGGTAGAAATGGAAACAGGAAAGATAAATTTTTGACAGTAGATAGACCGTCTAGGAAGGAGGCTTTTGAGGGATGCGTGACTTATAAAGGGCATACACTAGTATTACTCTGTGTGTGGCACTTGGTGATGGGTTTTGAGTGCTTATTAATGATGGAGATCCCTGATGGGCCTCAAATGTGAATTCTGAAAGTTCTATGAGGTCAACTGCAACAACTGTTCTATGTTATCTTCATATCTTCAGCATCTAGCACAGGGTCTGATATGTGGTAGGAGTTCAATAACTGTTGTATGAATGGCTGGATAGTTAGACGGATGATAATCTCAGAATGCTTGAGACATTTGATAAGAGACTCCTTTTTTGGCCAGAAGGAGGCAGTGTTGCAGAAATCTAAACGTTGTAGAATCAAAGTGGGTCATATTTAGCTGCGTCCTTGAACAATTTATTCATCACTGCTAAGCTTCAGTGTCCTCATCTGAAAAATAGGGAGTAGATGGAATTATTCATGTAAAATGGTTAGCTTGGGGCATGGCAAAACAAAGTGCCAACTGCTCAAAGTGGTATTAATAGTTACTATTGTTCTATAAGTAATAAAGCTAATTAGTTATGAAAGGGCCATGTTTTGGGTGGTTTGAATTTTGAAAGTTAAAGTTGGTTTAAATTTGATATGTTTGAAGGTTAAAAGCACTGAAAGTTTGATGACCATGGGAAATATAATTTTTCCAAAAATTGAAGCACAAATCAGAAGGGAAAAGCCTGTGGTCAGGGGAAACAAACAACCTATTGTAATCACCCAGTATGAGTTAGATTGTCTGGGTTCAACGCCCAGCTCCATCATTGACTAGGTGTGTAACTTTGAACAAATGACTTAACTTCTCTAGGCCTCAGTGAGATTTTAGTAGTTTCTTATGGTGTGTTATTAGGATTGATGAGATAATTAATATAAATTGCTTGGCAGAGGACCTGGAATACTGTAACTGTAAGGTTACAATCAATGTTAACCGTATTTGCTGTTATCGATATGTTTGTAAGATGATGTGAGGCTCAGTTCATATTTATGGTAAGGAGAATAGGTATAGAAAAGAGAACTGTCAGAGGAAAAGTATTAAAATGTTTGGTGGTTAACTCCATATGAGATATCTGCCTTTACACGGTCTCAGATACATAGAACATGCTTGTCTAACACTTGTTGCTCTGTGTAGAAGGTATACTATGCTTTGGACCTTCTAGTTCCCCACAGTCTTGGACTAATTAAGGGGGATCATGCAAGATAATTGCAGTTGTGTTAGTTCTTTTTCACATTGCTGATAAAGACATACCTGAGACTGGGTAATTTATAAAAGAAAAAACGGTTTAATGGACTCGTTACATGTTACTGGGGAGGTCGCACAATCATGGTCGAAGGTGAAAGGCACTTCTTACATGACGGCAGCAAGAGAGCTTGAGGAACAAGGGCAAAGGGTTTCCCTTTATAAAATAATCAGATCTCAAACTTACTATCAGGAAAACAGTCTGAGGGAAACCGCTCCCATGATTCAATTATCTCTACCTGTTCCTGCCCTTGACACGTGGGGATTATTACAATTCAATGTGAGATTTGGGTGGGGACAGGGAGCCAAACCATATCAGTAGTAATATTATTTAATGTTTCAGATAAGGAAAAAGGGCACCTCTAAATGTACTCCAGATCTGAATAATATAAAGCCAACAAACAACTAGTCCAAAATGAAATAGTAGAAAAGCACGAAACTTGCAGTGTGGAGAATGATGCTCGGAGTTCACTCACTCCCTGTGGCTTGTGAGTTTTGTGAACTTAGACCTACACCTTACCATTATTCAGTATCCTCAGCCATAAGATGGGAGTGTGACCCCCCACCCCCCGCCAGGTATTTAGAGAGCAAGATGGTATAATGAACGTGAAAGTAGTGCCTGAAAGTTGCTAGGATGTTAATAAATGTAAGACTAACTTTTGAGGCGGAGTCTCGCTCTGTCGCCCGGACTGGAGTGCAGTGGCCGGATCTCAGCTCACTGCAAGCTCCGCCTCCTGGGTTTACGCCATTCTCCTGCCTCAGCCTCCCGAGTAGCTGGGACTACAGGCACCCACCACCTCGTCCGGCTAGTTTTTGTATTTTTAGTAGAGACGGGGTTTCACCGTGATAGTCAGGATGGTCTCCTGACCTCGTGATCCGCCCGTCTCGGCCTCCCAAAGTGCTGGGATTACAGGCTTGAGCCACCGCGCCCGGCCAAGACTAACTTAATACATGGAGTCACTAGCCTACTCAGAATGAATGCCATAATAACAAAAAAGGCCAAGTCTTCCGTGGCCTATAACATCTTGACTAATTTCTCCCCTCTGCTTTAAAAACTTGATTCTTTTATTGCACTTACAGATTTATATTTTCTCTTATTTTCAAAGCACAAAAACATATTTCTCCATTGAAGAAAGTTTGATAATTGAAATACATGGGTGGAAGCCAAAAACCAAAATTCATTCATAATTTCACTGCCTAGAGATATCTAATGTTAAAATTCTAATAGATGCATATATTTTTAGTAATTAGCATGATGTTAAATATACAGATTTTATGTTTTATCTTTGTCAATGTTAATAATATACACAAAATTGTTTCTGAATGCCTACATGTTAATAATGTGCAATAAAGAATCTTCAGGTATCACTTATTTTCTGTATCAAAACTATTCAGTATATGAAGAAAATTTCATTTTCTAGAGAAAGGTTTGTTGTTTTCTATTTGTTTTATTTCCATTTACCTCATAAATAATATGCTCAGAGTATTAGCAGCATTTAAGCAGCAATCAGGGGAGAAAACATTTATCCCTGTTTCAGCCAAAATGCAACAACAAACTCTGTCATCTAGAATCTAAGCCCTAAAGCCTACTCTGAGATCTTTGAAGTACTCACTTGGGTTGAAGCCATTTCGAGAAACTAAGCAAAATAAATGGTTTGAAGCAAACAAAAATATAAACTCCAAACCTTCCCCAGCTTTTCATAATCATCATATTCGTTTTCTTTTTACTAAATTTGCCTCCCTGGAGATTACATTAACCAAACCTGTCTCCTTCTTTTTTTTTTTTTGTCTTCTGAGTGCCTTCTCAGCCTAGAGCTAAGTTTTCCCAAAAACTTAAGTATTTGATAAGCATCAATTTTACTACTGAAAATCATTCTGACAGGTTTGGTGATAATATGGATCTGTTTACTTTTTTTAATTAAGTATTTGTTTATAAGGTAGAATACCAGAATAGTTGAATTCCTTGGTCTTCTTATTAAATAACCTTTTTCTGTGTGTAAACAAACTCTCCACCTATTGGTAAAAATACCATATCATATGATCTCTGATCCCATTTAGGGGAAGGAGGCCAATGAAGATTCCTTCACAGTGTCATTAACTACATGAAGACAGAATTACTCCAGAGCCCCCAATTTTTTGGTAACAATATGACCTATTTCTATGAACTAAAAATAAATATCATTTGAGCTCCCACTGTCTTAGGCACTGGTGGTGTAACAGTGAACAGGTCAAAGCCCGTGTCCACATGGAGCTTATCTTTTAGAAAGACTGAACAATATGCAAATTAATAAGAAAATCTTAGATCATGGTATCAAATCTGAGGCATATTTATTGCTTTGTAAAAAAAAAAAAAAGTAGATTACCCTGCTTCATCTTGTTAACAAATAAAATAAATTTGTTAATCTCAAAGTAGCACATTTAGCAGGGTTTTGTGTAGTTGTTCTGAAGATCCACTGTACTCTGTATAAACATTGCTGTATAGGAATTAAAGTGTAAGATTTTGGGAGCTGTTCATAAAATTAGCCAAACTTAAATTGACTCTAGGAATAAGTTATCATATTAACGTTAGGTTCAGTGTGATGTATCTGACATATTTTGAAATATACTTTATATACTATTGTAATAAAATGCATATGATACATATTATGGATTAGCATGTTTTGAATAATGAATTTAAGATACTTCATAACAGCAATATATGTTGACCAGTCAATGGGGTCATATTTCCCCATTCTTTTCATTTTGAAATTTATATTTGGATTTTTTTCTGCTTTTAGATCTAGAATATTTCTCCAAATATTTTTATTACTCTTCCAGGAATTTGCTGCACTGACAAAAGAATTAAATGCCTGCAGGGAACAACTTCTAGAAAAGGAAGAAGAAATCTCTGAACTCAAAGCTGAAAGAAACAACACAAGAGTAAGTGTAAAGCAGCCTTCTTGGAATTAATTCCATTTGTAGTTCAGCGCATTACATCTAACACACATATACAAAGAAAATATAAGCATTTAAAACTTTAGAAATACTTTAAGCAGATAGTAACTCATAGTCAGTTACTTAAAGTAAAGGAGGATATACTATAAAACTCAAAACAAGAAGACAGGAAACCTAAATTATAGTCACAGCTACTAAATCACTATGTTGCTTTACAAAATGTTCACATTCCTTCTGGCCTTTACTTTATTTGACTTTAAAAAGACGATCTGGATTTCAATAATGGGTTTCAAACTTTAAAAACGTTGTTTTGAGGGTAGGGTAATCCCTCAGAGGCTGGAAATGGGCAAAAGAGGAGAGTTTGGGAGAAGAGAAAGAGTTTAAATTATGGGCTGCTACAAAAGAGTGGCCTGGATTTGGTCCTCACCTCCAACCAGCAAAAGTTTTTTTTGGAAAAAGGAAAACTAAAGACCGGGCGCGGTGGCTCATGCCTGTAATCCTAGCACTTTGGGATGCCAAGGCAGGCAGATCACCTGAGGTCAGGAGTTTGAGACCACCCTGGCCAAATGGTGAAATCCAATTTCTACTATAAATACAAGAATCAGCCAGGCTTGGTGTTGCACATCTGCAGTCCCAGCTACTTGGGAGGACCTGGGTGGCAGAGGCTGCAGTGAACTGAGATTGCATCACTGCACTCCAGCCTGGGCAACAGAGTGAGACTCTCTCAATAAAATAATACATAAAAATAAAAAGGAAACAAAAAACAGTGTCAAGAATAAAGAAAACACTCAAGAAAAAAAAATCTGCCCGTTAAAAGTGGAGTGCCTTTATGTTTTAACAAATTTCCAAAGGGATGTCCAGTCACAATATTCTAATTTCATAAAACTCATGGAAGTTGCCAGATTCTACTCTTGTAAACCCATGTATTTTCATCAAGCATATGATATGCCATGTAACATTAAAGCTCAGAATTTGATAAAACATGCTTTATTTTCTTTCAGAAAAAAAAATTACTAAATTTTATAAAATATGTAAATTACCACATTACCCATACAGAAGTACAGTTTACTAAATGGAAGTAGAAAAAAAAAAAAAACACTTTTATGTAGATGTAAGTTCAATTTAAATACTAAGTTGGTGAAAAATAGTCTAAGTGTTATAGTTGTAAGAGATTAATCCTGAAAAAATAGATATAGCTAGCAGCCTATTCACTGTATGAGTCTTAGAGAGTAATATAAAATACAGTTCTACTAACTGGGAGCTTGTGCCTTTAATGAGAGATAGGGTTGCTTGCATAATGGTTACATGATCAAACTGAATTTATGCCCTTATTTATCAAGGTCTTATTTATAGTAAAGAGAATTCACATACATGCATACATTGAATTGGTTTTCAATGATACTTTCATGAACCAGTCTAATGAATTGCCTCAAACACGGCATGACAAGGGCAGTTTAGATCACATTATCAGGTATCAGATAATTTTTTTCTGTTGCCCTCTTCCTCTCTATATTTCCTGCCCTTGATTTTTTAACTTACCACTGTGTTTTCATGCAAATTGGAAATTTATTTATACCGTGACATTTATTCCGCCCTATTACACTATGATATATTTTAGTACTTTAGACTACATTCCTTGATTTAACACAGCACAGTCAAATGTAAAAGTAGGAGCAGAAAGCTGAGAATGCAGGGAAATACAAAGCTTTGGTTAGGTTTATAACTAATGCTCACATTTAAAATGCACCAGACACTCTTTTATTAGCTGTATACGTTCATCTAGCCTTTTTTCTTCAGTCCCTTACTCCTTTCTACACCCCTCTGGAGATGTTATACTTACCTCCATTTTACAGACCAGGTAAGTGAGCCCAGATAACTTGCCAGAAGTCACACAGTTGGTAAATAGCAAAGAAGGAATTTGAAAGGTAAGGCAGTTTAAATCCAGAGCCTGTGTACTAACCATAAGGCCATCAGCATTATTACTCAAAGACTTGTTATAGCTAGAGAGGACATTGCTTAACAGTCAGACCACCACAGTATGGAATACCTAATTGTGATGAATTTTAGAGAGCTAAGAGATTTGGTGACAGAGTCCATACGATTTTCATCATATTGAACCCCATGAGGCCCAGAAATACCTGAGGCTATTGTGTTTGCAAAACAGTCTTGGATAATAAAAGCAGGAAGGTGAGCCACATGTGAAGTACCTATTCAGTAGTCAAAATGAGAACAATACAAAGTTCCTTTAAAATAAAAATAACAGATAATGAAGCCATTGATTTTAACCATGCATAATAGTTACTTTGAAAATGTGAATAAGGCTGGAAAATACTTTTCCACCCTCCTTAAAGCAGTGATGTAGAGGATTTTTGTTGTTGACTACATCAAGGAAAACAGATTTATGAAAACTCCCTTGTACAAAGTATTGATTATATAATAACTCCTTAAGTTACATAACCACCTCTCACCCTCCTCCATCCCCCAGAAGAAGTATATCCAGGGCTGAAAATCAAATACATCTCTCTTCCCACCAAATGCCTTATCAAATGTTGCTAAATAAAACTGCTTTTATAGATTTTATGGTTGTTTATCTTTCTAGATATTGTGCTTACTATCTGTGTGCTGGTCACAGAGACAAAGCAACAAGCTAGCGTTTCCTTCTTACACATAAAGAAACTTTAATTGATGTCAGATTGTGAGCAAATTTAAAGTATAACTGATAGCTGGGCACGGTGGCACATGCCTGTAACCTCAGCTACTCAGGATGCTGAAATAGGATAATCGCTTGAATCCGGGAGGCAGAGGTTGCAGTGAGCAGAGATCGTATCACTGCACTCCAGCCTGGGCAACAGAGGGAGACTCAGTCTCAAAAAATAAATACATAAATAAATATATAAAATAAATTGAAATATAAAATGTAATTGAGCATTCCAGTTTGCAAGGTTCTGATCAACTTGTGGCTCACTTTACATCAAGTAGTTAGCATACGTTCATGAACTGAGCCAAATAACGTAAAAAGCTAGTCCATGAAACCATGTGTGGATGAGGTCATTTGTATTAATTTTGAATATTATCAAAAACAATAGATCACAAAAAGTCCTTCTGTATAATTAAATATTTGAATGAATTATACCATCTCTCAAAATAGAAAAAAGAAGTTCCAGTGGGAGTTGAATGAAGATAGAGAGTAAAAATGATAATATAATAGCTAACATTAAAATCTAAATGTTTTTATAAATGTTTTACATGTTTAACTCACTATATTCTCACAGCAGTCTCATTATCCCCATTTAATTCAAGAGAAAACTAAGTCAGTAAGTAACTTGTCCCAGGCCTATAAATGGCTTATAAACACCCAGAGAGTCCACTACGTCCTTCTCAGTTTACCCACAGACTATGTATTTAAGAAATCATATTCCTATGTCACCCACAATTCATATGTGATGCAAAGCTATTATGTTTAAAGAAGAACAGAGTTTCTTCAGATTTCTTTTTTCTTTTTTTTTAATTCTTTTGAGACGAGATCTTACTCTGTTACTAAGGCTGGAGTGCAGTGGCACGATCATGGTTCACTGCAGCCTAGAGCTCGCTGGACTCAGGTGATCTTCCCACCTCAACCTCCCAAGTAGCTGGGACTATAACCACATGCCACCCAGCTAATTTTTGTATTTTTTGTAGAGATGCGGTTTTGCCATGTTGCCTGGGCTTGTCTCAAACTCCTGGACTCAAGCAATCTGCCCATCTTTACCTCCCAAAGTGCTGGGATTACAGGCATGAACCACTGCTCCTGGCCTATTTAAATGTTTGTAATTCAATCCCAATTTATTGTGTGTTAGTCATGTGAAAAGTCAATGTGCTATGTTTTTATTCTGAGTTCAAAGCTGAAATGCATGGCCTGGCCACATGTTATGTTTTCTCTACAGAACTACCTTGTTGACATTGCAGAAATGTGAGTGAATGAAAGAAAATCAGTCATCACTGCAGTTGCTCTTAAACCCAACTGCCTCAAGTTATTAAATTAAGAATATCCTAATACAATCATTATAACATTATAAATAATTATACAAAAATAGAAATTTCAAAAAATTATAGTGGATATTTATAGAAACATACAAACAAGCTTCTGTTCAATATTTTTACACTGATAAAAATGTGGAAAAAATATTGAAACAAAATTTGTTATTCCTAAAACTCCTCTGACCATCTTTGGCAAGTATATATTTACAGAAAGTTATATTTATAGAAAATAATTTATCCCTGATGTTATTGCAACTCAAAATGATCAATAAGACATGTTTTGACAAAGTTTTCTGAACTAATGAAGAGGTAAAGAAAAACTGGGAATTTTTATGTAGTTACTGCCTGTGAATGTCAACATGAAGAACATTTTTATTGCCGGAGTTGTTTCAAGTATTCTTATAGGTGACGATCTCAAACGATGTTTTAAATTGTTCATAATGTTTTAGAATGTAACTATTGTGTGACTTTGAAAAACATTATGGTTTTGAGAAACAGTATTCATATTAAGTTATGATTTTGAGAAACAGTATTAATATCTAGTTATAAATAATAAAACTGTAACTTAATCTCGTGGATCATAAACTTAAAAAGAAAACTTAATTGCATTTGAAACATTTCTTACCATGCCCTCACTTTTGTTTTGAGACAAAGGAATTATCTTAACAGATATTGAGATACAATTAGACACATATCACTACTAAAGAAAAAATTTTTATTATTGACAAATCTCTGTCTCTACAAGTTAATAATATCATCCAAACATATTTCATCAGTGGGTAGAAAATACAGTCCAATTCAGAAAAGGAAGAACTTCTCAGTTGAAAGCAGATAAATATTCTACATGTGTGTACATGCATGTGTATGTATAGTTATTTATGAAAGTTCTATGATAGGATATGATAAATACAAGAGTAAATAGGATGGGACATATACCCTCCCAACAGCTATTTCAATTTCATAATCAAACATGTACATAAGAAACATATGGGATTTTAAACAATGTTTGAGGGTAAAAGATATGGAGTGGATTGAGTATGAAGGCAACCAGTTTAAAAGTTTTCATTTTCAGATGTTAATGTCATGCTATATGACCATATTACAGCAGCCAAATTAGTCTCTGGGGAAGAATGTGTTTCTGTTTCAGTGCCATTTGTAATTGAGAATATCTGTTCACAAGATTGTGTTGAATTAAGATCTAATAGGAAGTTATATAATTTTAGAAATCCTTACAGAATCATAGTAAAATAAAAGATTTTGATTACCTAGGCCATCTTGCTTTTCAAAATAAAACTTAGTCCAAAAAATTCCCAATGATGCATGATGTGTGGGTTTGTGTGTATGTGTGTGTGTGTCTGTGTGTGTATGAATATATGATACATATGTTTGTATACATATATAGGCTGTGGTCATTTAAAGAAAATTCCAATGTAGGATTCATGGTCATTCACATTGTCCCTGCAATCCTTTGAGTATACCAAAGAGAGTTCCATTTGCACTTTCTGTGAGAATTACTAAATATTAGGCTAAAGTTGTAGCTCCCAGTAAAGGAGTGTAATTAGTAGATTGTTAATGATATCTTAGATAAGTTTCACTTTTTGTACTCTTAATTTATTTACCTTTATTTTTAACCTTAAATTAGGCCATAGCTAAATGCCAGATGAGAACATTTTTGTCCATATTCTTCAACCTGGATAATTTATGTTTATCGTTAACCCAATTCAACAAGTATTAAGCACATATTATGTAGAATATTTTTCTTGGTATTGAGGATAAGTGAAATTGTTCATCCCTTAAGAAGTCTGTTTATATTAATAAAAACATATTTGGTTTTTATTATCATGTAGATGAGAGTTCCTAATTGCACAAAACAGAGTATATAGCTTGGCTGTTTAAATCAAGACATTAATTAAGGCATATAAAAAATCTCTAAACTGAGCTTTCAGGCAGTCTCTAGGACCACATTTCTTAGCTTTGTAAATTTTTCTAACACGCCCAGTCCCAGAAACATGCAGCCTCTGCCACTACCCCTTCCCAGCGTGTTTTCTCTCTGCCCCCTCAGGCTCACTCCCACTATGGTGGGGTCTGGTCGACTGATCTTAAGTCACATCTCTGCCACCTAGTGGTAAACTTTCCCAAGAAATGTTTCTTGGATTCTATACTGGGAAGATGGGATTCAGATTGTGAGGAACTATCAAACAGTCAGGGGGAGGGGTAGAAAATGGGGAAAATTAATGGGTAAAATATGATAACAGGGTAAAGAAAACAGAAAAGAGAATAATGTATTAACTAACGTACATTATATATATACACACACACAAATATGCGTGTGTGTGTGTATATATATCTAGTGTGTGAGTGTGTGTGTGTGTCTGTCTGTGTGTCAACAGAAAAGTATTGATCCTCTTTTCTCCACTGGTCACAGGTCCTAGTTGGCAATTATAAATTCCAATTATAACCCTTGATTTCTGGACTTACGAATATGGACCCATAGTTATTCCAAGAAAGACTCTACCTTACTTTTATCAGTAGTTCTGAGGATATACTAATTCCAGGATGATAGCATTCCTACTTAGCAATGTATTATGTCCAAGCTTGAATTAAAACAGTCTTGGCTCATTTAACCATTGTATAAGATCAGTTACTTCTAAATGATGTAATAGTGTGATAAAATCAGGGGTCCCTGGAGCATCCATCAATTACATTACTCTTTTCATTGTAAAATCAGTTTTGTTTTTTTTTTGTCTGAAGTAATGTTGTGTATGATAACATGACTGTAAGCAAAAACTCAGTAAGATGGTGTTTCTGGGACCAGGTGCGGTGGCTCATGCCTGTAATCCCGGCACTTTGGGAGGCCGAGGCGGGCATATCACAAGGTCAGAAAATTGAGACCATCCTGGTTAACATGGTGAAACCCCATCTCTACTAAAAATACAAAAAAAAAAAAAAATTTAGCCGGGTGTGGTGGCAGGTGCCTATAGTCCCAGCTACTCAGGAGTCTGAGGCAGGAGAATGGCGTGAACCCGGGAGGCAGAGATTGCAGTGAGCCGAGATCAGTCACTGCACTCCAGCCTGGGCAACAGAATGAGACTCTGTCAAAAAAAAAAAAAAAAGATGGTGTTTCTGGTAGAAGTATGGCCATTAGAGAAGGCAAATCCATACCCAAAAAAGGGGTTTATTACAGTGAAGAAAAACTACTTTCTGTTTAATAGAAAGGATTTGATGTAATATGCTTGCTTCAGGGCAAATAACTGGTCTCCAGCTGTATTTTATCATGGCAGGGCTCAAGTTAGATGGCTGCACCTTACTGCTGGGCCTCCGCCATGGTGGTAACTCCATCAGTCTTAATCATGGGAAGCCCATTTTGTCAGGTTTATGACCCTGAAACCATGGTCACTTCTTTATGCACATTGAGAAAAAATGACGAATGAAATAGGCTGATATCTACAAGGTAAATCAGTTTGTCCACCAGGTTACTGAAAGACTCTCACAGAGTGAGAACCAGAAAATTAGTCCTAGCTCAGAGGTGATATTCAAGACATTTTGATATTTTGTTTTCCTCAGTACTATGACTCTAATAGTTACAGATCCTTTGGGAGAAGGTTTTCTGATTATCTATCACAATATGACAAACTATCCAAAAACTTAATGACACCAAACAATATTTTAATATGCTCATAGACTCTCCTGGGCCAAGGATTCAGAAAAAGAACAGTGGGGATGGCCCTTCTCTGATCTATAATATTTGGGGTCTCAGCCAAGATGACTGGTGACAATGATGTGCTGGTAAATGATTTGTTTTATTAGGAAAATAAAAGCACCGATCTCTGGTGTTTGCCAATTTCCCTGGTGTAAATACTTCCACCATGGTTGATTTCAAGCTATGTTGATGTTACTCAATGCCAAGTTGGGAAAAAATTCACAGTACTGAACCATTGTGTAGTATTTCTACATTTTAGGTAACATAGATGTAAATAATCTAAGGCGCATAGATAATAGTGAAATGTAATAAAAATAATTAGGAATAATATACTTGAAATGTATACTATCTTTTAAAAATATTTTTATTTCATTATAAGCTTATGCAATTTAAGCATAATGATTGTGCTTAACCACCAGCTCACAAAACTCCTGAAAATTAAAATTAACAATCAGCTCCCAAAGCCAGAAGACATCTGTTCTAGCAAACCATTTGCAGGGGATGACTCAAATATTTGGGGTTAGGAAGATTTGCTTGTGAAGTGGATTCTTCATGCACATGTCTGGTGCCTGAGCTGGAATAGCTGAAGGACAGGCAGACTCAGTTGGAACTGTACACAAGAGAACCTACACATGGCCTGTCCATCATAACAGTCTTGGAATACTCAGACTTCTTAGATGATAACTCAGGGACCTAAGGTCCAATGTTCTTGTCTACCAGTTGGAAGCTGCCTGGCCTTTTAGTACCTAAGCCCAGAAATCACAAAATGTGACTTCTGCCATACTATGTTGGTCAAAACAGTCACCAGTCCACCCAAATTTAATGGGAGGGGACATAGACCCCCCTGTCTCAATAGCAGGACAGTAAAAAAAATTGATGGCTATATAAACTCACCTTAATTTTTTACAAATATCTAATTGTAGGCTGGGAGTGGTGGCTCACACCTGTAATCTCAGTACTTTGGGAGGCCAAGGCAGGCAGATCATGAGGTCAGGAGACTGAGACCATCTGGCTAACATGGTGAAACCCCATCTCTACTAAAAATACAAAAAATTATCCAGATGAGGTTGTGGGGTCCTGTAGTCCCAGCTACTCAGGAGGCTGAGGCAGGAGAATGGTGTGAACCCGGGAGGCAGAGCTTGCAGTGAGCCAAGATCTTGCCACTGCACTCCAGCCTGGGTGACAAAGCGGAGACACCATCTTAAAAAAAAAAAAAAAAATTTCTAACTGTAAACTGACTCAGGTATAGGATTTGGAGAAGGCCAAGACAGTTTACCAGGTGACTCAAGTAAAAAATTATTCCCCCAGGTCTAGGGATTTTATTATTAATATTAATTTATTGATACAACCTAATTCTTAATGTCTTATTAACAACTCTATAATCAATTAGCTATTACAAAGATCCCAATGGATCAAACCATTCTGCCTATTATAGTAACCACACATAACTTAGCTTAGGTAGTTAATTACTATTGCTTAGCCTCTGCCACTGCAGAATTCTGTCATCCCCAGAGAAATCAAAGGGTTCCTTTTAGGACTAGCTTCTCTCCATTTTTATTCTTTATCTGTAAAGAACTGCTGTTCTGGCAGTTTTGTAGGTCGTGTGTTGTCTTTTTTCCAATCTATTTCCCAATGCCTTAGTGAAGATAGTGTCACTTTGGTCATCTCAAGGGAAATAGCTGGGGGTGAGCTGAATTCGCCATTTTTAACTCTATAAATCATCAGTTTCCTTCTACCTTCTACCCAGTGAATTTCTGGCTTTTACTCACTTGTTTTTGGCCACCACTGAGTTTATATTTTAGTTAACCAATGGAGCCAACAATTAAAACCACTTTTTGGTGTTTGACATCAAAGTTTAATTCAGATTATCTGAAAAAATCATCATATTGATTAATTTAACCAGATCAAAAAATGTTGTCCCCCTCTTTCTGTTTCAGTAATATTAGCATCTACATATATTTCCAGATTTCTGAAACTACAAATTAGCAAAAGCATACAGGTCTATTGATTTGAAATCCTTCTCTTTTTAGGTTAGACCTTGTTATTTACCTCTTCATATTTTAGAAGTCTGGAGGCAGAAAGGGGTGTTTGTGGTGGAACATGATGAGCAGAGGCTTCTTCTTATAAGATAACTGCTTTAAGTGAAGTCATGACATGGCCATTAAGACAAATAGAACTGGATTCATCACAGAATCAGGAAGATTCGTTGCGATTGAGAGTATCAGGGTAACTCAGACACATCTGAATCTTTCCAAATGTCCATTTTATAGTTCTTGGGGTGCCTGCTTTTTTTCTCGGAGTGATGACAAGATTTCTACATAAGATTCCTGGTAAGACTGTGAAATTATCATGTATTGCAATTCAGTGACCTCCGTTAGATTAGACTTTTTATTTTCTTTCTGTTATGTTTTGGGATCTTGATAAGAGGCTATCATGAGCAGCCATAGCACCTCTTGGGTTCTCTAACTGAGCCTTGACCTAGAATTTAAAACCTTAAGCTTGTCATTTTCTTTCTTTAAACCCTTCAGTGCAGTTCAAAGCATTCTGCTCACTTCATTGTCCTTATATTCCTCATGCCTTTCAATTGGTCTGTTGTAGCTATGACTCAATCCATCCAAGTCTTACTTACACAGACACCCCATTTTCAGAGAGCTCAGGTGATTATTTATATAACTATCTCACCTCCATGTACCATAGAAGACAATCTCCCTTCTTTTGATGCTAATCTAACTATTAGTTCTGTCAAACCTATTCAGGTCAAACATCCCAGATATTCATTTCTCTGAAGAATTTTGCCAATAAATATACAAACTATTGCTTTAATCAGTACTTATTCATTCAGTCAGTAAATATACATGAGCATCTACCATGTGCCAATCTTCTAGGCACTAAAGATACAGCATGAACAAAATAGATAAAAAAAAAAAAAGTATTTCCTTATTGACCTTACATTAAGTTTTGAAAGACAGATAGTAAGCAAGAAAAATACATGAATAAATATGACATTAGATAGGGACAAATGCTAAGAAGAACAAACAAAGCTAGGAAGGAGATATCCAATGTTGTAGGTAACCAGGGAAAATTTCATTGAAAAGTGGCATTTGAGTTAAACATGAAAGAGATGGTGAAGTGAGATAGTCATACAGATATCTGAAAGAGAATGTTTTAGTTAGAGAAAATAAGAAATACAAAGCCCCTGTTGTGGGGACATGGATGTTTAACATGTTAAAAGCAAAATTAACAAAACTAAACAAACAAAAAACTGCAAGGCGGCCAACATAGCTATACCAGAATGAGCAAGAAGAGAAATAGGAGATGAGTTCAGAAAATTGAGATCCCTTTGGGATGTATAAGGACTTTGACTTTCACTTGAGTCCAATAAGAAGACATTAAAAATTTGAGCAGAAGTATAAATCACCTAACTCACATTTTAACTTAAATAGTGTTTTGAGAATAGCCTGAAGATGAAAGACTGAAAGCAGGAGGACCAGTTAAGGAGCTATTATAATTCAGGGGGAGATTATAGGTCTTGGACACAAATATTAGCAGTGGATGTGGTGGCAAGTGATCAGATTCTAGAAATTGAGGGAGCATGAAAGAGTGTTTACAAATACTGAATTGTTAACTTTAAGCTGGGTAAAGAGACAATGAGGGCATGAGGGTAGGGAGAAGCAGTTAAAAGTTCCATTTGCCAAATGTGAAGAGTGTGATTAAAAGATTAAAAGATTTAAGTTGTCTCTGAAAACGGATGTCCTTTATAGCATCATTATTGTGTTTCTTTTCCTAGAGAGTGGGTATTTTATATTTCTAAATCTTACACTGTACTGTGCAAAATTAGATGCTGATATGTTTAATGAATTACTATATTAAACACGATGCCTTTAATTTACAATTAGAAAAAAGCAGTTTTCATTGTATTATAAATATTTCATTATTTATGTCATCAGATTGAAGGATAGATGTACATAATAATGTTAATTAGCCTAAGCTCTTGGGAAATAATGCCAGTTAACCATGGCCACAAGCTTAGCTTTCATATAGGCCAAACCTGTATGAAATATATAAAACTATATGACGTATGTAAATTTAACTCATTTATTAATATTTTAATCCGCTCAGCAAATATTAATTGCATACCTATAGATGTTGTGAATTGAGCTAACACCCAAATTCAGAGAGAATCAAGAGGAGTAAGGCAGACACTGTGCCAACTCTCTTGGAGCTTTTATCGCAATGGGAAAATAGAATGAAATTTAGTAGAACAATTTCTTTAAATTGCACATGATGAAATAGTCTGAAAAAAAAATTAGTAAGGGATTGAAATAGAGACTTGTGGAGGTGAGGAAAAGGAGAAACTACCTTAGACAGTAGTGAGCAAATGCCTTATTGAGAGGTGATGTTTAAGCTGAGACAAACAATGGGAAAGAGCTGGTTAAATGAGGAACAAAGAAGGAGTACTTTAGGCAGAGGGTACAGCATAAGCAAAGGCTTGACATACTGAAGAGCTAAAAGTAGGCCAGGAAAGCTGGAACATAGTTTGCCAGGGAAAGATTGACATCAGATGACACTGGAAAAGTAGGCATTATTAAGTTCATGTAAATCTCCACAACCTGTGTAAAGCAGTTGGGATTTATGCAATGGATACATGTATCTGTAGAATTCGAGAGAATAGAATACCATAATTTACCAATCAGAGATTGATAAATGTTAAAGGGCTCCTTGAAAATTTCAGGTCATTTTCATACTGAAAAACTACTAATATTATGTTGACCCTTAAATGTGACTCTTATCTACTGATTTATGTATGTTTAGTGTCTCAGATATTGATGTTCTTTGTGCCCAATAATAGCAAAGTTTTCTAACATTTTGAGTCATAATTAGCGACAGCAAATGTAGAGAAATCAACCAAAAAATATGATACTAATACATGACACTGAATCTAACAGTGGAATAGTGAAGACCAAAATTTTTCTTTACAATTAAACTTTTAGAAAATATCTTGGAAAAAAGGAAACTTGTTTTCTTTCCTTCTTTCCACCTTCAGTGTCTTATATCTGTTTTTAAATCTTTTATTTGGATAATTTCTGCTTTATTTTCTTTATTTTGCATAAGTGGACGCCACTTTTTGGCTTATGCTTTTCACTGTCCTTCCAAAGACCTTTCCTGTAATGCTTACCAGTTGTGTGTGGTTATTCACTAGTAAAATTATAATAACTGATAATAATCAAGCAGTTTCTGATTTTCTTCTCATGTGTCTTTGGTTTTAGCAGTAGAACTTCCTTTTGAAATGAAAACAAATATGAAACCCCAATTTACAAAACATTTCAAAGCAGACCTTCTCTGGCAAGAGCTAAGAGTGTAGAGCCTGAAATATCCTGGAAACTTCAGGGACTTTCCCTCCACCTGTCATGGCCCCAGAGGCTACCCTGGGAAATCATAGATTCTAACATAGACAATTCAAAACTATTTCCTTAACTTCCTTTCCTGTACTGACAATTGAGAATCTCAGTTACTATGTTCTAATTGGTTGCATATATTTTTCTATAACCTAATCTGAAGAATAATTGTGAATAAAACCATGGGATTATTTAAGCTAAATTAACATTATAATGATTATGCTCATTTTATTCAATTCAAATAATTTTAAGGCCATATGTAAATGGAATAAATTTTGACTTTCACTGTCATCCTCTAAAAAGGTCCTGATGCATCAAGCAATGTTCTTTCATCACTAACATACATATTTTGTCAAGTGTTCTATTTCTGCTGAATCCATACTGAAAGTATTAAATTTGCTAAAGGACTGCATAACATTTGCATTACATTTTTAAATTCAGTAACTTGTTATATGATGGAATACAATTTATCTTTAATGTATTTTATAAACCCTGTTTTAAACAGGTCTGTGCTTCTTTATTGCCACTTGCAGTGTAACCTGCAGCTAACATTAGATACTATGTAAGCCTGCAGTGTTTTAAGGCGGAAGTCATTTGAAAGTGTTCGTGACTTGTATTCAGAAGATAACTGCATTTTCTGTTAAACCCAATAGCTATTACTGGAGCATTTGGAGTGCCTTGTGTCACGACATGAAAGGTCACTAAGAATGACGGTGGTAAAACGGCAAGCCCAGTCTCCCTCAGGAGTATCCAGTGAAGTTGAAGTTCTCAAGGCACTGAAATCTTTGTTTGAGCACCACAAGGCCTTGGATGAAAAGGTATAGTATGGACAAAAGATTTCAAGCTTAACTACACTTCTGTCATCATCATCAAGCTCTTTGTCTTCATCCATTGACTCACCTGACTTCTAAAGTCAGTCAGTTGAGGAACACATTTGAGTTATATGAAAAATCATTATTTTAAGTGAAAATGGATTACCGTGTGGATGTTGGTAGTATTCATAAACATCTTCTTTTTCTAAGCCACTGAATCTGTGACTTATCAGAATTAGACTTCTATTATGGTACATTATAGCCCCACTTCAGATGGCATTCAAAATGTTGTATCATTTAATATTATTATTGAGTCTCTCTCTCTCTGTCTCTCTCTCTCAAACCCTGGTCTTTTTCTATAGATTCCAAAATAAGAGACCACTATCTGAAAATTATATCTATTTTGAAGTGCAAATTGGATGTACTTTAACTTTTAGACATTTATTTTAGAAGCATCTGATTTTCTAATGTCTCTAATATCCTAGTTTTAAATATTCATTTGAAGAGCTTCTGCAAGTAACATCATAAGGTATTAGTAGAAAAATTTGTGTTTAGATATTTTTTAAAGTAGCTGTAAGCTTCTCTTAGCTGTTACTCAAATAAGTTCTACTGACATATATAAACCAATAGGATGATAATATTCTTTGGAGATTAGGATGGCTTATGACATGATTTCAATTTTGTGAAATTTCAAAGACTGAACTTATAAAAATCAATAAAGCTTTAGGAGTTAGAGTGGAAATTGGGACACTTCATTGTAAAGTATCTGACAAGCTTTGAGCATTAAAATCCAAACTAGGGATTATTTCCGAGTTATATATAGTTTTTAAGCATGCAGACATTTTTGTTCTATTTAATATTTATATACATTTATATTTTTATCATTGGTATTTCAGATGTTCCGAGAAAAGGGGATTATGTGGAATGTGTATGTAGGATAATTATAATTCTGCCTTCTAGAGTATTAAGAAGAAGTTGTATCTCATTTTTATTTTAGCAATGAGAAATGACTAGTATAAGAATTATTTTGAATAAAACAGAAATGAATATTATATAAAAATTCTTGCTAAATATGACATCAAATAATTATTTAATATTCAACATTTAATTTCATATTATATTTCCTCTTTTTTATAAATGTGCTAAGAATTTGCAAGAGTTTATATGTATAGAATTTTTAGTATGTGTCAGACTCCATGGCAGATGTTTGACACACAGAGATAAATAAGATATTCTCATTATGACTGAGAAGTTCAGAGTTAGTGGTAGGAATTCACATATCAATGAAAAACAATTCAACAAAGACATATTTCCATCACAATATGTAGTCACAGAAAAGGTTATGACTGTGTGAGTAATGACAAAGATAAGGATGTCTTCAAGAAAGGGTGACATTTGATCTAGGTATTAAAGAATGATTAAGTGTTTTTTAAGCAGAGAAATCCACTCTAAGCAGCAGGACCCACACAGAAAATAACCCAAAACTGTAAGAAGAGAAGGACCTGTTCAGAGAAAATTCAAGAGTTGTAAATGACTTAAATGAAGATACTAGAGAATGTATGACTTGAGATGTTTCCTATAAGCATTCCCATATCACTTAATTGAGGGATGCTTTTACAAAAGAGTGATTATTTATCAGAATAGAGGTAATAAACAGCATTTACGACAAATAACCTGGTCATGTGAGTACATTTAAGAAGAAAATGGCTGTTGTACAACTTAATCTGGAAATAATTTACTTTATAGAAGTTCAGTGGGTTTACTGCAACTAAATGAGTTGCTCTATCATATGGCCATAGGAGCTATAATAATATGCATTAACTCACCAGAGGTATCCTGAACATTGGTGAGTTCAGGGACAACTGGACTGCTTATCAACAAGTAATCCTCAGTGGCCTAAAGAAGACATGTTATGAGTTGGGACTCTAGAGTCAGACAGATCTGGACAAGTGACTTGACCGTTCATTCTCAAAGCACCAATTACTTCTTATCTTGAATTAAGGTAATACTAGTACTGACCTCAGAGTTGTCATGAGGATTAGATATGATCTGATATGCAAAGCTTTCAGCTAGTGCTTAGCATATGGCAAGTCCTCAGTGGACATTTATGAATATTGTTATTAACAGGAGTAAATATCAGCATTTGATAAAACTTTCAAACCAAGTAAAAATGTTGGTATTATTCTTGATCCAGATGCTTGTTTAAAATAGCATTTCATTTAGTTATCAAGGAACTCATATGTGTCTAAGTGCCTTCACAGACAATTTCCCTAAGAGTAACTCACAGCTTCTCACAGGGATGAGGAGGGATGCGGATATAGATATGCAAACAAGTAATACTGTATATATAGAAAGTCAGAAAAAGATGCAGTTAACCATACCTTGGGAACAAGAAACAAACAACTTTATCATAGAGGGATTAGTACATATGCAGAACTAAATAAACTCTACAAGGACTGAGCATAGCTGTAGATAGTTGCAGTGATTCATAATTTTCATTATTAATGTCCAATTATTTATATAGCCACTAAATTGTAGAATGAGAACTATAGTTGTGAGAAAATATAGTTGTGTTTTCCAATTACTCAGAAATCATTGACTGTTAAAAAAAAAACCATATCAGACATGTATAGGAAATGTAAACCAAAACAAATTAAATATATATGCCATCCTTATATATTTTCATTATCAAATATCTCAGTGTCAAAAATGAATTAGAGCTTCTGGTCTGAGGAGATTTCCTCAAAAATATTTTCTGTTGTAGGAGTGATAATTCCCCAAATGCAAACCGGCCATATATTAATTTCAGTTTGCATTATTGATATTCACAGCAGCAATTTTTAAATTTATAACATAACTCAAAATATATTCAGAATTTTTTTTATTTTCTTGTAAAATAGTTTTAGATTTATTGCTTCGTGGACAACATAATCTCAATTTGTAAACCACCATTCTAAATATATGAGAAATTATTATTTTATTTTCATATTGTTGGGTAAATATGATAATTTTTATTCCTAAAAACTCACTATAATAAAAATATAGACGCTTAAATTGTAGTAAATAGAAAACAATTTGGAATAGTTCTAAGAGTTTAAGTTTAGCAAACGAAAGTCAGAAAGATATTTTAACCTACCATGTAAGCTAGATTCAACCATTTCTTACATGATATGAATGACTTAGAGAGATTTTAATGTGTCAATATTTTAAAATATGGTAACTTCCTCTCTCTACAGCAGTTTAAGTGTGATATGATTAAGCTTGTGTATGGTGAGATTATTACCATATTTAGATTGCTTCTTATTGCTGTTCTCATTAACCAGGTTTACTAGGCCTTCTTCAGAACACCAGTATTTTACAGTTGGTATTTTAGAATATGGGAATCCCTGGTAAACATCATACGTCTGTTGAAACGTTTTTTGATATATGCATTCCACACATCAGCTGTCCTGCTCATTTTCATGGCTTCAGGATATTTGCTTCTTTTTCATCTATTCAAAATTCATAAAAAAGCATTCTCCAAATCAAATCATCAAATATTTCCTGCTATGTAACTAGTGTTTGGTTATTAATCAGCATTAATTCTATGTATTTGTTAACAATGGATATTTGTCTAACAGGAATGATGCTTGGCAGTTAATCTCTAGCTCAATATGATGAAAGATCCTGTGCAACTGTTTTAGACATCAAGTCTCCATTTATGTGTGTATTATTGTTTTTAGAGAATTTGAGCATAACAAAATATAATTAATATTAAAACCCCTACTTGGATATTTTTATTGCTGATTCATGGTCTGTTTCAGGAATTAAATGCATCCATTCATCTGAATATATATGGTATCATAATACAATACTAAAATGTGATTTAGATTTTTTAAAATTCCTAATTAGATTCTAGGTTAATAGGTCATTACTGACTTTTTGTTTGTTTGCTAACTGGAAAAATAATATTATAATTCCAACTTAAATTTGTTTATGTATCTGGGTTTTTACATATTTTATAAATTTAATCTCTATTACCAGTTAAATCTTATTAGAGGAGAAAAATACCATTTATTAAAATATACTTTCAGTAAGTTAACAAAATAAAAGCTCATAGGAATATAATTATATATTAAAATACATCTTAACTGCACAAATACTTTGGCATTCCCATGAAAAATCTATGTTAATTTATAAATAATCGAAAATCCACCATGAATTGCATCTTAAGTTAAAGCTATAAAGTTTTTTTTATTTTTTAGGTAAAATCAAACTGCTGTGGTCATTCATTTTAATTCAGCAATATTTATTTCTATCAATTGTTATATATATAAAATACATTTTTTTAATATATATCAAGACATATCTATAGATCTAAACATATAACTAAAACAATTTTAGAAGTTCTAAGGAAGCAAGAATCAAAGAAATACTTCTTTGAGTTTCAGTTATGTAAGAAACAAGTAAAAATTATGATTTTCAAACTAAAATATACAGAGATTTTGGTTCTATAAAATACAATGGTTTAACTTTTGGTATCTGAAAGTTAGTTGGAAATTCCAAAATACTTAAATACTTTACAGTTCCCCTAAAACAAAGTAGACCTCTAATTAATACAAAAGATAGAAGCAAAGAACATTTTTCAGGTTTTAAAAGGCCTTTCCTTCAGGCAAATTATTTTTGAAGTTAGATACTATTTACCAAATGAAAATTTACTTGTTATTTTACAGAAGTAGAGAAAAAGGTGGGGTATTTTTTTTTTCCTATTTGTCATGCTTAGTCAGTGACTATTTTTCAGATGAATTCATAATGTACTTTTAAACTTTGTATCCGCTTACTATGAATCAGAATTCAGAGCAAGACAAGTCAATCTCCAGCCCCACCTGAAGCTCTATCAGGGAACTACCAAAAGGATTTGCTTACAAGGAAATCCCTTGATACAGTGACAATACAGGGTGGCAATGCATTCATTGTATTTTAGCCAGGTTTAGTATTCAGAGCAGATAGGGATATAAATACTTCTTTAATAATTTGCCAAATTGACTGTCTCTGATGATGTTAATGATGGATTCAGCACAGTTTAATATGTATGGGATGTACATTACTGCACATATTTTGATTTTTCTTCTAGGTAAGGGAGCGACTGAGGGTTTCTTTAGAAAGAGTCTCTGCACTGGAAGAAGAACTAGCTGCTGCTAATCAGGAGGTAACATGCCACACTTTCTCCTCTTTTGAGGTGCAATATCGCTGACATTACATCCCTTGTGTTTCACGTCACTTTTATTAATACTGTCACTAAAAATAAATTACATGCTGTCTATGCCATTGAACAAGGCTTGTTGAAATTAGTTACCAGAGTCTTGCTTTCTGATTTTTGGTTATTTATATGTGTCACTGCCAGACAAAAGGAAAATTATCAAGAGCTAGTGACATGCGAGCTAGTGAGATGAAGATTTAGAAAGATTGCAGGCAGAGTGTCAGTCCTTTCAAGAAGGAAAACACAGCTCCACAATTGGACCACATATCAAATAACTGTTAAACTTAGAAAATGCTACAAATAAAAGTGAACTCCTTAGAGAGATATACTTCTGCTCAGGTCCTGCCTATTCTTATCTTCTAAAAGCACTGTACTCATGTTTAGTGACATCACTGAATCCACTTCTGCTACTCTTCACAACTCCAAAAAAAGTGTTTTCAATCATCTTTTCAAGATTTATAGAGTTATTTTCTCTTTGGAAGATTTTACTTCTCTTGGGTTTTAGTGCACAAATTATCTTGGATAATTAGGCATATATAGAGAGTAAATAAATTTGTTTATATATACATTTATCTATCTATACACATTTCTCTCTCTATATATATATAATATATATATAATACCTAGTTTTATCCCTCAAGTATTATTATAGTCTCCTATAGGCAATGTGATACATTTGATTGATTTTACATAGATCAAATAACATTTTACATATATATAGATATATAGAGATAAACAAATTTAACCTGTGTCAGCCATTAAAATAGTCCCATCTCTCTTTTTCTCTGACATTTAAAAGGCTGCTTTTTTCCTAGGAGTTTATTCCAGTAATGTAATATTGGTATTACTAGTATTGGACATACTAATATAATTTAGCAAAATCTTCCTACTCTTAAATAAGCAAGGATAGAGGGGAGGGAATAATGAAGAGGGTTGATTAATGAGTACAAATTTTCTGTTAGATAGAAGAAATATGACCTAGTGTTTGATAGATCAGTAGATTGATTATAGTTAACATTAATCTAATGTACATTTCACAATAGCTAGAAGGCAGTAATTTAAATGTTCCTAGCAAAAAGTAAAGATAAATAGTTAATGTGGTAGATATTCCAAATAACCTGATTTGATCTTTACACATTATATAAATGTGTCAAATTATCACAAGTACTCCAAAGTATGTACATCTATTATGGATCAATAAAATAAGTAAATATAAATAGATTTATAAAAAAGTATAAGACTAAAATCAGTAATGATAAGTCCTATAAAGGAATTTATAACAAGATGATGTTTACATATACATTATGCATACAGACAAATACACAGTTTCAAACCACTCAATAAATCTTGTCAGTATAAACTTGCTTTTTTTTTTTTTTGAGATGGAGTCTTCCTCTGTTGCCCTAGCTGGAGTGCAGTGGTGCGATCTTGGCTCACTCCAGCCTCCGCCTGCTGGGTTCAAGGGATGCTCCTGCCTCGGCCTCTCTAGTAGCTGGGATTATAGGCACCCACCACCATGCCCGGCTAATTTTTGTATTTTTGGTAGAGATGGGGTTTCACCATGTTGGTCAGGCTGGTCTCGAACTCCTGACCTCATGATCCAACCACCTCGGCCTCCCAAAGTGCTGGGATTACACACGTGAGCCACTGCGCCCAGCCATTCTTTTGTTCTTTAAAATAAGCTAGATTAATTAAATGAGTGTATATATGTTTTTGTTTGTCCCAGCCATAACAATTTAACCTTTAGAAATAATGGACTTGCAGCTAGAAGGAGAGTAAATTCTATGTGAATTAAAGGCTAGTAGTGTTAAAAGCATAAATGGTGAAATAGCCCTTTTTAAAAAGGAAAGAAAGCTTTTTGATGACCAGATTTAGCTTAGTAAACAGGATGGTTTGAAAGAAAAAAGAAAAAAGAGATTGGTACCTCTCAGTCATAATAGAAGAAAAGAACCTCTGTAGTAATAGGTAATGACAAGGAGTATGTAGTCTTTTAAAGAGATGGGGTTGATAAATTATCTTCAGGATGGGGTGTACTTGTTCCTGCAACTATCAGGAAAAAAATGTTAAATGTGTATTCATATTATATTTTATTAATGTCAATTGTGATTTTTATGTGTGATAAAATATACATTCATTTTGGATGCATTTCTCAAAATATTTCATTGATAAGGGCAAACAAACAAAAAGTTTGGTGGCTACTAATATAAAAGCATGGCTTAATATGACCGTGAAAGAATTTATGTTTGTCATAAACGAAGGTGTGATGAGACCACTTGGCTAAAGTAAGCTGAAATAAAAATGTCCCATAGGCCGGGCATGGTGGCACACGCCTGTAATCCCAGCACTTTGGGAGGCCGAGGTGGGTGAATCAGGAAGTCAGGAGATCCAGACATCCTGGCTAACACGGTGAAACCCCGTCTCTACTAAAAGTACAAAAAAAAAAAATTAGCCAGGCGTGATTGCGGGTGCATGTAGTCCCAGCTACTCAGGAGGCTGAGGCAGGAGAATGGCTTGAACCCGGGAGGCAGAGCTTGCAATGAGCCCAGGTTGCAGCCACTGCACTCCAGCCTGGATGACAGAGAGAGACTCTGTCTCAAAGTGAGGCTCTGAAAATTTGCTCCAGAAATAGCAACTAAGTAGCTACTTCAATTATACATAAAATTGAACAGCAACCCTTGAGAACAAAAGTGGAGGAAAGATTTATGACTGTTTTCTGGAATATAGTTTTATCCCTCAAGTATTATTATAGTCTCCCACAGGCAGTGTGGTACATTTGATTTTACATAGATAAAATTTCTACTTCTTTGTGGGGAAAAGAAAGAGAGATCAGACTATTACTGTGTCTATATAGAAAGAAGTAGACATAAAAGTCTCCATTTTGTTCTGTATTTGAGACGCTGTTAATCTGTAACCCTACCCCCAACCCTGTCCTTGCAAGAGACATGTGCTGTGGTGACTCAAGGTTTAATGGATTTTGGGCTGTGCAGGGTGTGCTTTGTTAAACAAGTGCCTGAAGGCAGTATGCTTGTTAAAAGTCATCACCATTCTCTTAATCTCAAGTACCCAGGGACGCATACACTGCCAAAGGTCACAGGGACCTCTGCCTAGGAAAGCTAGGTATTGTCCAAGGTTTCTCCCCATGTGATAGTCTGAAATATGGCCTCGTGGGAAGGGAAAGACCTAATCATCCCCCAGCCTGACAGCCGTGAAGGGTCTGTGCTGAGGAGGACTAGTATAAGAGGAAAAAGGCCTCTTGGCAGTTGAGATAGAGAAAAGCACCTGTCTCCTGCCCGTCCCCGGGCAATGGAACATCTTGGTGTAAAACCCAATTGTATGTTCTGTTTACTGAGAAAGGAGAAAACCACCTTAGGCCTGAAGGTGGGACGTGCTAGCGGCAATGCTGCTCTTTATGCACTAAAAAGATTTATGGAGATGTTTGCATATGCTTATCAAGGCACAGCACTTTTCCTTAAACTTATTCATGTCACAGAGATCTGTATTCACATGTCTTACTGCTGACCTTCTCCCTAGGACAATCCTATTATCCTGCCACTTCCCTTTTTTACAAGATGGTAAAGATAATGATCAATACATACTGAGGGAGCTCAGAGACCAGTGCCTGGGGCGGGTCCTCTGTATGCTGAGCGCTGGTCCCCTGGGCCCACCTTTTCTTTCTCTATACTTTGTCTCTGTGTCTCATTTCCTTTTTCAAGTCTCTCGTTCCACCTAAGGAGAAACGCCCGCAGGTGTGGAGGGGCAGGCCACCCCTTCACTTCTTAACATTCCTGTATATCTACTGCAGACTTTTCTGAATGCTTTTTGTTTTGCTTAAAATCATTTGTAAAAATAAGAGTCATTCAGTTCTAGATCCTTGAGGAATCGCCATACTGTTTTCCATAATGGTTGAACTAGTTTACAATCCCACCAACAGTGTAAAAGTCTTCCTATTTCTCCACATCCTCTCCAACACCTGTTGTTTCCTGATTTTTTAATGATGGCCATTCTAACAGGTGTGAGATGGTATCTCATTGTGGTTTTGATTTGCATTTCTCTGATGGCGAGTGATGATGAGCATTTTTTCATGTGTCTGTTGGCTGTATGAATGTCTTCTTTTGAGAAATGTCTGTTCATATCCTTTCCCCACTTTTTGATGGGGTTGTTTGTTTTTTTCTTGTATATTTGTTTGAGTTCTTTGTAGATTCTGGATATTAGCCCTTTGTCAGATGAGTAGATTGCAAAAATTTTCTCCCATTCTGTAGGTTGCCTGTTCACTCTGATGGTAGTTTCTTTTGCTGTGCAGAAGCTCTTTAGTTTAATTAGATCCCATTTGTCAATTTTGGCTTTTGCTGCCGTTGCTTTTGGTGTTTTAGACATGAAGTACCATATGACCCAGCCATCCCACTACTGGGTATATACCCAAAGGATTATAAATTATTCTACTACAAAGACACATGCACACGTATGTTTATTGCGGCACTATTCACAATAGCAAAGACTTGGAATCAACCCAAATGTCCATCTGTGACAGACTGGATTAAGAAAATGTGGCACATATACACCATGGAATACTATGCAGCCATAAAAAAGGATGAGTTTGCATCCTTTGTAGGGACATGGATGCAGCTGGAAACCATCATTCTTAGCAAACTATCACAAGAAGAGAAAACCAAACACCGTATGTTCTCACTCATAGGTGGGAACTGAACAATGAGATCACTTGGACTCGGGAAGGGGAACATCACACACTGGGGCTTATCATGGGGAGGAGGGGAGGGGGGAGGGATTGCATTGGGGAGTTATACCTGATATAAATGATGAATTGATGGGTGCTGACGAGTTGATGGGTGCAGCACACCAACATGGCACAAGTATACATATGTAACAAACCTGCACGTTATGCACATGTACCCTAGAATTTAAAGTATAATAAAAAATAAAAATAAAAATAAGAGTCATTTGCATAAGTAAAAATCATGTCTGTTAGTAATTATTGTGCTCATTATTAACTTCCATATGTTTTGGTTTTGTTGTTGATTTTAACTAATGTCCATGTGGCTTAACTTGAATCCCTATTTAGAAATTCACAAACCCAGCGATAAAGAAAATTAACTTTAGTTTTCTAATAATAAATCGCTTATAAATAGTGATCCTTTTAAGAGAGTAAGTAGGAGAAATGTCAACTTTAACTTTTTAATAAAATTGATATTTCAAAATTAAATACAAAAAAATCAGAAGACACTTGCAGTTTGAGTTTTTGATTCTCTATAGTAACAGCAATTAGTATAAGAAATTGCTGTAAATAAAACATCTTGTATTGGTGGTAATAAGATATATTTAGAAACCTGACAAAATACGTTTAGAAAAATTCATACTATTAGCAGCTTTAGGATAAAAACTAGGTGACTTTTGAATGTTGGAGGTAATAACTGAAGAAGATACTTTATAAAACAAAGAGCAAATTATCATGCAAAAGAAAGTTTAAAAAATTATTAAGAGCCAAATGTAAATGTATAATATAGATGAAAATAATCAGGAACCAGAGCAAAAGTCCTACATATGGCTAAATGAGCAAGGAGCTGGAGAAATTTTATTTGGTGCTTCAGATTTAATTTTTTTTTTTCTCTTTATAGACAGGATCTCACTCTGTTGCCAAGGCTGCAGTGCAGTGGCACGATCAAGGCTCACTGCACCCTCTACCTCTTAGCCTCAGGTGATTCTCAAACCTCAGCCTTCCAAGTAGCTGGGACTACAGTTGTGTACCACTATGCCCAGCTAATTTTTTTTGTATTCTTTGTAGAGATGGAGTTTTGCCATGTTGCCCAGGCTAGTCTTGAACTTTAGGGGTCACTCTGCCCAACTCTGCCTCCCAAAGCACTGAGATTTCAGGTGTGAGCCACTACACCTGGCAATATTTCTGATTTTAAGTTAAATTTAAAATGTATTTACAAGTGTCCCTTAACACTCAAATCTATTTGTTTTCTGAGTTCATGTTGCCATCTTGAAGAGTAAGGGTGCCACATTATGACCATCTGCTTGGTTCCTGAGTTTCTGGTTGTTATAATGACCGTTTAGATATAAAACCTTATCCAAATGTTTTTTTCTGAATTCATTCAATTCCCAAATTCAGAACGGAGAATTAAGAAAAGAGATTTAGATTGTGAATGATAATCTTGATATATTCATACATACACATATATGCATATGTAGAATCTGAAAAGACTATACAGTTTATTCTATCATCATTATATCATTTTAATAGACTTTATTCTCTCATCTATATATCATTATTATATATGGAGAGAGGCTCTCTCTCTCTCTCTCTCTCCCCACACACACCTACCACTTGTCTTATTCTCACAAATGGGTTTGGAGTTATCACCTCCTAATATCTTTTCTTTATATAATCTCTTTCATAGATCCCTCATCTATTCTTCCCAGATATCTAGGAATTCAACCATGACTTCTGTAGAAAAGAAACTAAAATCTATAGTTCAAGGTGTATGCACTACTCTGAGCCCCAAAAAAGATTTCAGATATCCCTTTGGCATTTCCACAGGGCTTTGTTAATGATTGTATAGATTATTCTCTCCTACAAATTTCCAGCAGGGGGGCCAGTGCGAGCTGAAATCTAGTTCAGGGTTTGATAATCCAGACACGCATGGGAGGACGTAGCCACCTGTAGGGGGTACATTTTCTAACGTACACAAAAGTGCCTTATGCTCTGGTGGGCCTGAATTGCCACCTAGTTTTCCTGATGTCCTCTTAGATTCTATATGGCACATTAATGTAATAAAGTGAGTCGTCTCATTAAAAAGAATACAAAACTACTATGTGTTCTTTTCTGGTAAAAGCCCCCAAACATTCTGCTATGTGAAAAGAATGAAGTTGCATAGAATAATCTCAATATTTTTCAAATATAAATAATAATAATAATTCATTATTACAGGAATAGAAAAAGTTTTAGACATAAGTACCAAACTCGAATAATTTGTTTTCTCCATTGTTTGAAAGTATATAGACCATATGTGTCTGTAGTGTTTGAATTTTTAATAACTTTTCATTATTCTTATAAACAAATAAAATAATAAAGTTGTTTTAGAGTCAGATTTTATTGTCCATAATGACATTAATACTAGATCATTTTATGGAGCACTTAATAGAATCATAGTTAATGTTTACTGAGGGATTTAAATCCCTCAGTACATGCTAAATACATATATGTCAGTACACTAATGCTGGCAGGTGCATACTATTATTTTACAAATGAGACCAGAGAAGTTATTTCTCCTAATGTGCTACTATTCCCTCCTACTTGAAAATGTAGTTATCTTTGAATTTGTCTTAACTCTCTGCTTTCAATTGTTTCAATTTATATATATAATTATGTCTATAATGTTCCCCATATCTTTTTACTCTCATCTTTTTCCATATGTATTAAAACTGCAATAGTTCAGGTCTTCATGCATATTCACCTGAAATATTACAGTAGGCTTTTATCTGTTCTTATCGCTTCTCTCTTTTGCTGTATAATTCTGCAAGGTTAAACTTCCTAAGTGAAGCCCCAATTATAATGATTACTTTTGTAATATGTTCTCATCTATAATATATACATATATATGATATATGCCATATGAATACATTGATAACATAATGATACATTATGTTATATTAATATATGTTAACAATGTAGTGATATATGGTACATAGACTTGTAACATGCCATCAAAAATTTCTTCAATGTTCCTAACCTACAGATTCTACTTTAACTCCACCACCCCTGCTGCTCTACCTGAGTCATTCTAAGGCCTTGTTAAGTCATAGAGTGTATTGTTTTAAAGAAGCCAACATTTTTCCTGACTATAAATCTTACTTATGCTAAGGTCTTTCCTGGAATATCTCCACAACTCCAAATCACTCATTGAAAACATATTTCCCTATTTAAGCTCAAGCTCAGACGTCACCTCTTTAATGAACTATTTTATAATTCTTTGCCAATAGGCTCCTTAATTTAAGTGGCTAAAGCTCATTGCTTCAGCCTGTATTACGACTGTTCAACAAGTATTAGAGTTAATTTTATACTTGTGTAAGCTATGTCATTAGTTTACTGAGAAAATAGACTTCATCTCTCTCCTTTATATTTATTTCACTCAGTAACAGTGATATGAACCTCTTGATCAGTATATATTTGTCAAATTGCATTATATGCACTTCATTCTGACTAGTGTTTTCCTGTTGTTCCTTGACTATTCTCTTAATGAACCATTTGACCAACATTCGGTATGCTCAATAAACAGCAGTATGTTGATCATATGTATCAAATGAACAAGTTGTTTCTTCTTTCAATTTAATTAATGAATCTCTGTCATGTGCAGAAAATTTTGAGAGTCTCTGAAAGGAAGAAATGGAAAGAAAGAAAATAAATGAGTTATTAAGTAAAAGTTCATGTAACTTGCCCTCTATTGAAAGAAATAGACATATACACATATTACTAAGATGTAATTTAGTGCAAAATAACTAAATACAAAATACAGGCACAAGCAAAATACAGAAGGGAACAGAGAAGAAGGGTATTCTGTGTCAAAGGACTGGAGAAGACTTCTACCTAAAAATACAGCATTTGAGCATATCCTTGAAGGAAGGCTATGATTTGACTTCAAAACTGCGGGAAGTATTTCAGGCTGAGGAGACAGAATGATTAAGAAAATCCGAGCCGGGTGCGGTGGCTCACGCCTGTAATCCCAGCACTTTGGGAGGCTGAGGCGGGCGGATCACAAGGTCAGGAGATCGAGACCATCCTGGCTAACACGGTGAAACCCCGTCTTTACTAAAAATACAAAAAATTAGCCGGGTGCGGTGGCGGGCACCTGTAGTCCCAGCTACTCGGGAGGCTGAGGCAGGAGAATGGCTTGAGCCCAGGAGGCGGAGCTTGCAGTGAGCCGAGATCACGCCACTGCACTCCAGCCTGGGCAACAGAGCAAGACTCCATCTCAAAAAAAAAAAAAGAAAGAAAAGAAAAACCGAAACTGCCTGTTTCAAGAATAAGGAATGTTGTATTAATAAGAGTCAGGGTGTGAAAAGATACAGAAGAGGAGGGTAAAGAGGTTGATGGGATCCAGATTCTGGAGGGCTAAAAATTTGTAGATTTTATGCTTTATGAAATGTGAAAGCACTAAAGGTAATATTATGGTTTTTTCCTGTTTTTTTATAATTTTTGGTAAAGTGAAAACCATTAAAGGTATGTTTTTGTGTGTCTTTTTGTAAAGGTTTTGTTTTTGGTAAAGTGTAAGGTTGAGGTGGCAAAGAGCTGGAAAGTTGGCATAATTTGATGCGCTTCGTTAGCATAATAATATAATATGTGCTTTTAGTCATGGTACTTCAACAAAGACTTATTGGGCATCTTCCATTTGCCAGACATTTCATTAAGTACTGGGTATAAATATGTTAACCAACTCATATTTGTAAAAAGTTAGTTCTGGTCGGGAGTGGTGGCTCACGCCTGTAATCCCAGCACTTTGGGAGGGCGAGGTGGGCGGATCATGAGGTCAGGAGTTCAAGACCAGCCTGACCAACATGGTGAAATCCCATCTCTACTAAAAATACAAAATTCATCTGGGTGTGGTGACACATGCCTGTAATCCCAGCTACTCGAGAGGCTGAGGCAGGAGAGTCACTTGAACCCGGGAGGCAGAGATTGCAGTGAGCTGAGATTGTGCCACTGCATTCCAGCCTGGGTGACAGAGTGAGACTCTGTATCAAAAAAAAAAAACCAAAAGTTAGTTCTGCTCTGAAGGCCAGTATGTGAGATAGACCTGTTAAAAAGTAATTGTAAGCTGGGTGTGTTGGCATATATGTGAAATCCCACCCACTCATTACACTGAGGCAGGAGGATCACTTGAACTCAGGAGTTTGAGACCAGCCTCAGCAACAAAGTGAGACCCCATCTATTTGTTAAAAAGCAATTATAATGAAGAGTTAGTATTTAATGTGTACAGAATTTCAGTTTGGGAAGATGAATGAAGTTCTAAAGATGGATGGTGGTAACGGTTGCTTAACAATGTGAATGTATTTTATGCCATTGAGTAGTACTTAAAGGGCACACTTAAAAATGATTAAAAAATACTATTTTATCTTGTTTTATCGCAGTAAATGTAATTATAATACAGTATAACTAATGTGAAAATAAAAGTCATACAAGTTTTAGTAATATTACCAAAGGGTGGAATTCAGTGTAGGGGTATGAATAGAAAGAACAGATGGTGCTACAAAAGTGACTATAAAGAGCTCACCAGATGGACTTGGAGGAAGAAAATGGAAGCAGGTAGAGGTAGGATTGGGGAGGAGGCGACAGAGAGAGGCAGATCTGAGTGGGGGTAGCTAGAGCTAGGCTTTGTCTTGCAGACAGCAGTGAGCCAACAGAATTTTCAGGAAGGGAAGAGATACAATTGAACTTTTGGTTTTATAGACTAATGGTATCTTAAAAAGTTAAAGGTAAAAAATGTATTAGATGGTCAAGGTACTGTGTTTAAAGATAGATTTAAAAGAATCTTCATGATCTTAAAAGAATCAAGGGGACAGTGTCAGAAAATACAGCACTGAGTAGACCACAGGTATTACTCTGTGTGGCATTTCTTATGTTCTTTTAGTAATGGCAAATATAAATTTTAAAAAACAAAATATTGTAAATAAATACATACATAATGAAAATGTGTTATAATTTTAGGCCTTTTTCAATGGCCCCACTTAGGCAGATTGGATTGTTAGTGTTGAATACATGTTCCAGGCCTTTGTCCTAAAAAAGTGAGCCCGGGCAATTTAGACACAGAAAATACAATAAAGTCTTTATTTATTTTTATTTTTTTGCAGAGTATTGTTGTTATTGCTTAAAATTGGAAAGCCACACACACACACACACACAAAACCAATAAAGGGAAGTATGAGGGAGAATAAATAGATTACATCCTAACAATGTGTTCTCTTTTATCAGAAACCTGTACACTTTTAAAGTTATTTAATTAAGCCAGACGAAATGGATTATTCAGAAGCTCCCATAAAAATTCAATTGACAGACTAATTTGTAGTGAATACACAGGCGTGCTTATTTTAAAAGCCTTTCCACGTGATTGCATTATACATAAAAGGAACTGGCAAGTGTAGTTGTAGGCTGAACTATATTTTGTATTGCCTTTACTCTGTGCACGCTTATTCCAACCACTGAATTTACCAACTTTCAATTAGAATTTTCCAAGGAAATTAATAATTATTGTACCTCATCTACAACCAGCTTTATCTCTGAAGTCTATTTTCCTAAGGAAAAATTAAAGAACTTGCATGAGCATATTAAGTACCATTCACATTTAGAAAAATATTGGATCAGGATGGTGAAAGGAGCTAGAGACAGCAACACACATTTTGAGGACGTTACAGGCCCATGGATCATAGACATTGCGTCACCTACATTATTCCATGTAATCATCCCCAAAATCCTTTGAGTTAGGTTAAGAACTAGTACTCTGTTAAACGCATGGAAATAAATTGAAAATTGGAAGAGGTGAATAGATATAAGCAAAGGTGGAAGCAATTCTAAAAGCAAAGAGACTAGAATGAAGGAAGGAGAGATATGAGACTCAAGCAAGTCAAAAGTCACTGAACCAAAAGGGAGACAGCAATAGTGAGATAGCAAGATATTAAGGGAGGGAGGGAGGGAGAGAGAGAGAGAGAGAGAGAGAGAGAAAGTTTTAAGCATAGAGATTGGAGGTGTTCAGTGTTTCCTGAAGGCATGGAGGATTATGTCTGATATGAAATGATTTCACTATAGTTAAGAGGTCACTGGAAATGTTTACAGAGATAGTTTCAGTAAACTCTAATGAAAGTAGAATAACTGCAATTAAAAGAATGTATGAGTTCAGATAAATGAAAGAAGGTAATACTCTTTTGAGAAATTCAGCAACAAAGGGAAGGAGAGTATAGGCTGATTAATTCCAAACAGTAATGAGTGATAGCCTTATTATAATGGGACAGAATTGAAAATGCTTATAGCCATTGAAAACAAAGCCACAAATGAAGGACATGAAATTAATGATGGCAGCACAGTGGAGGATAACCATAATTTTAAGATCAATGGCAAGGAATAGAACTCCTTACTCTGAGAAATGGAGGAAGGAAAATAGAACACGTAGTGTAGTGATGAATAATTTGGAGAGGATTTCTTTTTTTATAAGGGATTCTCCTCAAGGAAATGGGTTATCTGCTAAGGAAAGTGAGAATGGAGTTATTTTTTAGGAACTAAGGAGAATATAAATGAGACAACATAGAACACAACAAGGAGCCAATAAGACTAAGCGAAGAAATTTTTGTATTGGATGGTAGAACCAGATGAGGTTCTCATCAAGTTACCCCAGCAAATTAAATAAAAGCCGGTATTTCACAGCTCTTACCAACTGAAACAACATGGATTCTCTCATGGTATTTCCTTATTTAAATCTATAAAGTTATTTTATTCATCATAATTCAAAAGGAAGAGATACAAACATTGAGCTAAAGTTGTCTTTGATTGCTTTGGCCACTTAGAATAAAATCAGTGTTAAAATTTTTCCCTAAAATTTGACACAGGTAAAAATCAGGGAACTTCTGAAATCCATGAGTAGTTCAGCTATATTTGAATAGTTTAAAAGAAACTTAAATGGCTGATAATGATCCAGAGAAACATGGAGAAAGTAGGAGATTTTCTGAACAATACTCTATTAAGGAATTTGCCTAGAGGGAAGTAATAGAAATACTCATCTGAAGTTATAGGATCATTTATTTGAAAAATTAATCCAGTGACTAAGTCAGTTTTCTCTTCAAATTAAAACTGCCATATCTGTGAGTAGAAAGCTCCAGAGGTAGAAAAAGAGACTACTGCAAAAGCTCTTAAGTTAAATTATTTCAGAATCCTAAAAAGAAGAATCATTTCGCTTGAGCGGCCTTTGCAAATTATTCACTTTTGCATTTTTTAATTCTATCTCTCAGTTCTGTGAGATGAAAGCAGATTTCATTTTGTATGTCTATCACTGCTTTATAAAATGATTACTCTCATAATGACTTTCTAATTTCCTGCATATTTATACATGCTACATATTCTAACTCCACTGATTAGCTTATTTTAAATATTAGGAATCATATTAGTAAATTCCATGACCAATTTTCAGTTAACATTCAAACAGGAAGTCAGATAAAAGAGTTTTTTTGTTTGTTTTATTAACAATTGAATCAAGTCGCCATGACTAAACTTCCCAGATGACAGCATGCATTTAAAGACAATAGTGTTTGCATAGGACAGTGACACCCTTGGAGTTCTGAACTTAATATTCCTTAAAGATAATGCAAAACTCTCTGATGCTATGTTTTCAGCTTGCCTGCCAACAGTTATGAGTTTCCAAAAGACCTACTTATTGGGAAAGTATTATTCCTGTTGGAAATGTATCATTTTTGGTTAGAAAATTGTACAGATTTTAATTTCCTGGGAAAGTTGAGTGATGGTTGAATAATGGATTTTTTTTTTAAATTTTAGATTGGTGAACTAAAAGTTTCAGTGTTGTCAAACCAGTAGTTATTTACAAAGACCTATGATTTCTTATTATATCTCTTGATTATCCTTTATGATGATATTGTATTATAAAGATAAATGAAGAAACTGTAAATTATCTAAGCTATTACCATCAATAGAAAATGTCTCTTTTGCTGTTGATGATTGTATTGTTATAATACAAAGAATCTTTCCCAGACAAAAAAAAATCAAGGTGTCTTATAACAATACATGTTAAAATCCAGCAAAGAAGAGAGGTAACAAAATTGCTGTTTGCTACGTCCACTATTTTTACTAGTTCCAAGTCTTGTGTGAAACAATTATCTAAAATAGAAGTTAAAAGTGTCACCTATTGTGTACAAGACATTTGAAGTTTGTTTGCAAATCTTTTCAAACTCTCTCCTATTTTGATTAGAATATTTTCTTTGATCAAAGTATAAGATTTTTTTTTATTTGTGGTAGCAGACATAGTTGTTTTATTTTTGCACGTGGAGATTTTGAAATGCTTTCTTTCTCTATTAATAGCAATATGTTTGATATTAACACTTTGATCATAAGCATCATAAATTGACCTATTTTATTTTACCCATCTTTATTCTTATTAATTTTAAGCTAACATTTTGAGAAAGATTACTTATTGCTTAGAAATTCAGATGAAATATTGAACTTTAGTGAGAAGCAAGATAAAAAGTTATAAAAACAAAGAATATTAACCTTAAGTCAGAAGATTCAAGATTGAGTTATAGATCTATCATTTACTAATTATGTAACACCTGGCAATTCATTCAGCTTCTCTGTGCCTTATTCTTTTTCATCTGTGAAATAGAATGTTAGTAAGCTTTGGACCTGTCTTTCAAATAAGTCATGATATTTGGATGAGACAGTATCCAAGGAAGCACTTTGTAAACTTGACATATTGAAGTTGTATTGCTATTATTAGACTCAAACATCAGCATTAGTATTAGTTGAGCAAATGAAAATACTTTTCTGTTGATACTTTGAATGTGATAAAAAATGAAATGACAGTAGTACTTTTTATTTTATATTATACACAGGACTAAATCTCCTTTTTTTAATTTTTGAAATCTTCTGTTGAATAAATAAATACCTTATTTGTTCATAGAATAATCCTGTAGCACTATATACATTTTATAAATGATGTTGCAATTCATTTATTCACATATTTGATAAAAATAATAGCATCTGCAATTTTAGAGGAGGTTACTGTGTGCTTGATACTACACTAAGTACTATACCCATGCCCCGAAACCACACACATTTTTTAGTTATCATAATTAACCTATGAGAAAAGGATAATTATAACTAGCATTTTGAAAGTTAAGAAATTGAGTCATATAAAAGCTAAGTGAATTTTTCCAAGTGTTATCACTAGTTGACAGGAATCTATATCCAAGATGTCTGACTTTCAATTTGGGAGTAGCAACTATATCACCTGGTCTTTCTCCCAACAATATTTCCTCTTGTATGAAACTGGTATAGTTTCCTCATCTTTCAGTAATTTGAATTTATCATGATATCTTCATATCTATTATATCTACATGAATTATCTCAAAATTTATAACTCCATTACACTGAAAGAGGCATAAAATGTGTAAATTAATAAAGCATGTATTAAATCAATTAATCAAATTAAGCTACCTTTACAAATGCCAAATACTTGGATAAAATTTAACATTTAGCTCTACGTAAAAGATTAATTAAAGCATGCAGATATTTACAGTTATTAAGATACATTTGATTATTATATCTCAGTATAGAGTTCGGTATAAATGACTGAGGTAGTGTCTTGCAATAAATAGCATGAGAACATTTGAGTGGCCACTATGTTTAAATATAGAAAATGTGACACCTCAGGTCATATTAAACAAGATGAAAGGATTTCTGCAGTACCTATTTGTTCCCATGTCATTTTAAACAAGAAAGTGCAATAGCTCTCAAGTATTGAAAAATGTGGAAATTCCAAATAAGTGAACTCTTGGAACACTAAATAAATACATAAATAAATAAATAAGATGGATGAAAAAGATGTACATTAATTGCCTTAATTTTCTAATTGATAATTGACTGCTAATGATTTTACTTTTAAAAAACTTGCTAGCAAAAAAACAAATATAATTTGATCAGTTGGTATTTACCATATACTATTACTGGAGTTTAGCCAAACTGCAACATCTGAGGGCACAGTCCTCCATAGGACCTCCCTCACTTCTGATACCAACTGTAAGTTCAGGAAATTCTCAGATCCACCCTTAGGTTCAGTAAGTCACTAGAAAGTCTCACAGAACTCACTGAAATCTATTATATTACAGTTATGGTTTATTGCAGGTAAAGATCACAGGTCAAAATCAGCCGAAGCAAGAGAAACAAAGGGCAGAGTCCGGGATGGTTCCAAACACAGAGCTTCTGTTATCCTCAGGACATATTACCCTTCTAGAATTGACACACCAACCAAGGAACCTGAATCAATCTTTGATGTTTGAAGCTTCAATTAGGGTTTTATTACATAAGCATGATTGATTAATTACCTGTTTGATTCCTCACAGCTTTGAAGTTGGGAGAGAAAGCTCCCTAAATCATCTAGTTGGTCAAACTGGCATACTTGTCCCTCAAACTGGATTAGCAGGTGTAATCAGCCCCACCTTAAAATAACACTTCTATTGGGTATGACAAGATTATCTCCTTAAGGCTGAGGGCAAAACCCTGACCTCCTTTGGTTCATGTCAAATTCTTTACCACACAACTATAAATCATCTTAATTTGTTTTAATGGAAGATTTTTACAAATAGTTAGTGCTGGTGATCTCTCATATTATGAATTGATAGCATGTTCATAAAGCCAAAATGGTATTTTTCACTTAGAAAACAGTGTCATTGGGAGATAAGGAAGAAAATAACTTACAGTAGAATCAGAACATGTGTTGTGGAAGTTTTGTAAAGCCAGTGCGGAGACGGAGAGTCTTTTAAAAGAAAATTACAAAACAAATAATACTGTAGGGGCTGGGTGTGGTGGCTCACGCCTGGGAGGCCAAGGTGGACTGATCACGAGGTCAGGAGTTTGAGACCTTAGAGACCATCCTGGCTAACATGGTGAGAACCCCTCTCTACTAAAAAAAAAAAAAAATTAGCCATGCGTGGTGGCACAGGCCTGTAGTCCCAGATACTCGGGAGGCTGAGGCAGGAGAATCACTTGAACCTGGGAGGTGGAGGTTGCAGTGAGCCTAGATTATGCCACTGCACTCCAACCTGGGCGACAGAGTGAGACTTCGTCTCAAAAAAAAAAAAAAAAGAATAAATAAATAAATAAATAAATAAAATACTGTCATTAGCAAGTTTAGGAAAGGCAACTAGTGTTTTTGAGGCATGAGGCTGGGTCAAGTATATTTATTTAAGTGCTATTCTATCATTCTCAGGGAGCTCCAACCACTTACTTACATTTCCTTACCTTCAAGTTTATGTATCCCCACATTATGAGGTTATTGCTGTTATAAACAGTGAAAATGTTGAGATCTTGTGATTATCTAATCACCTTTAAAGCAGGGAGTACTATCACCACTTTAAAGATGCAGAAAATATGTTCTAAAGCTTAAAGTAATTCACCTGAATCACAGTAAATGCCTGAGCCATTTCCCTTTTCTTGGATGTATTCACTTCTTCCAATCTCTCCTTTTGAAATCTTTTCTCCAAGTTTCGGTTAATCAACGCTTACTCCAAGAAGCATACTTTCTTATCTATCCATGGAATTAGATGGATTTGCACGCGCACTGATATGTCTGTTGTATCCAGAACAAGTGGGCTGAGGGACATATAGATACACTGTCTGGGTTAAAATGCCTGTCACAGATGGCACTACTTCCAGCCAGCAGGTATTATAGGGAGCTAAAAAACATAAAGAAAACTTTTAGGGGCAAGATCAGGAAGTAGCACACATGACTCTTACTTACATTCCATTGAACAAAACTTGGTCTCACATCACTCTAAGCTGTAAAAGAGACCAGGACATGCAATCTCTATTTTCATGGCCATATACAAAATTCTATTGCTAAAGAATGGGAGAATGAATATTAATGTGTAACAAGTAGACTCTAGAACACACAAAACATAAAGAATGTTTGGAATTTATTAAAGAATTTAATAAAGTAATATTAAATGTATATGTAAATATCAGTAGTATTCCCACACCAACAATAAATAGAAAGCATTAGCGAAAAGCATATTTCATTCAAATAATTGTAGAGATAGATATATGGATGTATTTTGTATGTAAACACTGAATCATGTGTAGAAATTTTTAGCTAAAATAGCAAATCCCATTGTTTTAGGAAATACAAAAAGTCCTAAATACATGGAAACAAAAGTTACATTTTTGTGTCTGGAGCTAGATATTGTAAAGGTATCCATTTTTCCCAAGTTATTTCATAGGTGTAATTCAATCAAAACTCTAATATAATGGATTTGAGATCTAAATAAAATAGTTCTGAAGTTTCCTTATAAAATAATAATGTAAAGCATTTAATAATATTATGAAAATTAAAGATTGTTGAGTATGGAGTTTTCCTAGAATACACAGATATTAAAATATATTTTAAAGTTTTTTACTGCTTTAAGTTTATTGCTAAGTATTTTATTCTTTTCATTGCTATTATTAAGGGGGTTGTTTTCTTCATTTCCTTTTTATATTGTTGTTTGTGTGTGGAAATGCAACTGATTTTTGAATGTTGATTTTTTAATCTGCAATTTTACTCTTTTGTTTATTAGTTATAACAGTGAGCTTTTACAGTTTTTCATGTCTGTGGTCATGTCATTTGCATACGGACTATTTTACTTCTTCCTTTTCAATTGTTTGCTTTTTATTTTCTTTCCCTAATTGCTATGGCTAGGACTTCAGTACTGTGTCGAAAAGAAGGAGTAAAAGTGGGCATCCTTTTCTTGTACTGGATTTTAGAAGGAAAACTTTCAGTTTTTCCCCATGGATTAAGATGTTAGCTATGTACTTTTCATGCATGATCTTTATTGTGCTGAGGTAATTTAATTCTATACCAATTTTGTTGAGAATATTTTTCATAAATAGATGTTGAAGTTTTTCAATTGCCTTTTCTGCATCTGTTTAGATAATTCTGTTTCTAAAAAATTTTGCTAATGTGTTGTATCATATTGATTGATTTGTGTATGTTAAACTATCCTTGCATTCCAGAGATAAATCTCTCTTGGTCATAATATATGATCTATTTAATGTTCTGTTGCATTGGGTTTGCTAGTATTATATTGAGGATTTTTGCATGTTTGTTCATCAGAAATGCTGGCCTGTAATTTTGTTCTCTGGTAGTATCTTCGATTTTGGAATTAGGGGATCCTGAACTTTAAAATGTTACTGCTTCTTCTATTTTTTGGAAGAACTTAAGACGAATTGGTATCAATTCTTCTTTCAGTGTTTAGTAGAATTCATCTGTGAAGCCATTTGTTTATGGACATATTTGGGTTGGTTTATTACTGATTCAACCCCCTTAATTTTTATTTTTCTGTTCAGATTGTCTATTTCTTTTTGATTCAGTGTTGGCAGATTATATGTTTATTGGAATTTATCCATTCCTTCTAGGCTCTGCAGTTTGCTGGGGTATAATTGTTCATAGTAGTCCCTTATGATTGTTTTTATTTTTTAGGCATTCATTGTAATGTCTCCTCTTTCATGTCTGATTTTATTAAATTTATTAATTTGGGGGACCAGAGACAGAAAGCTATGGCTTGAATACATCTCCCAAAAGTTCATAGGTTTGAAACTTAATCCCAGTGCAACAGTGTTGGGAGGTAGAGCCTAATGAGTGGTGATATGGTTTGGCTCTGTCCCCACCCAAATCTCATCTTGAGTTCCCACGTGTTGTGAGAGGGACCCAATGGGAGGTAATTGTGTCATGGGGGTAGGTCTTTCCTGTGCTGTTCTTGTGATAGTGAATAAGTCTCATGAGATCTGAGGGTCATCATAAGAGCTCCTGTATGAACTCTCTCTTTGCCTGCTGCCATCCACATAAGAAGTGACTTGCTTATCTTAATGAGTAGCCCCTGACTCCCTTCCATCTGTAGTAATTTCTTTAGCAAATGGTTGCTTGGCCACATTTTTTCACATTTTACCTGCCCACGCTGTGAATTTTCCAAGGTTTTTCACTCTGCTTTCCTTTTAATTGTAAATTCAGCCCCTAAGACAATCCTTTTCTGTCACACTTCACTGTAAGCAGTTAAAAGTAGTCACGCAGCAGGGTGAATGCTTTGCTACTTAGATATTTCTTTCACCAGATATCATAGTTCCTCACTCTTAAGTTCTTCATTCCATGAAGTCCAATAATATAGACACAATTCCATTAGTCTTTGCAGAGGTGTAACAGGATGGCATTTACTTTAGTTTCCAATATCTTTTTTCTCATTTCCATCTGAGATCTCATGAAAATTATATATATATATATATATGTACCTGTTTATATAATCACCTTCCTGCCTCTAGAGAGAGTTCTAGACTTAAAGTCTACTTTATCCGATATAAGCATAGCCATCCCTAGCTTTCTTTTGATTATCATTTGCGTGACATAGCTTTGATGCTTTACCATTTGCATGACATAACTTTCCATGATGTAAGCATAACCACCCCTAGCTTTCTTTTGGTTACCATTTGCATGACATAACTTTCTTCAGCTCCTCATTTTCAAACTATGTGTGTCTTTATATGTAAAATGAGTCTCTTATGAAAAATAAACCACTGGATCTTGTTTTATTATTTTTCCCTCTAAATTCATTCAGCCATGCTATGCCTTTTGATTGGTGATTTTAATTCATGTACAGTTAAAGTAATTATTGACAGATGTGGAATTACTAATTTCATTTTTTTAATTGCTTTCTATATATTTTGCCATTGATTTCTCTCTCTGCTGTCTTACTGTCTTCTTTTTAATTAGACAGTTTTTTTTGTAGTTATTTACTTTGATTTTTTTCTTCTTGTATTTTTTTGTGTTTATTATGGGTATTTTATTTGTGGTTAGCTCAAATATTTCATAAAATATCTTGTAGTTACAAAAGTCTTTTTTACGTTGGTAGCAACTTAACTTCAATGGAATACAAAAATAAATTTCACACCTATAGAAGGAGAATATTGCAAATGCAATTGGCATTTAAATTTAAACTGATTTTTTTTCTGTGTTATCTCAACTGTTTCCATTTTAATATTAACCAATATCATTATATTATCTGAATCTCTGCTATTTAGACATGAGTAGACAAAATAGCATGTAAAAAAAACACATTATCACTATCAAATAATTTCATTTTCTGGGGTAATTTTTTCTTTGTACTGATGTAAAGGAAATTAGAAATAATGTATAAACCTAAAGATCAGGAATTTTAGTTGTAGTTCTGACTTTAACTGTACCACTTGAACAGTTTTTTTTTTTTTTTTTTCCTTAAAGAGATAGACAAGAACCACTAGATTAGGTATCAGCAAACTTCTGTAAAAGTCCAGCTAGTAAATATTTTTGGCTTTATGAGCCAGATGGTCTCTGTCACAACTACTCTACCATTGTGGAGTGAAAACAATCATAGATAATATGTAAACAAATGAGTTTGGCCATTTTCCAATTAAAATTTATTCATCGACACTGAAAAGTGGATTTCTTATAATTTACACAATATTATTCTCTTTTAATGTTTTTCAACTATTCAAAAATGTCAAAACAATTTTTAGCTTACAGGTCTGACAAAAACAGAAATAAGGAGCAATAAAAGTATGAAATATTCTATGGAAAGTGGATAGTTTTGAGTAGTTAGAAATTAGCATTAGTAAGGAAAAGTGGTAAGTAAAAAATCTTTATTCTAAATAGAATATTTACTTGGTTGCAGTAAATATATTCTACTCCGGAAATAGAAGACTAAGGACAAGAAAGGAAAGAGGCAAACCTACTCCAAAGAGGAGCTATAACGCCCACCCAGTGAAACTTACTTTCTCCCTAAGTCATTCTGTTATTCACTAGCTTTGTAACTATAGGCAATTTCCTCTTTCTTTTTGCCTTAATTAGCTCAACCTTAATAATAACTTATAATGATGTTGTGAGGTTTAAATGAATCAATACATGCAAACAACATAAAACTGTGTCTTTCAGTAAATATTATGATTACTATTGATTTTGGTAATGTCACTGTTGTCTTTTTAGATATGATACTGTCCATCTCCTTTAAAGATGATTGAATTGAGATTTAGGGAGGCAGAGTGTCCTGTCTACAGTGAGACTGACTAGATGGCAATTTGTTGGAGACAGGAATAGAATTATCACTGATTCTCTGTAAACTTCATTTTCTTTATTCATAATAGTAAGGATGTAAAGACCACATACGTTCTGCTTCCTTCTCATACTGACATATTTTGATATGTGCATATTTAAAAATCACATAAAAATAAAATGGAAATGGGTACAGATAAATGTAACATGATAATTACCATTAGAACTCAAGTAAAAGGATTACTTTAAAAGGAATTGGCCAGAACAATGGATTTAGTATGCTTCTGTTATTTCTAAGAAAGGAACTAAATGAATAAATCCTTTTTATTGCCCTGGCTTGCTTTGTTATATGCAAGATTGACTAATGGATATTCTTTCTGACTTCTACATTTTTTTCAAGCACTTTTCAAACACTTTGAAATGCTTTTGTTTTCCTTAAAACTCTCTTCTTTGCCATAATAGAACTAAAATAATAGATCTAGGACACAGCCTATAATTTTGACACTTTTGCTATGATTGGAGAAAAAACAAGAAAAGCACATGTATACTTACAGTGTTAACCATGCATGGCTGAAGAAGTCAAATTTCATGATGCTAGAAGAAGAATATAGAAATCAGTAAGTCCATCTTCAAAGAGATTCATTTCAGTATAACATTTTAAAAGACTCAAATTGATGGAATTATAGTCTGTTTGGATTATTAAAGCAGAATGTTAGTTCTAAAACATTGAAATATCCCAGAAAGCAAATGGAATACACTTAAATAAACAAAAGACAAAGACATGATTTGAATAGTGTAGATTTATCTTTTTAAATTTAATACTATTAAGTGTTTGCTCAAAGTATTTTTATACTTCTTAGCGTACATAAAGTAAATGAAATATAAACTTTTAGTCATATATTAACATTTCATTTTATTTAAAATGAATATTTATTGAGACTTGAAAATAAATTCTCTCATTCACAGAGCATGTTTCCTGCTTTCTGAAATGATCACGTACGGACACATTGGATTATTTAGTTTGCATTCACTTTCTTCTCAGCCTGACTCAGTATCTTTAATTTTGCTTTTGCTTTTTATTGTAGTTGGGGGGATAATTAATTACTGCAGTCAGTTGTCATTTATGCCCTTAGCTGAAGCCAAACCAAGTTAGCAGATTTTGATACCTCTGACTTTAGAGGGAAAAGAGCCCAGTGGGAGTGATTGTGAGGAACAAGTATGAATCAAGAGAGCCTCCATTCTGTACAAAGAAGTACTTTATAATAATCAATACCTTCAGTAAATTCTGTTTGCTATTTTCACTGTGAGACACCTATTTCTCTTTTTGAACAGGATTTTTCTGTCTTCTTCAAGGAGCTGGGAAGTTATTAGCAAAAGCAACTTCCTTGGTGATGGAGATTTTGCCATATTTTCTTTATGAAACTCAAAACTTTTAACACAATTACTGCCAGTACTCTCAGCACAACACTGAATTATTGCAGTTTCTTTATTCTTGGTAGTGCACTTCTCAGTGTTGTTTACCTTAATGAATACTCTCTACCCTTCCTTATTTATTTATTTGCTTATGTATATTCTAAATTGAGTCTTGTTTTCATGCAGTGATACACATAAGTGGTTAAGAATGTGTTTTCCTACCACTAACACATTTGAAAAACTGTTTAGAAATTGGTGTTTGCTTTCATTTTCTAGATTAATTCTTTCACTTTCCTGTATTAACAGCTTCCTTGGCTATTTTTATTACTATTCTTCCATATTATGCCACTCTGAGTTGCTTACCTAGTAAAACAGCAGTCTTGTGCCTTAACAATGCCTACTAATTCTTCTGACGAATATAAGTTGTTTTGTATATTCTGTAGCCTTTTACATGCCTCTAGTGAATATGCTAGTATTTTATTTTATTGTCATTTTAATTGTTAGGTAACTAGATGGTCAAAATAAAAGATGCATTATCAAGCATCAGAAAATGTATTGACTGAAATACTGAGTAGACAAATAGAAGAGATACGTTAGTACAAAGTTGTAATTTTCATTAGAATTACGTTAATAACAATGACAAAGTATAGCTATTGTCAAAATTAACATTGTCGAATATTATAATTCTAAGTTAAATGGATAGCATAAATATCTCCTGAAAAAAAAATTTAAAAAAATTCTACCTAAGAACACATTTGATTTTTTTTTTCCTATTGGAATCATTCTGTTTTAAACTTAAAACTAAAAATAATAGTTTTGCATTCCAGTTATTGTTTTAGGAAGGATTCTTTTTATAAAATCTTTAAATATTAATTTTAAGAGGATTTTTTTATTCATTAGAAACTAACTGAGCTTGAATTCCATGTGTATTTAGATATAAGAAAGACTAGTTTAGATGTAAAATTCAGAAATAGCCAAATTTATGTACTTTTCATATGATGTATGTTCAATTAAAAGGTCACCAGAAACTTACTGGTAATGTGCATTTAAATTTTAGCTCTTAGGTAATTGATCTATACAGGAATTGGGAGTACTAGTCAGCCAAATTTGGGGTGGGAAGTTTAAAATAAAGAAATATAGAATATTTTTATTCATCCAGTAAATATGAGTTGGCTGAGTAGAAGTATTGTATGTAGTAAAAATTCTTATGAAGCTTTTTTTTTTTTTACCTGAACCAAGATAAATTCTCACAATGCAAACCTCTGATACTCACCTCAAAGCAATTTGATTATTCACTGGAACAGTTCGGTTTCACAAGCTTTCAAAATCTGCTCATGGTTAATGAAAACCATTTAAAATTGAATGTTACATGCAAACTGATCAAACTGCACAGACTATATGAAGTTGCTCTCCATTGGTTTTAACATGCTTCAGTGATGCTTATAAATCTTATTTCCAAATGCAGAGCTATAAAAGGAAATAGTTACTGGCTTGGGGTTCTTAATTCTGCTTAAATAAATGTTTCAACCTTTATGGTTTTGCAATTAATATATAGCAACACAAATGCAAACTATTGTGACTGAAGAGTTGCTTAAGTGTAAATTGTAAATCCCTACTCTTTTACTGGTTTCTTTGTTGTTGTTTGTGTATGTGTTGCAACTTCATTGTAATCTAAGCATGGAATTCAGCTAGAAGTAGAATAAGCATCTGTGTGGAAGCAAATTATGTGTTGGTGTAGTGAGACTTCCGTAAGTGTCACCCTTGGAATTGTTAATTGAATTTGGGATAAAAATAGATGAAAAGAATCTTTGTTAATTAGATGTGGGCACTATCTGGAAGTTGTTAAATAAGTAGAGACAAATATTAATTTAAAAACATGAGAATGAAAATCCCTGTAGAAATACCATGAAAGATTTTATGTAGATGTAGTTTATTTTAAAAAGTAGTTAAATTTTTTTCAGGATAAGTTTAAGTGCCTATACTGTATAAGAGTTGTAAATAAAAATAATCAGTGAAGTAAAAACCATGACTTTTTTATTTTGAGGAATAAATGAAGACACATTTTAAATGTTTTTGAAGATATCTTCTAAATTGTTTGCCAATGCAGGGCAGGAAAATCCCCCTGCAATCAGATCACAGACTTGTAGTCCTGACCTTGATAAATGTTTAAATTGTGTATGCAATGAATCATTTCATTGATTACCAAAAGGCATTAGAGCATAATATTTTTAAAACGTTTTGAAGGAATCAGACCTGAATCAGAAATCTCTCTGTTGTGTCTTTTTCTGTATGTCTTTAAGTATATTACATATTTCCTCTATGTTAGTTGCCTCATTTGTAAAATAAAAATAAAAATACCAAATTTACAAAGTTACTGGAAAGACTAAAAAAGGTAATGTATAAATTGCTTTATATCATATGGGGCATGTAATAAATGTTCAAGACATAGCTATTATTATAGGTAGAAATTCTTAATTAGAAATTTAATTTCTCAACTCCCATTTCTTCATGTATATTAATATTTCAGAAAGATAAAGAAAGGAAAATGAAGTGAAAACTAAATCAATTTGCATTGATTTTCCTTTTTTATTGGAGAATTCTATTGGCAGAAATTAGTGTCTTAGATGCCCTTAGAATTGCATTTTTCTGTCCACAAACACTGATTCATTCTAAATCTAAAGAAAATACACAATGTGCTTCAATGCAGTGAATCATATTACCTAAGCTGCAATATACTTGCAAATACATTTTAATATTATATTTTAAGACACAACGAAATTGCCTATTACTTTGAATTTACAAAACATCTCTTGATGACTTTCATTAAACTGCCCTTCCATAATCCTACTGCTACCCTCCTTTACAGTTGCTTATGCCTTCTACTTTATCTGCTTCCTCGCTCTAGAGCAGTGACTTTCCTACAAAGCCATTGTAGTATTTTCCATTCTTTTATTTCCCCAGTGAACTCTTCCCAGAATCCTTTTTAACCTTGAAGCCTATAATATGAACATTTGGAAGGCCTTCAAGTTCATATAGTCCTCTATGTGGATAACTAATTTTCTTCTCCGTGTATACATCCTGTGTACCTTTCTGTCAATTTTTCCAACTCCTCATAGGCTTTTTTTTCATTCATGTAGCTTGTCATCACTTGACATTCTACAGATATTTCTAGAGTGCCTCCTGTTTGTCAGCCAGCATCCTAAGAACTGGGAATAAGTAATGAATCGGAAACAGTTTCTAGTCTCAAGGCACTGTGTCAAAATGGTTAGTGAGAAAACTAACATCCAGTTGTGATAGAGTAATCACTTGCATGGCATGAGTTACTGGAGAATACTAAGGAATTCTGTAACTCCTTGGGAAGATATTGTCCCTGAATTCATCTGGAAGATGTAAAAGACTAAGTGACTAAGAGGCAGTTAAAGAGGAGGAAAGGTAACCCAGGTGAATATAAAATCTCACAGCCAAGATAGCACTTTTTATATGTGTGATGCAATCCTTTCAGTAAACTAGAGCATGCGATATGAATAGAAAGATAAAATTGAAGAAGCAAGTGGAAGACAATTCATTATTGTTATTGTCATTAATAGTGGTCAATGTACATCCAATTTGACTAGGTATTTTACAAACAAATACAATGTAAAGTAGATATTATTTGCCCTCCATTTGATATAAGAGGAACCTGAACTTGAGGTTAAATAGCTTGTACAAGATCTTACAACCAGCAACAATTACATGGGCCAGGACTCATCCTCAGCCTTTCAAGCATATTTAAGGAATATTTTACTTCCAGGAATCACCTCTCAAACTACATGTACCTGATTACTATTAGGTTGGTGCAAAAGCAATTGTGGTTGTTGCCATTAAGTATAACAGTCTCAGCATCTGATTCCAAGAAATCTCAAACCTGGAAAGAAAAGTTAATATAGATGCAAAGTTTATGAAAAGAAGCAAATTTATATAATGTGCTTAGCACAGTTTCTGGCACATTATAAGAGCTCAGTAAATAATTGTGATTTTTGTTATTGTAGTTTTACTGCTTCCTTTTATTTTCATTTTTTTTGCCTCCTTAACTGGAAGTAACCTCCACAAGAGAAGGAAACTGTCTGCATTTTCCCTGGTATTTTGTAATACTTAGAACAGTGATCAAATGAATATTTGTTGAATAAATGTATTAATATTTCTTAAACCTTCAAGAAATCCTAAAATTTTGGAATATAAAGATATTCAATAGTCTTTGTTATTTTCTAACAAATCACATTTTCTTCATGATAACATATTTCCTTAAGTTTTCAGGGCATCAACTTGCACTGATTTTTTACCTCTCTTTTAGGGAGGACATATTACATCATTTAAAGAACTTCATGAAATATTGTAATAAATCTCAATATTTGTTTTTTAATAATTATTTACATTTTCTAGAATGTTCTTCTCCCTGATATCCACATTGCTTGTTCCCTCTTGTCCTCAAGTCCATACTCAGAAATCACCTAATTTGTAATTAAATTATACCTCACAGCATCCTTCACTTGGTTTGATTTTCCATTTTGTGTTATCACCATTTAAAAATATGCTCTGCTTATTTTTGTTTATAATTTATTTTCCCCAATGAGAGTACAATTTCCATTAGGAAGGATTTCTGCCTTTTTCCCCCGATTATATTTTCCTAATGCTTGGTATATTGTCAGTGCTGAATGAATATTTTTAAAATAAATGAATCTTTCCAAGATATCAAAGAAAAACAGTTGCTCACAGGTAAGGAGCTAGAAGAGGGTCTGTTGCAAGACATGGTAGTGTTCAAGCTGGTAGAAAAAAAAATGAGGGCTAAGGAATTTTGCAGACTGGAGGCCCAGCCACCAAGACTACGGTTGTTTATTGTGTAGGGTCAGAGCTTGTCAGACCCAAAATCAACCTGACAGAGGCAAGGATATGAATGAAACCTAGAAGACTGGCTTGAAAACTGTTGCAGGAAGTCAGGGACCCTGAACAGAGGGACTGGACGAAGCCACGGCAGAAGAACATAAATTGTGAAGATTTCATGGGTATTTATTAGTTCCCCAAATTAATACTTATATAATTTCTTACAGCTGTCTTTACTGCAATCTCTGAACATAAATTGTGAAGATTTCATAGACACTTATCAGTTCCCCAGTCAATAGCCTTGTGATTTCCTATGCCTGTCTTTACTTTAATCTCTTAATCCTGTCATCTTCTTCGTAAACTGAGGATAAATGTCACCTCAGGACCCTGTGATGATTGCATCAACTGCACAAATTGTTTGTAGAGCCTGTGTGTTTGAACAATATGAAATCTGGGCATCTTGAAAAAAGAACAGGATAACAGCAATGTTCAGGGAACACCAGAGATAAGACTTCTGGCCACCGGTTAGCCAGACAGAACAGAGCCATATTTCTCCTCTTTCAAAAGCAAATAGGAGAAATATCGCTGAATTCTTTTTCTCAGCAAGGAACATCCGGGAGAAAGAGAATGCGCCCAGAGGGTAGGTTTATAGACGGCCCCCTTAAGGCCTGCCGTCTTTTATGGTCGAAGCCAAAGGGATGAAATAAGCCCTGGTCTCCTGTAGCGCTCCCAGGCTTATTAGGATAAGGAAAATTCCTGCCTAATAAATTTTGGTCAGATAGGTTGTCTGCTCTCGAATCCCGTTTCCTGATAAGATGTTATCAATGACAATGCGGACAATGCATGCCCGAAACTTCATTAGCAATTTTAATTTCGCCCCATCCTATGATCCTGTGATCTCGCCCTGCCTCCACTTGCTTTGTGATATTTTATTACCTTGTGAAGTATGTGGTCTCTGTGATCCAAACCCTATTCATGCACTCCCTCCCCTTTTGAAAATCACTAATAAAAACTTGCTGGTTTTAAGGCTCGGGGAACATCATGGATCCTGCCGACATGTGATGTCTCCCCCGGACACCCAGCTTTACATTTATCTCTCTTGTGCTCTTTCCCATTATTTCTCAAACCAGTCGAGACACTTAAGAAATAGAAAAGAGGCCAGGCACGGTGGCTCAAGCCTGTAATCCCAGCACTTTGGGAGGCTGAGACGGGCGGATCACAAAGTCAGGAGATCGAGACCATCCTGTCTAATACGGTGAAACCCCGTCTCTACTAAAGAACACAAAAAACTAGCCGGGCGACGAGGCGGGCACCTGTAGTCCCAGCTACTTGGGAGGCGGAGGCAGGAGAATGGCCTAAACCTGGGAGGTGGAGCTTGCAGTGAGCTGAGATCCGGCCACTGCACTCCAGCCTGGGCAACAGAGCCAGACTCCGTCTCAAAAAAAATAAAAGAAAAAGAAATAGCTTATTTATTTTTTTTACCTGTTGATTGGTTTTATTTCCTTCCAATAGATTTTAAATTCTTTTTTAAAAATTATTTATTAAATAGATAGGGTCTTGCTATGTGGCCCAGTCTAGTGTCAAACTCCTGGCCTCAAGCCATCCTCCTGCCTCAGCCTCCTGAGTAGCTGGGATTTTGATTTTAAATTCTATGCAGTCAGGGACCTTGTTTCTCCTATTCACTTCTGTTTCCCTAGCCCCTGGAACAGTGACCAGCACAGAGCAGGTATTTAATAAACCCCTGAATTATTTTTTGTTTGTTTGTTTTGAGATGGAGTCTTACTCTGTCACCCAGGCTGGAGTACAGTAGCACAGTCTTGGCTCACTGGAACCTCCGCCTCCCGGGTTCAAGCAATTCTCCTGCCTCAGCCTCCCTAGTAGCTGAGACTACAAGCATGTGCCACCACACCGCTGCTAATTTTTGTATTTTTAGTAGAGATGGGGTTTCGGCATGTTGGCCAGGCTGGTCTCGAACTCCTGAGCTCAAGTGATCTGCCCATCTTGGCCTCCCAAAGTGCTGAGATTACAGGC
>NW_012114364.1:4883545-4927873 GCF_000951035.1 Colobus angolensis palliatus | reverse complement strand
CCAGCCTGGGCGACAGAGCCAGACTCTGTCTCAAAAAAAAAAAAAAAAAAAAAGAAATAGATAAGAACCCACGTAACTATCCGGAGTGGGTTCTCCCAATAGAAAATATGATGTGTTTGAGAGTGCCTAGAAGGAATGGGTCAGGCTGTTATAAGCTTATGAGCAACCAGAAAACACAAATAAGGATCAAGACAAAGCAATAAGCCAGAGAGAAAAAGCACACAGATGCCCGAGATTTAGTTGAAGCACTTTAACTTTGCTAATCCCATCAGTCTTCCAACTTTTTCCAGGTACTTTTTGCCATAGGAATATTAAACAACTTACAGTGCTAGGAACACAAAGTGGTAGAAACACAAAATGCCTGTGATCTTCTGTACACCTAAAAAATCTTCTGCCATGTCTGTCTGGTAAATTCTTAGTCATTCTCTAAAATCCTCACTTAGATATTGCATGCTCTGTATTGTCTTCCATGTTTCCTGATGCATTTGCAAGTCACTTTTAGTTGCAAGTGACAGAAAACCATTCCAAATGAGTTTGGGCACAAAAGGGGAAATTTGGGGCTTGGCTCATATTACTAAAATGCCAAGGGTAGGAATGATTTAAGGATGCCTAGAATCAGGACCAGAAGCAATTTATTAGGGCCTCATCTCTTCCATGTGTTTTCTGCATGTGTATGAATTAATGAAAAAGAGTACCTCATTCATATTCTACCAGTTTACCTTCCTTAGTAGATAGAGAGAATAGTTTCCCATAGCTCAGCCAGAAACATGTAAAGTAATAATATTCTGATTTCCCTGCCTTGGATCATGTGCCCACCCATTTTCCATGGGCTCTTGGTTCCTTGATTGACAGTCTGTGGGATTAGAATAAGAAAGTCTCCAATGAAAATATAAGATGTTATTATCAAAAGAAATGTGAAGGGATACCTAAAAGCAAATGTCAACAGACACTTGATAAATGATGATTGAACAGAAAACACAGTTGTGAAATATTTATCTTGAACAGCATTCCATGAGCCTTCAGTGGGTTGCTAACTCACTGAAAATATATGCAAAACTTTGCCTCCATATGAATCTGTCCAGGGAGGCGTCCAATCTTAATGATGTACAAAGGATTCCAGCAAGGATATCAGCCCTTGGAAATAAAATGTTTATGCTTCCTAGCCCAGTCCGCTATTAACTTCTCCTGATTTAGTAGACTGCAAATGTAAAAGCAGAGCCATTTGAGGCAGTATTACAAATTAGGAAGTATAAGGATATGGAATTAAGTTTTATTTCACTCTTACTTCTTAGTCCATTTGTACTGCTGTGACAAAATGTCTGAGACTGCATAATTTATAAACAATGGAAATATTTATCACAGTTCTGGAGACAGGAAAGTCCAACATCAAGGCATCAGCAGATTTGGTGTCTGGTAAGGACTGCCTTCTACTTCCATTATGGCACCCTGAACAATGTGTCCTCACATGGCAGAAGATGAATGGCAAAAGGTTTACTTAGCTAGTACCCTTGAGGTCTTTTATATTGGTACTAATTCCGTTTATCATCTCCTAAAGACATCACCTCTCAAAACTATCACATTGGGCCCTAGGTTTCAACATACAAATGTTGGGGGTTGGAGGAGGGCATATATTCAAACCACAGCAGTTCTCCTCATTAATCTGTCTTTATCTTAATCTGATCATTTGTTAAACATGAATCATACCCCCTTTGTAGATAAAACTAGTTTAGCACAGTGCTTGTACATAGTGGGTTTTTCAGTACAGTTATATAAGAACTGGGTAAACAACAGGACTTGTACATAAGTGGTTCCTCCTACTCAACATGTAATCATATTTGGAGTAGTGTCTTAGTCTGTTTTGTGTTGCTATAACAGAATATCACAGACTGGATGATTTTTAAAGAAAACAAATTTACTTCTGAAAGTTCTGGAGGCTGGGAAGTCCAAGACATGACACTGGCATCTGGCATGAGCTTCTATGATGCCTTATCCCATAGCAGAAGGATGGCAGGGCATGAAAGCATGTGAGATGATACAGAAAGAGGATGAGGGACAAACTCCATCCTTTTATCCAGAACCTACACCAGTGATAAATAACTCACTCCAGAGATAACAGCCTTAATCCATTTATGGGGGCAAAGCCCTCAGGCCCTTAAAACCTGTTAAAGGTCTGACCTCTTAATACCATTACAAAGGCAATTACATTTTAACATAAGTTTTGGAGGGGACATTTAAATGATAGCAAGTAGGCCATGTTGTTTAGCAGTGAGGCATCCAGACCTACGTTAGTTTTCTTGTAGGCAAATTGCTTGGGCCCTCCCTCTGACAACATTCCCTCTCAGGGAGAGCCCAGGGAATATTTTGAGACCATCAGCTGCTTTTCATTCTATTTACTGTCCCAAGCTGGTTTCCTAGCCATCTCTTGTGTTCACTTCTCAAACCAGCTAAGAGAATTTCCTAAAGAAGTCTGTGCTACCTTAGGCTCCAGTGATTTATTGGTGAACTCTTCACTCTTTAAAACAAATTGAAGAAAATGCTTAACCCCAAAAGGTGAATTTTTTAAAGAGAACTACTAACTTCCCCCCTTTCCCCAGTGTCAGAAAGAATCCACTTATTAACACCCACAATTAAATCAGGTGCTGAAGCTTTGGTTTCATAACTACCCAGGATAATTTGTTATTGGGGAAAATAGCATATTAGAGTGGTAGAGAATATAGAGTATGTCATATTCATTCTTCTGTATCAAGAGCCAACATTTTTGGACTTGATTCATTTTTACAAAACAAAGTTAGCATGTTAGTGGTTGAAAAATATGTCTTTTTTGGAACTAATTGTCATGTATACACTGTAGCAAACTTGAAGTTTAGAATTTTAAAAATCATAGTGGCTCAATTATATTTGTACTTTTTTTCTGAATTAATTTGATTTCTTGATTATTTTTAATAGGGACATTAATTCATCTTTTCACTGATTCATTCAATAAACTTTTATAGATGGCTTGCTTTATTTCAGGCACCAGGACATATTTGAAAGTCATCTGTTTATTAAACAAATGTAAGCTAATGTATAAACTGAGAGTTATATTTGTTCTTTAAATAGTTTTTAAATGTCTCCCTTCACTTCTGAATAGATTAATAATAGAACAAAGCATATAATTTTTAAATGGCCTGGTACTTTGTATTAGCATTTCTGTTAGTCATAGGTGTTGTCTCTAGTGGAATGTCAACAAATGATACTTGAATATTTTAAACATTATGATTAATAAAATCTCATAATATATCAATTGTAACATAACGTTTATGCAAAAAGCAACATGTTAGGAGTGAAATATAAAAATAATATATCGGCCGGGCGCGGTGGCTCAAGCCTGTAATCCCAGCACTTTGGGAGGCTGAGACGGGCGGATCACGAGGTCAGGAGATCGAGACCATCCTGGCTAACATGGTGAAACCCTGTCTCTACTAACAATAAAAAAAACTAGCCGGGTGAGGTGGCGGGCGCCTGTAGTCCCAGCTACTTGGGAGGCTGAGGCAGGAGAATGGCGTGAACCTGGGAGGCGGAGCTTGCAGTGAGCTGAGATCCGGCCACTGCACTCCAGCCTGGGCAACAGAGCGAGACTCCGTCTAAAAATAATAATAATAATATATCTAGGAGCTTTTTTTTTAATTCTTGTCATTCCTTTGATGTAATCTATTTCCATGTTGACTAATGTGAAAAGAATGTTTCTGAAGTTTTGTGTACCCTCCAAATCTTTATCTTTTGTTATTTTTTGAATTAATTAGGTTCAGATCTTTGTTTTCTCATATCCATGTATTATTTAATTCAACACATTTTTAGTGAATACCCTGCACATAATAACTTATTGTGCTACTTCATATGAAAATGCTGTTTTCAGTGAAGCATTCTTTTGAAAATTATTTTCTCGGGAGATATTATTAGGACTCGTGCTAGCTAAATAAATAAGCAAAATGAGGAAGTGGAGAAATGGAATAATAAACTTTAATGAGTGCTACATGCACAAAAATAAATAGGGATATATTGTAAAAAGTGTTTGATGACAAGACACATTCACTCTGAGAAGTGGTATCTCAGCTGTTTTTAAAGATGGCATTGTGTTGTGCCCCTGTGATAGCTGAGGAATAATGTTTTAGACAGGAAGATCGTCAAATTCCTCAGCTCTGTGTAGGTAAGAGACAGGTATGTTTGAGGAATGGAAAGGAGGCCAGTCTCGCTGAAGCAAAGGGGTCAAATAGGACAGTATAGACCTTGTTAAGGAGTTTAAATTTTGGCTAAATAAGCTGGGAAAACATTAGTTTAAAAAAAAATTAAATTAAATTAAATTATTTTATTTTATTTTATTTTAAGACAGAGTCTCGCTCTGTCGCCCAGGCTGGAGTACAGTGGCACAGTCTAGGCTCACTGTGATCTCCACCTCCCGGGTTCAAGGGATTCTCCTGGCTCAGCCTCCTGAGTAGCTGGGATTACAGGTGCCCGCCACCATGCCTGGCTAATTTTTGTATTTTTAGTAGAGACCAGTTTCACCAGTTGGCCAGGCTGATCATGAACTCCTGACCTCAAGTGATCTGGCCACCTTGGCCTCCCAAAGTGCTGGGATTATAGGCGTGAGCTGCCGCGTCGGGCCAAACATTAATTTTTTTAGGAAGCTGAGGGGTTACACAATATAATTTAAGTTTGAAAGATGCACCTGGCTGCTTTGTGGATAATAGATTGCAGATGAATAAGAGTAAGAGTGAGGGAGCCAATTATTTGGTGATTACAGTTATATGAGAGAGAAGAACATATACCTAGAAAAGGATATACCAAATGCTCAAATACCAGAGATCATATAGCAAAATCAGCTGATGTCATGGACACATGGTGGTAGATACGGCATTGAAGTAGTGTCAGGTAGCAGGGCAAACACCCAACCCCTTGATACCATGTTTTTTTCAGTCAATGATTATTTGTCTTGTGACACGTTGGTCTTGTAATTTCCACATGTAAATTTAATATTATTAAGATCTTATTGTGCATTAAATACTATGTACATTTATTTCTCCCAGAACTAATATTGACTAACATCTGAGTTGATAATACAATAAAATATGCCATGAAATAAATGTTACAGCATTAATATAATGTAAAATATTTTCAAAGTGATGTATATATATACATATATATATAACAAATGTATTTTAAAACACCATTTTAAAAAGACTGAAGCACTATTTTTCACTCTCTATATTACTATGATCATTTATGCTATAACTACCCGATAATTTGTTTTTTAATTGAAATAATTATGTCATTAAAATTGAGCTGAAAGTCTGCAAGAATTAACTGCTTTCTGAATTTGTGTTTGCAAATTAACTAAATTTGGTAAAATAATGGACATTAAAATTATAATAATAAGACAAATTTAATACATGCTCATGACAGAATTACAAAATATTTTTTAAGTCCAGCTATGTATCTGCTTATATTAAACTGCAGATGGGCTGTCAATGTAGGTGAAATTGCTGTGCTCATAGTCTTTAACCTTCAATAGTTTTATTTATGTTTCTTGTATACTTTAAAAATAGAGACCAAAAACCATTTTTATTACATCCTATAAATTAATTTAAAAAATAATTTCTGAATTAACGGCACATTAATACAAATATATCATTGATTTAGATGCACTTCCAACTAGAAAATATTTTCTTCAGTAAATTTCACAGTGCTTTAATCTCTTCTTGGCAGAGATGTTATGAAGTTTTATAAATATTATTCAAAATGGTGACCTACATTTAAATATGTATTTTGAATAATAATTCACTAAAATGTAATGTTCACTTTCTGGTTATTTTTTAGTGTTCATTAGTTCTTAATCACATTGTAGTAAATTCATTTTCTTTTTTTATTTTATGTTCTATTTAGACTTTAAAGGCATAGTGCTTTTATTTTGCAGATTGTTGCCTTGCGTGAACAAAATGTTCATATACAAAGAAAAATGGCATCAAGCGAGGGATCCACAGAATCAGAACATCTTGACGGGATGGAACCTGGACAGAAAGTCCATGAGAAGGTATGACACACACTACATGCTCTTACATGGAAATTTTACTTCTTATATCATTTGACAGGAAATATAAAAACCACATAATGAACATTTTTTAGTTTTTGTTGATTCTTTGGTCAAAGGTTCAAGGTTTATGATGATTTCCTTTCTCATTTTTTGTTCTTATTTTGATTCTCTTAAATATAATACGTATGTGTATATGTTGTGTGTATGCATATACACATATTTGAATTTTTTACCTGCTTTAATTGATTCTCTTAAAAGTATTTCAATTATATAGAATTGAATTTATAATATATATAAATAATATAATTTAAAGTACACATACACACATTGTGTGTGTGTATATATATGGCATATACATATAAGTACATATATAGGCAGGACTATTTTAAGTCCTAAACAACACTTTTGAATTGTAAGTGATATAATATACAATTGGTAACTTACTGGTTGTTTATGACTACAAAAATTGTTGGCAAACTTTTATTTGATTAGTATTTTTCCTGCATTGTTTGAGGCCTCAGCGGTACTCTTGTTAATGAGAGATAACATAAAATGATATGTGAAGTCATGGGACTTTTACCATTTTTTATAATGCAATGATTCTCCCTTTGGGTGAAGTTTAGTCTCACTCAAAGGAAACTAGCACTCTGTTGCTCCACTAGCAAAAGACAAAAGGTTTCTGTGCAGGACCACTTCTTTCCAACACAAGAGGAAGAAGTAAGTTATTGGCAGGTCCAGAATCAGACGAAAATTACACAGAGGCATTCACACATCCTGTGTTGGAAACTCAGGAGAATCATTTGCCTGTAACAAGTTATATCTTTGGATTCTTAAGCTCCTAAATGAAGACCACATGAATCAGCTAGCTAAATTGCTGTAATTGAAAATGTCAAGAGTTTCTAAAACCTAGCCGTTAAGAAGCAAGTGACTGGACAATACAATAAATAGCATCAGAATTCTTACTATAAATTAAGTTTATCATTTCCTTACTTATGTGGTTAGAAAAAATAGAGGGACTTCTTATGTTTCTTCCTTCAAGTAGAAAATCAAAATAAAATAAATAAATCAGATGAATTTCCAGAAAGAAGCTTCTATTCTGGTGGCTGACAAATGAACAGACCTTCATATAAGACCACAAATTTGGCCTTTAGCCATGTATTTAATAGAAATCTTAAGCTAAATATAAAACGTAAACTACAATTTGACATATTTCATCAGCTGTATCTGAGATTAGAATAAAATTATTCCTCTTTCCTTCAACTAAATAAACTGATACTGCTTCAGTAGATATACCACCAAGCTCTTTAATAAGGCATTTTCACTCTACACTCAGTTTAGGAAACCAACGTGTAATTTGATATTGCTCTTTCATTTTAATTATGTCATTAGTAGTATACCTCTCCTCAGAGAATTATAGAATCACAATTGGTTCGTTATAAAAATGGATTTTATGGTCATCCAGTCTTTTTCATAGAAGGCTACAAATTATTGTTTTCTATAATAATGCTGTATTTATGCTAATCTAGTCCAGAAATGAAGAAATATACCTTTCTCAGACATAAACAACTTGAGATTTTGTTTATCTTCTACCAGATTACTTCATACTTAAAGCATTCTTCTTATGGAGGGGGAGGGCAGGGAATGCTCGCACATATATATTTTTTTCAAATATTTTTTCATCAAGATATTGTTAGCAGTAGCAAATCCAAACAGGTCTGCAGCAACCTCAATTCTTGCTTTCTCAGAAGAAAGAAATTGACTGTGGGCATGAGGCAAAGGGAGAGACAAAGGCAAGTTTTAGGGTAGGAAAGTTTTAGAGCAGGAACAAAAGGAAATACAGTACAGCTGGAAAATGGCCAAATGGGCAACTTAAGAGATTCAAGTGTGCAATTTGACCTCTGAATTGGGGTTTTATACATTAGCATGCTTCTGGGGTTGTGGTACTTCTCCCCTGATTCTTCCCTTGGGGTGGGCTGTCTGCATGTGCAGTGGCCTGTCAGCACTTGGGAGGGGCCGCATGCACAGCCTGTTTACTCAAGTTGTATACATGCTCACTGGAGGCCTTTTTCCCTTAGCAGTTGAGTGTTCCTAGAGGAATGTTCTATTCCTATACCAGTTAAACGCTGCCATTTTGCTTCTCAGTGCGCATGCTTGAGTCCACTCGCCCGACTCCTGAGATCTTATCTGGAAACTGCTGATCACCAGATTCAGATGTTTTCTATTTATTAGAGACTGTCTTTCCCTGGCACTGGCAGCAACCAATCATTGTTTTACAGAGAGAGTTTAACAGCCACCTGACCATCATCACCTGTTGGTTGCCTAACTACTTACTCTAACAATATAACCACTAAATATTTGAATATGCAGACATTAGAGAATGTAAAACAGTTTATGACAGATTATTTTTCAGGAACTGGTTACATAATTAGAATGAGTATTTATGCATAATTGATATTTGTCTCTATTGATCTTCACAGATATAAGTGCACATATAGAGGATTTTGAGTCATTGGTGACCCAAAGCACTTGTCTTTAACTTTCTTTGACTTCCAGTTCTTAGGGAAGGCATTTCAGCCAGTGAAGAAAAGAAATTGTGTGCCAATGCTAAGTCAATCACTTCTTGTGTTGGTATAACTAAAGGTTTTTAAACATTACGATTACTGGTATTCATTTCCTTTTTTCAGCTTCCTTGAATTTCAAGAAGAGTGATTTCTAAATGCTTTAGAATAATTATATATTATTATCATGTATAATATCATGCCCATATCCTTTAGTGTGAACCTAAAATATGTACAATATGTCATATATATTTAGTCTAAAGTTAAAAATATGTAAACTGTGTTTCAATTTATATTAATCCTGTGATTGATTTCTCAGGATGATCCAATAAAGTGTTGTAATAATTAGTTTTATTTATGTCACATTTTAAAATTTATTTTTATTTACATTTTTTTGAGACAGTCCAGGCCATAGTGCAGTGGTATAATCTTGACTCACTGCAACCTCCCCATCCTGGGCTCAAGCAATCCTCCCATCTCAGCCTTCCAAGTAGCTAAGACTACTGGCGCGAGCCACCATGCCCGGCTAATTTTTGTATGTTTTGTAGAGACAAGAGTTTCACCATGTTGCCCAGGCTGGTCTTGAACGCCTGAGCTCAAGCAATCTGTCCACCTCAGCCTCCCAAAGTGCTGGAATTACAGGTGTGAGCCACCGTGCTCAGCTATACCACGTTTCTTTACCTGACATTTCTTGATAAAACATACAACAGTATCCTGATTATTATTTTCATTGTCCTTATATAAATACTTCCAAGTTATACACATAAAATATAGAGCATTTTTAATATAAAAATCATCCTCCATGACATGATTATTCGAAGTATATTAATACTATAAAACAAGTTGTTAAAGTATTGTAATTTAAAGCCTAATATTTATTTTTTAATCGAGAACTTTTAAAAAGGTATATTCAAACAAAAGAAAAGAGAATATTATTTTAGCAGATTATCAATGATGATTGTAATGTTAGTGTGTAAATTGAAAAGTGGTTGATCAAGACAAAAACGTAAAACAATTTTTAGATATTAATAGAGCTAAGAAAATGACTTCTAAATCCTAGTCGGAAGGATTACCCTTTGTTTAGGGAAGTTAATTTACTTAAATTACACAGTCAAGGTGGGTGATTAGCCAACAGAAGATGTTTTATGTCAGTGGATTAAGAAATGTTTGACAAAATAGTTGACAAAAATAATCTCATAAAAACGCACTCTGAAATAGGCCTTATTATTCATGGAAAAGTCTAGTAATTATTATCAGCCTTTTTAAAAGAAAACAATAAAAAGAAAAAACACTTAACTGAAACGAGTTTAAATATTTCTGTGTGATCTTAAATGTAATTGATTGTTTTAGAAGAATATAAATATTCACAGGATAATACAAATTTTCAGAACACTAAATTCCGCCTTTTCAGAACTGGGCTCTAATAACTTTTTCCTATTTCTTTCTAGATGGAAGTTAATTGGTGAATTTTAAAAAGTAAACATGCCGCTCTTGTAAAGGAGATAATAATGCTTATTACTTCTATAATCTGTACTTCCAATTATTTTGTCAACTGCAAATATTTGCTAACTGATGTGAATCGGTAAAATATTAGATATGGTAGAGATTCAGAAGATATAGTCTGTAATAAATTTGGTAAGAATCTACAGCGAGAAATAAACATGCCCAAATTAATATCATAAAACATGATAAATATTGTGGTATCAAAAATAATATTAGAGTTTAAAAATAAGGTTAATTAATCCTCATTGAGGGGTGTCAGACAGGCAATGTGGAATAGCGATTTGAAGTTCCTGTCTCTGCCAACTACTAGCTGTGTGAACCTTACCCTTTAACACTCCTGAGTCTCAGTTTCAGATAAAATAGTCTTGCCAACTTACAGAGTTGTAAGAATAGAAACACTATATTCAATAAATTGCATCATCTTAGGCACATTGTATACAAGCAATGAATGCTTATTCTATTTGTTAATACTGTGTTTTCAATCAAATAAATATTTAGTGGCAACCTTATTAAAGGTACTAGGAAATGGGCCCTATTCTAGGTGATGGGAATATAATGATGAATAAGACAGTTGAGGGTACAGGCAATAAACAAATATACACAGTGTAAAAGGGCGTAGATATGACCAAGGGACCCGTACAAGGTGAGTGGTGAAGACATTAAAGAGGCAGATCTTTTTAAGATGCTGGGATTTGAACTGAGGCCTGAGAAATACAAGGAGTCAACAATATGAAAAAGCTTTCACAAAACAATAGTCACACTTAACTATATGCAGTGAATTTTTGTACATGTCACGTATTAGTGACTGAGACACTAGTTCTTCACAGATCGAAGAGTGGAGTTGACTGACTCTTCAATGACCTTACAACAGATGAGGCACATCCTTGGCATGTCACGTGAGGCTCTTCCCAAGCTGGCTGGCCTCTTCTTGCCTCCCAGGCCTCTTTGTTTATCATTCCCACTTCAAGCTTAATTACTAAGTGAACTTAAGTTAAAGCTTCCTTTTTAAAGTTGTTGCTCTTATTCTTCTCTCCTCTTTGAATCTGACATTTATTCATGACTGTTCTCTAAATTAAAATAAAATGCAACATAATAATTTAAGCAACAGTAATATGGAAATGTGAAAGCTGAATAAATGTAAAATCAGAAATAGATTTTTGTTTGCATGTTTTCAGTTCTTTAGTTCTTGTCAGATAGAAGAATTATGGACAAAAAGTACATAAAGCAAAATGAAGAATCAGTGGCAAGAATAATCCTCAGATGGGTACATTTAATAAATAATTGTCTAGTATTTTCATTGTGGAACTATTGTTCATGAAGGATATTGATCCAAAGTGATGCCTTTGTCAAAATTAAGGGTTTTGTGGACTTTTAGCAACATAATGCTGTTTTAGAATGAACAACCAATGGCAAAAATAGGTACTTAGAACAAGCCAATATAGCTCTATGAGCAATGTGATCCTCAGTGAAGACAAAGGATTTCATTCTATCATGCTATTGTGAAATATTGAGATATCATTGTATGAGATTTACACATTCTCACGCAAACCTGTCAGCTATCCAGTTAAAAGTTTGGCTTATCAATATATCTCACCCTATTTTAAAATACCAATAAACATCATTTATCACTAATGCCATTCTTTTTATGATTCTTACTAAGTTCTAACTAAAAGTCATCCACAGGCATGTCTACAATATATTGACTACATTTTGTTCATTTTTATGTGTTCCTCAATACATGTCAACTACTCCCAACAACCGTTCTTTCAGTCTTGTCAACTGTAGCTCATTTTATGCGTTATTGATTCCCTCTCTCAAAAATAGTTATAATTGGGCTTATTTACAACTGGATTGCACTCACAGAATATTTTTTTCTGTGTATTGATCCCATATATTGTACTCTAATTCCTAATAAAACATAACAACTTGCATGATTCTCCTCTGTTCTTCAGTTGAATTGTCAAGTAATGAAACCCCAAACCGAATGGAGTTTATGAATTTGCCAACTTGGAAAGAAGAGGTCCAGTGATATACATGGACTGGACTGGCCCAGTGGTTCAAAGATTGGCTAGAAAAGGGGCCAAAAGAGTAGAGTTAGGCTATTCTGTGGCTTAGCCATATATACATGAAGTTATATCAATTTTCTAGAAGCTGAGTTGGAGAGGAAGCACATAACCAAAGGTCTGGAATCTTCTATATGCCATGACAAAAATAAAAATCTTTTAATGCTGTGTGGAAACTCATTAGGTTCAAAACAAATCTCTCAGGGAGCAGTGGCTGGATTATTGTGTGTTAACTAAGACCTTATTAGATGGAAAGATGAAGTGAAATCGACTCTGTTGTCTTCAATAATAAGTATAATAAGGATTTGAGGGACTCAGAATAAACTTTTTTTTTTTTTTTTTTTCTGAAGAAGGATATTTCCAAAGACTTTAAAAGACTGGCTGACTGGAAATTTGTTCATTTACCTTTATTTATTAACATAATTGGAGGGTTCATTTTGTGCCAATGAATCTGTTGTCTTTTGGTGATGTACACAAGAACAAGTTATTTTTCCTCTGTTTTGTTTTGTCTGATCTGTTAAGCAAGGCCAGGAGAATTTTTAAGTTTTTCATTCAGAAGTTCCTCAATTGACCTAATTTTATTTTCTCACTTTGGTAGAATTTATCTATCTCATCATTTCTCATAAAACACAAGCTCCCCAGAAATTTAATGGGTGCTTGATGGGACCCACTCCCCCAACAAATGAAATTTCCAGGAGAAGTATATTAGGAAATACTGTTCTGTACAATTTTTAACTAGTATAAGTACTATAGTATTTATATTTTAACTCTTAATATCGTCGAGCTTCAAGAAAGAAACGCAGTATGTAGTGTTTCCAGAGATGCTCTTTATCCACAGGGAAATAGCCCATGCCAGAATGAGCATTCTACTGGATATGCCTCAATATGGAATTAAGGAATGCTAGTTCTTGACCGTTAAAGTTAGGCAAATTGTTTCTCAAACTTGTCTCAAAACCTCATTAACAAAGGGGCTATAGGTCTTTAGGAATGAGATAAGTAACCGGTATAAAGTCTTTACATGAGTTGTGTTATTTGATCTCTGTAAAAACAACCCTGTGAGGTTTGTAGAGCAAGGATCAATGGCTCAACATCACATAGCTCATGAACAGGGGGATCTGAGATAAACAGGTAACAAGTAAATAAAGATTAAATGTGAACTATGGAGGGAAAGGCAGCGTAAAACTACCTAATTTAATGAATTTCAAAATATAAGATTATTTACTTTAAGCAAAGTCTTAAACCTATCCATGTTTCTAAGAGAATGGAAGAGTTTATTAAAGTGAGCATGAGGCTTACAAAAATTTCAAAAAAAGCCTACTCAAAGAAAACTTTGTTATACCATGTGTAATGTCTTCAGCACACATTTAATCAAGTATATTTCCCCAACAATTTTTACTGCTTTTTCTTTTGCCATCATTTTTTTTCTTTGTCTACTCCAGTGGTACCCAAAGTTTTTGGCACCAGGAATCAGTTTTGTGGAAGACAACTTTTCCACTGACTGGGGGTGGGGTGGGGGATGGTTTCAGGATGATTCAACCACATTACATTTATTTTGCACTTTATATATATTATTATTGCGTTGAAATATATAATGAAATAATTACACAACTCACCATAATGTAGAATCAGTGGGAGCTCCGAACTTGTTTTCCTGCAACCAGATGGTCCCATCTGGCAGTGATGGGAGATAGTGACAGATCGTCAGGTATTAGATTCTCATAAGGAGTGCACAACCTAGATCCCTCGCATGGACAGTTCACAATAGGGTTCACACTCCTTTGTGAATCTAATGCTGCCACTGATCTGACAGAAAGTAGATTTCAGATGGTAATGCAAGCGATAGGGAGCAGTTGTAAATACACATCAAGCTTTGCTCACACCTTTACCTCCTACTGTGCAGTCTGGTCCCAAACAGGCCACAGACCAGTACACATCCATGGCCTGGACTCTAGGTACCCCTGGTCGACTGTATTCTTATAATATACAAAGTTCTTCTAACTTAAAAAAAATATATCTTTTGGCCCTACATTTTAAATTCCTTTATAAACCTATTTCAATACGGTTTTGCCCCACCACAGCACAGACGCCACTCCTGCTACAGTCATCACTAAATTTATATTGCTAAATACAAGCCAATTCTCAGGCCTTGCTGTAGTTGATGTCTCAGCAGTATTTGACATAGTTAATCGTTTTCTTCCATCATACACTTTCCTCTTACCTTATCAGTGGCTATGTCTCCATCTATTTTCCTCCCTCTGAATTCTTAATGTTGAAGCATCTGCTCTCTGAAGAACAGATGATAAGTCTGTCTTGGCATGATGACTCTCAGTTTCTTCTCTTTTTCTCTTCCTTTCTTCACCCCAGGGCTCAGCTCTCCACATCTTCTCTGCCTACGCTCTCTCCAATATTCCAATCAATCTCCTCCTATTCATATGCTAATAATTTTTGAATCTTTACCTCTAGTTCAGACCCTACAACCAAACGCATATATCCAGGCACAATTGAACATCTCCACTTGTATATCTAAAAGACATCGCACACTTAAAATATCAAAAACTTACCTATTTGATATCCTCCCTTACAAAATTTGATCCATCATCTCCAGTTTACATGATGAAAACTTTGCCTTTCCAGTTGCTCAAGCAAATAATTTGAAATTACTCTTACATCCTTCCTATCTCTCACATCTCCCATCCAACTATAAAGAAATTTGATTTACTCTATCTTCAAAATATATCCAGAATCTTACCACTTCCATTGATCAGTCTGGGAAACACTGCCATCTCTCAGCTGATTTATTGTAATCAATCACTATGAGGTCTCTCTGCTTCACCCATGGGCCGTCTCCAGATTATTTTTAAAACAGCATGAATCAGAGTAATTTGTTTCTTTTTTTTTTTTTAAAGAATCTATGGATATATGCTGATTCTATATTTATATGGTTCGTGTGATATTTTGATACAAGAGTGATGTTTTAAAACATATATCTGAACACATCAGTCATCTGCTCAAAACTCTGCAACTGCTTTCCACTTACACAAGGCTGTACATAAATCTCACTGTCTTTATCTTCTGACTTCATATCCAAATCTACCCCAGCCACAATGGCCTCTTGTTGACTCTTGATTTCCTCTTTCCTTTGTCTGAAATGCCTTTCCTCCAGATACATGGCTAACTTCCTCAAATCCATCCAGCCTTTTTTCAAATGTTGTAATATATTCTAACATAGTAATGTATTATAATACAGTATGTGTTTATATACTTTACTTATTTATAATGTCTGTAATGTAGTGTCTGCCAGCCCAGTTAGCGAATAACCTCTATAAATGTTAGGATCCTTGTTTTATTCCGAATGAAAATCAGGTACCTAGAATAGTTCCCAGAACATGAGGAACACTTAGTAATTATGTGCTCAAGAATAAGAAATAAATACCACACTGTTTTAACTATTAACTTTATACATCTTGATTCTGAGAGCTTAATCATAATATCAGCTTTTCAAATTCCATTTTTCAACCCTGTTGAGATTGTAGGGGCCAAGGAGAAAATTTTCTTCTGCCCTGTAAAGGTTTGCTGAAAATGAATTGAGAGAAGGCAGATTAATACGAAAAAAGGCATACAAAACTTATTTTAGCACGCATATGGACATAACTGCCATTTACAAAGTATTAGGCTGGAAGAGGGGCCAGACGGCTGATGCTTAAATATTCTCAACATAGGAGATATGTACGGATTCAGGAGGCAGACATTTTGCAAATGATTCTTTTTGGAAACTGGGTGGGACTGACAAATTAATGGAAAGTAAGGGGGAAAACTGCGCAGGAACAAATATTGTTTTATTATGCAGATTAAGTCCCCTGGGTAATCTCTGGGAGCTGTCCTCTGAAGAACAGGCGATAAGTCTGTCTTGGCATGACGACTCCCAATTTCTCCTCTTCTCTAGTGGTTAATCTGACAGGATTCCTGAAGAGGGAAATCTTAAGACAATTACATTCCTTGTGGAAAGAAGTGTTTTTAACCAGATAAGGGCATCCCAGAGAGAGAGAGAAAAAGGGAGGAGAGGAAAGTCAGAGAGAGATTTGATTCTACAGATTATTTCTGAGGCCTTTCAATTTTCAAAGCACTCAACAAGCCAAAGTCATATTTGGGGGAATCGTTTTCTGTACCCCAATAAGATTTTTACTGGAATTGCTTAAATTAATAAATTAGCTTGGGGAGGTTATCGCCTCTATTGTATACTGTTTTATGCCATGTGTACATATGCCTTATGTCTCCATTCATTTATGTATTATTTTATGTTCTTCAGTAAAATTGTTTAATTTGTCCCATAGAGCTCTTATAGATGATTAGACTTATTTCTAGGCATTTATAGTTACTGTAATTGTTATCTCCTTTATATGTTTTTCCTAATAAATTAATACTGGCGTATAAGAATGCTATTGATTTTCCAATATTGATAAGGATTCCAGCAAACTAGCAAACCTATCAGTTCTAAGAGTTTGCTATACTCTTGGTATTTTCTCAGTAATTAAGCAAATTGGGAGGATTTAATTTTCTCTTCCTTTTCAGTTTCCATTTCTTATTATTGTCTAAGACTTATAAAGCTTGTAAAAGTATAGACTTTAATAATAATGCTATTCATTAATGTGATGCTTATTGTAGTAAATGGTAGATACCTTTTATCAGATTGGGAATTTCTTTTACAACTTTTCTAAGAGGTATTATCAGAATACGATATACTCCCCTTTCAAAAGTAGTGGATTTCATTGACAGATTTTTCTTTTAATTTTAAGTTATGTGACACATGCAGAATGTGCAGGTTTGTTACATAAATATACATGTGCCATGGTGGTTTGCTGCCCCTATCAACCTGTCATCTAGGTTTTAAGCCCCACTTGCATTAGGTATTTGTCCTAATGCTCTCCCACACCCCGATAGGCCCTGGTGTGTGACGTTCCCCTCCCTGTGTCCATGTGTTCATTGTTCAATTTCCACTTATAACTGAGAATATGCGGTGTTTGGTTTTCTGTTCCTGTGTTAGTTTTCTGAGAATGATGGCACATATTCTTTTGGAACTATTTTTCTTTTCCTAGGGATAAACAACTTGATTTTTTGTTTGTTTGTTTTAATTGTATGCATGCTTCTCTGATAGAAATGAATTTTTTTTTTTTTTTTTGAGACGAAGTCTTGCTCTGTCGCCCAGGCTGGGGTGCAGTGGCCGGATCTCAGCTCACCGCAAGCTCCGCCTCCCGGGTTCACGCCATTCTCCTGCCTCAGCCTCCCAAGTAGCTGGGACTACAGGCGCCCGCCACCTCGCCCGGCTAGTTTTTTTTGTATTTTTAGTAGAGACGGGGTTTCACCGTGTTAGCCAGGATGGTCTCGATCTCCTGACCTCGTGATCCGCCCGTCTCGGCCTCCCAAAGTGCTGGGATTACAGGCTTGAGCCACCGCGCCCGGCATAGAAATGAAATTTTTAAAAAGAGAAAAGAAATTAAACTCTCTTGTACTGGATTAGTGTTTATTATTTCTATGCCTACCACCAATTCTTTACATATAAAATTTTTATGACCTGGATACAGGTAAGTTGAACTCTTTTTTGACTATCTAAAATATATGAGAGCCCAAGTACTCTAAGTAACAGTAAGTCTGGTACCAGCCTCTTGAGACCAATGTTGTTCTGCCCAAGTTATCTAAAAACTTTCAAAACTTGATCAGACCAAAAAGGTGTTTTGTTTGTTTGTTTTTGTTGTTTGTTTGTTTTTGTTGTTTGTTTTTTTGTTGTTGTTTGCTTGTTTACAATTCATGAAAAGATAACTGGAAAATGTGACAAAGTAACAAGTGAGTAAAATTTTAAAAAATGCTGTTGCATATTTTTAACCCTCAAAGTATCACTTTTGAAACAAGTGTTCCCTCAAAATCAAATACCATCCATGAACCATTGCAATAACCCACTGACATAAAGGCCAAATGAAAACATCCTGTGCCAATAAATGGCCTAGTTTGGAAGTTCCGCCAGCAATAGTGACAACCTCTACCAAAGTGATTCTTCAGGAATAATTTTCCATTCTCCAAGTTTTACCAGTTGAAGTTTAGGTTCATACTCGTATTACCAAATTCATCAAGATGACTGAATCAAAGGTCTTCCAGATTCCACGCCAGAACCACCACTGGGTGTTGGACCCTAGTTGAAGTTCATACTCTTACTTCCCTCATGGTAAGTTCTCCTTGCAGACTCTTGGAGCTCCTTGTGATCTAGTAAATTGTCAGTCTACTAGAGAATTTAGAAAAACATTGAACTTCACAATTGAAAGGGGAGCAAGCTGTTTTTTCCTCTCCTTCCTGAAGTTTCCTGGTTACGTCAAATATCTTCCTCCTCCACTCTCTTAATATCAAGACACAGTAGAAGAGACACTTTTTGTCAGGTTCTATTAAATATTCTTCCTTGGGATGTGGGAGCCTACTTGACTTATATTTACACATCTAAAAGGACTACTTGGTAATTCATCCAGGAAGAAAGATCCACTCTAGTGTTACTTCTTTATTTTATAGATGAACAACAACAACAGTAACAAGACATTTGAAAACTTTCAATTGATGACTTTCTCTAAAGAAAAGAATAAACTCTATATACACAAAATAAACTCAATATACATGCATCTCATCTCTTCAAACTATACAGATTATTTAAGAATTTGACAGGTGAATGTTTTTCTCTATCAACCATTAACATGTTTCTTTCATGCTGTAATGTGGGACCTAGCTGTTTTTATATTTCTGATTATTATGAACATTTATCATGGGAATATTGATTTAACTGCAATGTAACAGTATCACCATGGACCAGTTTGACTGCTGTAAGAATGAAAATAAGACACAAGGTTAGAAACAAAGAACCAGTTACGAGGTTGTTACAGTAATTCAAAGGAGAATAGATGATGCAGACAAGGGTGACAATGGTGGAGGTCATGACAGTGGGTCACATTCACATATTTTGTGAAAAGAAAGCCAACAAGTTTTTCTCATAGATCATATAAAAGATGGGAGAAAAAGAGATAACTCAAGGATGACTCCACCATTTTTGGAGAAAGTGAAAAACTGAAGTTCTCACGAATTGAGTTGGGGATGAATTAAGGCAAAACATATTTGGGGTAGAAGCACATTCTGAACACAGGTTTTAAACATATTGAGTTTGGAAAGTCTGTTTGACAGCCAAGTACAACAATTGTATTGCAGTTAATGTACAATAATATGTAAGTTAAGATTTAAACTTTTAATAGAGATAACAATTTTAGGAATATATATTTTGGTAGGTGAGAAAGACAACAAACATATTTTGTAAATATATAATATGGCAGGGGTGAAAGACCTTTCTGATAAAGTAACAATTGAAGAGAGTTCTACAAAGACATTCTTAGTTATCTTTGATGACCCCCTACTTCACTCCACAGGTGATCTCATCCAATGTTTTAATTGCTTGCAGAAAACATCCATATACTCACTATTCTTTACTGTGGGCTTATACAGCTTGCCTGACACCTTTATTTTGACATCTAACTAGTCATTTAAAACTTTGTTTTCAAAACCCAGTCCATGATTTTGCCCCATCCTAACCACAAATCTGCTTCTCCTGCAGACTTTCTCTTCTCAAAAAATTGCAACACCATCTTTCTAATCAAAGACTACGAATCTTGCAGTCATCCTTGAGTCTGTGCTTTTTGTCACATATCACATTCAATCCATTCAAAGAATATGACCCCTTTTATAACCTTTAGTCCTACTACCGTGGTCTAAGCCAACGAAATCTTTCACCTCTTAATTCATTTTCTTAAATTCATTTTTTTGTCCTGTCTTTTATAAGAGGACTGAGGAATCCATTGAAAATGTGAGTGAAATCATGTCACTCCTCTGCTCAACACCTTCCTATAGTTTTCATATCACCTTGAACAAAAGCCGGTCTTAAAATGATCTCAAGAACACACATCATATTTCCATCTATATCCACTCCCACCCTCTTGCTTTATTTAATACAGTACATTCTAGCTACACTGGCCTCCTTGAAAATCATAAACCCACTTGTATTGTTTGTCTTTTATCTTTCTGTTTCCTCTGCCAGATAACTGCATGATTTATGCTTGTGTTGCAGGGTTTGGCTCAATGCTTTCTTTTCATAATCAATTCCCCTACTATAAGCTTAACCCAAATACTGCATGTGATATCATTACACTCAAGTTTTTCATTGTTTATTGAAAATTCAAATCTAACTGTACATCCTATATTTCATCTGGCAACCCTAACTGTGAGGAAGGGGGAAAAAGAAAAATGGATATTGAACAAACAAGCAAAAATTGTCCATTACAGATAGGAAAGGCTTTATCTGAATTACCAAGTTCATGATGAGAGAGTAACAGTTTACCTGCAAAGTTATACATGTTACTTCCCTATTCAAACACCTTTGATGGCTCTCTGTCATTCTATCTGGTACCCAAAGTTTGTTCTATTCAGTATGGAAAAGCAAAGGCCATCATAATCAATGCTGACCCTACCTTTCAAGTCTCATATTTTACCATTTCCTTATAGCACATGTTTTCTGCTCTGCATACAGGACAACTTACAATTATTCTGCAGGGAATATTCCCCTCCCTTTGCTCATGTTATTTTCTGTTCCTAGAATAAGTACTCCCCTCCTTTCCTTTACTTGAAATATAATAACTAATCTTTCAAGACCCAACTCAGAGAATATCACAAAGATATTCTCTGCTGTCTGTTCCCACAACATAAATATGAAGCAAAATAAAACTTTATGATAATAATTTATTGCAATGCATATACTTGCTTATTTGTGTTATCACTTCTCTGCTTGATAGAATTGCCGTGATGTCAGAAATGTATTATCACCTTTTAAAAAATTATAAAACTTGTTATCTTCCACCTTACACAAAGTAAGTGCTTAATAAATATTTATGAATGAATAAAAATATATATATTTTAAAATTTAACATGAGACCTTATTGCATTTGATAATTAGTAATTTCAAATATATATATGTACTGCTTTAAAAAATTGAAAATCTTTATGACTTTCTGTTGGGAATTGATTTTTTAGAAATGATACCAGGAGCCCAAGCCATAAAGAAAAAAAATGACAAACTGGACTTTCTTAAAATTAAAAACATTTGAAATTCAAAGAACACCATCATGAAAGAAAGTGAAAAGATAGTCTACAGAACAGAAAGAAGCTATTTGCAAGCCACATGTTTCATAAAATACTTGAATCAAATATATGTAAAGAGTTCATGTAAATCAACAATAAAAATACATGTAAATAAATTAATATATGAAGGCAAATAATTTGAATAGACATTTCTCCAAAGAAGATATATAAATGAACATAAATACCTGAAAAGATGTCCAATCTCATTAGTCATTAGGAAATGCAAATCCAAACCACAAGGAAATATCACTTTGCACCCACTAGAATACCTGAAATAAAAAGATAAACAATAATAAGTTTTGGTGAAGATGTGGAAAATTAGTACTCTCATATATTGCTGGTAGGAATGTACAATGGTGCAACCACTTTGGAAAACATTTCCTCAATATGTTAAAGATAGAATTGTCATATGTTCCAGCAATTCTACTCTAGGAATCTATCCAAGAGAACTGAAAACATTTGTCCACTTAAAGACTTCTACACTAAAGTTCACGGCAGTTATTTATAGTAGCCAAAAGGTGGACACAACCTTAATGTATATAAACAACATGTAATATATCCCCATGATGGAATACTATTCAGCAATAACAGAAATGAAGTATGGATAACATGCTACAGTACTTGAATGAAATTCAAAAACATCATGCTCAGTGCATAAAACTAGACACAAAACAACACACGTTCAGTGTCTCCACTTCTGTGAAAAGTCCAGAACAGCGAATCTGTATGACAGAAAGTAGTTAGTGGTTGTCTGGGGCTGGAGGTGTGTGAGTGATTGCTAATAATTATGAGATTTCCACTAGGGGTGGAAAAAATGTGAGATTAACTTATGTTTTTAGTGGCACAACTCTGTGAGTATACTAAACTCCACTGAACTTTTTATGTTTAAAGTTTGCATTTTATGGCATGTAAATTATATCCCAGTAAAGCTGCTTAAAATAAGTATTGACTTTTAATACAGTCATTTGTCATTTAACTTAAAGTGCCACAATTTATTTTAAAGGTAAGTCAAGTTAACAGTGGTTTGGAACAAAAACAAGATCTTTTTCTAAGATATAAATCACAGTTTTAATATGACTTTTTATTCTAATATTATTCAGACACACAGTAAGCTCACCATAGAATATATTTAAGGTCATGAGAATAAATAAAATATTATATATTTTCTACAAATACAAGTTTCATAAGCACTACAGAATAAAAATTGAGAGTTTTAAAATCTTCTCATGGGTAATCCCAACACAATAGCATAAAGACTATGCAGTGAACATTTACTGCTTAATGGAATTTTAAAAGTTAGCATTTTAAAAGTGTTTTATTTTAATTGCCTGATTGCTCTCTATAGTTAGTTAAATTTATCTTACCTTGAGCCCATTTAAAAGTATGCAATGTGCTTGTTAGGTGCATTAACAAGATTTTAATGGAGCGCAGGTACACAGAATTGGAACAAACATTTTTCAGATTAGAAAATGAATATCGTTCATTTGCACTGAATAAATATTTACCAATATTATATATATAATATGTTATATATATAATATATAATATCCAGCATGTATAATTTTATCCTGTTGATTTATATGTTCTGATTAGAGGCAATATGGTAAAGGGGTAAATTAACTGAACTGGGAATAAAAGTTCTGCATTTTAATTCAGATCACCTCTGTGTGATTACCTGAGTCTCAGTTTCTCCAAAATTCTTTAGAGCTCTAGAATCTTAAATATGATTTTTCAATTCCATAAAACATTTTTCAAAATAAAAATTTATTTTTCAAGGTTTTTATAGTTTTTTAAGCAAATTTATTAATGTACAAGTAACATACAATTTACGTGCACAATTCTGTCAATTTTGATAAATATATGTGCCTTCATAAACACCCAAATCAAGATAAAGAATATCCCCATAAACCTTAGAAGTGCTCTCATGCCCTCTTGAAGTCAACCCCACCTCTCCCATTCCACCTCCCATCCCAGGCAACAACCAATCTGCTTTCCTGCCATTATGGATTAGGGTGATCTTTTCTAGAATTTCAAATAAATTGAATCACACATTATGTACTCTTTTGTACGTAGCTTCTATTTCTCAGCATAATGTTTTTGTGATTCATTCATTCTACTGGAGAGATCAGTAAGGTGTTTGTTTTCATTGTACAAACATATCAAATTATATTTGTTTACCCCAAGAATACAATAGTTTCTCCTATTTTTAAGAAATGTTTTTGAATTTAATTATTTAGTATGATTGCATTGTAGTTTTATTTATAGTATGTAAACATTATTTCCAAGAATCCCTGTTGGTTACTAAATTATCTCTTAAGATACAAGTTGAATCTACAGACCTAATTCTGTGAAGATATCATTCCATATCTGAACATAGAACTGCTGTATTGTGGGTGCCAAACTCTATTTAATAAAAGAGGTAAGTGATGTTATGAATATGTGGGAAAGTTGGAGTGTGTATTGAAGTTCATTAATCACATCTCCCTTTAGAGTCTCTATTCCCCTTTCTGCTGGAAATGTTGCTGGTTGAAGGATCAGAGCTGAACATTTCTCTCAGAATTGCTCTTAGAGGAAGGGAATTGTGAATTTCTACAGTACATGGCTATCTGTACATTGAACTCAGAAAGGCTGGTTTATAATCATTAGGCAGCACTCAAGATCTGGATTAGGAAAGACGGGTGAAATCAATTGCCAGTCAGTTATTTCCAAATTTGAGATAACTGAGGTATGACAACTGATTTTAGAGGGATTTTGCCATAATTTTAAATATCTTCAAATCCTGTATACAGTCTACAAGTAACTAGACAAGTTTAAGATTTATTAGAACTTCTACCTTATCACATTGAGAAATTCCTCCAGTCAACTGTAAAAAGGCAATTGTCTCTGTCTTTCTCTGCTCTTTTAATTTTGATTCGCTTAGCTACTTCTCCACACTCTCACATTGTATTAGGTTATTGGACTTACACTACTTCTTTCCATTTGCCTGCATTCCCTTTCTCTGTGTTTTATCTTTCTCACTGCTTTTATGATGCTTTCTGTTCTTCCCATTCTTCTATAGTCCATTCTGCTCTACGTGGCATTTGCATTCCTAAATATCATGAGCCGTGCAATATTGTGCAATAAAAAGCACAGGGCTTATGGGGGTAATGAAGTTTATGGCACAACCCTAAAAACTTTATCAGTGTCACATTAAAATAAAGGTAAAAAAGCTAATAAAAATGGTAGCACAGTTTTACATCTGTTAAATAGTTAGAAATTGCACAAATACAGTGATAAGTATTTTTTTTTTTTTTTTTTTCCTGAGAAAAAGCCGAAGTTTGCTTGTGGAAGTGTTAGAAGACTTAAAGGCTTTCATTTCTTGTGAAGTTGTAGAAGGAAGGGTATCTGAAATCAGACAGAAAGTTGTAACACAGGTGTCGATGGGCAAATTTCTAACATACATGGGACATTGAGGTCAGTTTTAGATATTTGAGGAATGGGCATGTGTGTGTTTTACATGTTCCAATGTGGCTTGTTTCAGCCAGGTGTGGTTTTCTGTATTTAGCCAGTGCTTCTCAGGAACAAAATTACATGTTAAAAAACACAAAAAATTTACATTACATTGAAATTGTTTTCTAATATATCTATCATGTTGAAAGAAATTCATGTTTTTAAACAAGTGCTTAAAAAGTGAGCAGAAATAAGTGTACTTTCTGTGTTTTCTCTCTGTACTTTCTGTTTCTACTTTTTTTTTTCTGTCAGTTATTTCTCCGAAATTGCTGCACTGTCCTCACTACAAAACTTCTCCAATGTAGCTAGGCTGAGGAGCATACTTTTATTTATTATTATTATTATTTTATTTTTATATTTTTATTTATTTATTTTTATTTTTATTTTTTTTAAATTTTTTGGTCAGAGCCTCACTCTTTCACCTAGGCTGGAGCATGCTAATGCAATCATGGCTCACTACAACTTGGACCTTGTTCAAGCAATCTGTCCACCTCTGTCTCTCTAGTTGCTGGGATTATGGGTGCATGCCACAACACCTGGGTAATTTTTCTATTGTTTAGAGATGGAGTCACCCCATGTTGCCCAGGCAGGTCTCAAACTCCAGACATCAAGTGATCCTCCCACCCCGGCCTCCCAAACTACTGAGATTACAAGAGGGAGCCACGCATACAGCCCATACTTTCTTTTCTTTTCTTATGTATGTATGTATGTATGTAGGTATGTATGTATTTATTTATTTATTTATTTAAAGGCTGTAAGGCTCTGTTGCCCATGCTGGAGTGCTGTGGCATGATCATGGTTTACTACAGCCTCAAACTCCTGGGCTCAAGCCATTCTTTTGCCTCAGCCTCTTGAGCAGCTAGGACAACAGGTGCATGCCACCACACCCTCTTTTTTTTTTTTTTTTTAATTTTTTTCTAGAGATGAGGTCTTGCTATGCCTCCCAGGCTGGTCTCAAATTCATCACCTCAAGCAGTCTCCTTCCTCAACGTCCCAAAGCACTGAGATTACAAGAGTGAGCCACAACACCTCGCCTCTTAATTTTTAATCGACAAATAATAAATGTACAAATTCGTGGGATACAATGTAAAGTTTTGATATATGTATACAATGTGGAATGATTCAATCAATTTAATTAACATATCCGTCACTCGCTTACTTACCATTTTTGTGGTGAGAGCACTTAAAATCTACTCTTCTAGCAAAGTATTATTTATTAACTATAGTCATCATACTGTGTCATAGAACATTATTCTTACTGTACAATTGAATCATTTTACTCTTTGACTGACATCTCCCATTAACTCATCACAGCCATCCTCTTTTTCCAACCTCTGGCAACCACCATTCTACTAACAACTTCTATGCGTTTGACTTTTTTAGATTCTACAGATAAGCGAGGTGAAGAAGAATTTGTCTTTCTGTGCCCGGCTGATTTCACTTAGAATAATGTCCTCCAGGTTCATCCATGTTGTCACAAATGACAGAATTTCCTTCTTTTTAGAATCTGAATAGTATTTCGTTGTGTATGCATACCACACTTGCTTTTATCCATTCATCCAGTGATAGACACCTAGGTTGATACCGTTTATTGGCTATTGTAAATAATTCTGCATTGAACATGGGAGTGCAGATATCTCTCCCACACACTGATTTCAATTCCTTTGGTTATATACCCAGAAGTGAGATTTCTGGATTCTATGATAATTTTGATTTTTTTAGGAACTCTCATACTTTTTTCCATAGTGGCTATACTAATTTACATTTTTACTAGTAGTGTACAAGGGCTCCATTTTCCCACATTCTTATTCTCTCGCCAACACCTATTGGCTTTTTGCTAATAGCCATTCTAACAGGTATGAAGTGATATCTCATTGTGGTTTTAATTTGCATTTCCCTGATGCATTGTTGGTATTGAGCATTTTTTCACATATCTGCTGGTCATTTGTATGTCTTCTTTTGAGAAATGTTTATTCAGGTCTCTTCCCTGTTTCTTAATCTGAGGATTTCTTTTCCTTCTATTGAGGTGTTTGAGTTGTTTACGTATTTTGGACTTTGGCTGTAGGACGTACTTCTGAAGATATACTTTTAGAAAACCCTGATTTCTATGCAGTCCTTTCGGAAAGAAGAAAAATCATCTCTCAAAATATTTAACCCCTTTTAGCCTCCTTCCTGTGCGTTGTGTGCACACATGATTTTATGTTAATAGTAATATAGAAATAGAAATCAAAACTTTGCTATATGTTTGTTGCAGCTAGGTCAGATTCACAGCAGGAATAATCTTTAATAAAAAATATTTGGTAAGTTCTTTACCTGGGCGTCATTGAAAATAAAACTTAAAAATTTACAAAGGATCTCGAACAAAGATGTTTAAATTGCACACTTTATGGGTCCTTACCTATTAATTAAAAATAATGTGTGGTGTTATATCAATATAGTATTATAAATTAATAATAAACTGTATATCTAATTGATAAAATAGTAGCTAGTACTTAATGTTTAGGATACCTCAGTGTTTTGTGCTGTTTCACATATAGAGAGAACATAGCACAGTTTCCATTTCAAATACATCTATTAAACTTATTGAAAATTACTGATCTACCTTCATATTTTAATGTCAATTAACAGTTTCCTCAGAAACTTAGTTTTTTGGCAAAGCTAGTTCTTTTCAGAATTTCTTATTTCTCAGTGTGAAAGCAGTGTCAGTTTAATTTCTTTAAGTTTATTTTAAATTTTAAATGAAAGATGAAAATTCTTAAGTGCCATTTATTTTTCTATTTCTGCAGCGTTTGTCCAATGGTTCTATAGACTCAACCGATGAAACTAGTCAAATAGTTGAACTACAAGAATTGCTTGAAAAGCAAAACTATGAAATGGCCCAGATGAAAGAACGTTTAGCAGCCCTTTCTTCCCGAGTGGGAGAGGTGGAACAGGAAGCGGAGACAGCAAGAAAGGATCTCATTAAAACAGAAGAAATGAACACCAAGTATCAAAGGGACATTAGGGAGGTAAGTGATTCATCTTACTTTCAGTCTTTGATTTCTGAATGCTGCTTCTGAGATACTGTTTCCATAATTTCCCTTAATGCCCATACACTTTTTACTTCCCAAAAGACCATACTTTGGCATGCATTATATTAGTTATGAAACTTGTTCAATAGGGCAAACAGTTTACTTCATGAGCGCTTTAAATATATATGGAAAGAAATATGTGCTATCAAGGGTCAGATATAACAAAGACATTCTGAAGCTGTTAATAAATTATTTTAAACATAAACTTTTAATTTTAAATAACCCTAAATCTGTGTATGAATCATGAATTGCTATACTCATACTCTTAGCATATAGAAATACTACAAAAATACTTCAAATTGTTCCATTGCTTGTTTTTGTTTTGTGTCATGAAGGTGAATGTATCTCTGTTAATATGCATATACACGCATATGTATAACATAACCTTTCTTTGTCTACATATTAAATTCCTATTAGACATAACATCCTTTTTTCTACTTAAAACAAAAGTGAGTACTTTAGTCACTTCTCAGCCTCTTGGCTCATGTCAAGTGAAAAAAGAGAGTACTTTAAGTACTACAAAAGATACTAGGAGATGTTTGATTTGTAACACTGTCAAATCATTTTACCTGCTAAAGTGAAAGTTTAGAATCTTTTCACTTTTTCACCTTTTCACTCACAACTAAAAAGAAAATTGTACTTGTGGAAATTGAGTTTTCTGACTTTTTGCCTTTTCCATTTTTACATATTCTTTTAAATGTATTTGTATCTTTTAAAAATATCTTTTGTATATAATTAGCTAGTTGTTCATCAAGTTGGCCCTATTCTATGTACCCAATTCTTTTCTTACCATTCTCTCATAAGCCAATTGTATCTTACTTTTTCCCCGACTGTTCCCCCAAAACTCTTCTCATAAAAGTCATTATTGACCTCCATGTCACTGAATCCAGGGTTCAATTCTCAGTCCTCTTAAGCACTTGATCCATTTTCCAGAGGACTTGTTCACTGGGCTAATAGCACATTCTCCTCTCCTGGCTTTCATCCGTATTTACTTGCTTACCTCATCGCAGGCTCTTTTACTGCTTCTGTTTCTCCTCCCCTACCTTGGAGTGTCTTCCCTTCTCCACCTACTTTTATTTCCCTGGTAAATTTCTGCAGTCTCATGGCTCCAAAAGCCACCATCATCTTAGGACTCCCAATTAATATCTCCAGCTTGTTCTTCTTTCCTAATTTCCCGATGTTTTTCTCTCAATCACTAAGGGATATCTCAAAATTAGCATTTTCACACTCTTTTCTTGATATTTTCTCAACAAACCAGACCCTTCTGCAGTCTTCCATATCCATTATTATTGTTGCTCAGGCCAAAAGTCTTGGAGCTGTCCTTAAGATCTCTCCCCTCACACACTTGGTTTGATTCAGCAATAAATCCTATTATCTACAATTGCAAAATATTCATAATGGGACCTCTTCTCAGAATCTTCATGGCTTTTTCTTTTTCTACACAATCACTTTCTCTCACTGGATTATTTCAATAGTCATCTGTTTCCCTGGTGTTCTTGCTCATGCCTTCAGCTCACCTCAGTCTGTGCTCAACACAGCAGCTTGAGCTGCCTTCCTGTAAGTCAGTTCATGTCATTTTTCTGCTTAAAACTTTTTAATGACTACCTATTCTACTTACAGTATTATCAAAACCCTTACAGTGGTCTACAAGCCATATACAATCTCTCTCCTACCACCTTCCTGACCTCTTCGAGATCATCTACTGTCTCATTGACCATGCTCTGCTCAACTGGAATGACCTCTTAAGCAAGCCAGACCTGTTTTGTTACATTTTCTTTGCTCTCTGCCTTTTGTTCAATGTTGTTTTCTCAGTGAAATGTCCCCTGACCTTGCTATTTACACATATACACTCTCCTTCTTTTGTTTGCTTATCCCACAGGACTTTCTATCACCTGACACAATATATATTTATTTTACTGATATAGTTGGTTATCATATGCCTCCCTTCCCAACTATTCCTAAACATCTATAAGGGCTAAGATTTTTTTTTCTTGTTTTGTTCACTGCTGTCTTCAGAGTACCTACGCAGCTATTGATTGTATAATAGGCACTCAAAAAATCTTTGCTGAAAGAAAAGATATTTATAAGTAAATATCAGAAGATGTGAATGATATCAGAATATGTACTAAGATGATGCCTACTAGCAAAACAAAACAAAAAGAGATAGATGAACCATGAAGTGGTAGACTGCTCCACTGCAACACAGATAATGATACAACATTTTATGAATTAATAGTTCATGGTTGCATCTCTCCTCTTCACTCCTCCCCACAATTCCAACTCAAAGAGTTCTTAAAGACAGTTTAACCTCTCTTCTGTATCACTAATAAGGAATTACTGGGATTTCTGGCTATCAAATCATCAGGCTCACTTCTTTTCTTTTTTTTTTTCTTTTTTTTTTTTGAGACGGAGTCTCGCTCTGTTGCCCAGGCAGCAGTGCAGTGGCGCAATCTCGGCTCACTGCAAGCTCTACCTCCCAGGTTCCTGCCATTCTCCTGCCTCAGCCTCCCTGGGCTCACTTCTTGATCTGTTGTTCATTCTCTCTGTCTTCATTCTCTTGGTTCTGTAGATTTAGATGATTTCCTTTCATTTTAGTACTAATTGCTCTGTTAATGCTTATCTAATCCAGCATCACTTACAGGTAAGGTCCAACATCCAATTCCCATTTTCTTACTGCCCATTTGAAAATAACTCCTTGATACTAATAGTCTCTGAATGTAGGTGACAAAATGCCCAGTCAGATGGAAAATGCACTCCTCTGATGCCATTTGTTCTTTGATTAAGAATCTATTCTCATGGGCAAAACATTCTCCTTTCGTGTGGAATTATTTTAAAATACAACTACTCTTAACATCCCCATCGTTTCTATGTATATATTTTGGAAGAGTTTCCGGAGAAAGGAATATCTCTCATCACCCACCTTTGAAAGGAGATTGCAAACACAAATATTTTCAGAGCCAGGCTGGCAATGGAAAAGTGGAAAGTACCAGGTGCAAGACAGTAGGAAGTGATGGCATTGATGGACCTGTGAAAGGGCCTATACTCAGCCTGCATTACTGGATGCATCACTTTTTTTTTTGTATGCACACACACACACACACACACACAGAGCACTGTGAAGGCTAAATAAACTAATTCTGAAATATTCAGGTCTCAAGACCCAGGCCTGTGGTTTATGAAGGATTTTTTAAGGACCAGTCACGTGTGAAAACTATTACAGGTGTATTACATGGAAATTCTCAAATTCCTCACAACTGGCAAAAAGAGGAAATGCTAATTATTATCTCCATTTCTCTCAGATGAGAACCATAAGGTTCAGTGAGGTAAAGTAACTTGCCAAATGTCTATGCAGTTCTCTCCCCAGCAGCACAGAAGAGAAACAAGATCAGCATGGCTTCAAAACCTGTGTTTCTTCCACTATGAACTACTTCCAAAATCAACACAGCATAATAATTAATTCAGTGATAGCAATTATCATAAAATGCAGCTACAATATAACTGTCCTCTAAATAATCAATATTTGGATCTTTTTTTTCAATAAGCAAGAAGATGTGAAAATCACATACTTTAAAAAAACAGATTACTTGGCACTTAAAGCTTTTATTTTTTTGAATAATATTTTTCTGGGTTATGGTCACAGAGAGTCAACTGGATTGCAAGTTTCTTTTTCTTTTCTTAATTATTCTCTTAAAATATTATTTATTTATTTTACAGACAGAGTGTTGCTCTGTTGTCCAAGCTGAAGTGCAGTAGTGTTTTCAGCTCACTACCACCTCGAACTCCTACGCTCAAGCAATCCTCTCACCTCAGCCTTTAGAGTAGCTAAGACTACAGGGCACGTGTCATGATGTCCGGAAAATGTATTTTTTGTAGAGACAGGGTCCTGCTATGTTGCTCAGGCTGGTCTCAAATTCCTGGTTCAAGCGAACCTCCCACCTCATCCTCCCAGTGGACTATGATTATGGGCGTCAGCCACAGATTGCAAGTTTCTTAATAGAAAAAAATAAGCTCCCTTTTCTTGATACTCCTATAGCATTTCTAGCATAGTATGATTTATAAATTGTACAGGTAATAAATGTTTGTTGTAATAATTGAAGAAAAATTAGGAAATAAGAAAAAAACAACCACATAAAAAATGGAAAGGTAATTTGTTTTGCATGTGAGGACATTCAAAGATATCTAAAAATGAACTATTATTTTGAGTAGCAAAAACTGCAATTACTTTTGCACTAATCTAATTTATAAATATGCTCCACTGATGGTTCAGAATATATTTTAGTAATTTTTCTTTGTCAAAAAAGAAACCTATCCAAAATTTACTTTCGTTTTACATTTTGTCTTCAAACAAAACTCCTTAAATTGATTTTGACCTATGAAGAACAGGTGAGTTGGATTAAAGCTAGACACAACACTCAAATTAGAAAAATAGACAATCTTATAAAAGTGGCTTATCTCTCCAGTTTTTAATCAAGAGGGTTATTAATTGTGTATGAATAATAATATATCACACACATAGCTGTGCAAATAGCTAAAATTTTCAGTGGAGTATTTTAATTATATTTTGTTTTGTGAATAAAACCATCTTGTATTTCCAACTTCCTATTAACAGTTCTTCAGATTTTCACTATGTGATTAAATGAATTAAATACATATCAGTGTTGCCTTTTCTATTATCTGAAACATGTAGTTATATTTTTCACTTTAATAGATCTAAATTACCAGAGAGTTATATTTATTAGATATGAAAAATATGAAATTTATACATAAACTTCAGGTCAAGAGATAATTGAATCTTTATTTTTTCTCATTTTTTTGTAGGTGGCAAGTTTTAGGGACTAGAAAAAGCTCCCTTTTTTAGAATTTTTCAAATGACAGAGGGATAAGCTATTTCTCTGACTTGTAAATCCAGTTTATTTTTGGCAACACAGCCTGCAGTTAAAAATTGAATCTCCCACATGAATCACTGAATCAAAAAATGCAGTACCAAAATTACAAAATGCTAAAATTCCTGCATGTAATATATGTCATAGAGTGAGATCATCTAATTGTATACATAAGAGTAATTAATAATAAAAAAAGACTATTATTTATCAAGGGTGTTTTCTACATGAGACACCATACAAAGCACTTCCTGAATCCTAACAGCAATACTACGTGCTACATATTAGAATCTCAACCCACGTAACATATGAAGAAGGTGAAGCACAGAAAAGGTGAGCAACTTCGACCCTTATAACAGAGTTAGTAAGTGTCCCGAACTAGAATTTGGAGCAAGTATGTACTACTTCAATGCTCACGTTCTTGAGAAATGTGCGTATGTCTTTTATTGATTTTATTGCTGTTAAAATGTAGTAAGAAGTTTATGTATACAGGTTAGCTTTAGACTTTTCTCTTCAGGCCACGAAATTTTCCCAGAGTTCTGTTTGCAAGTGAAATGGACAGAATACAATATTAAGCACTCTGAAAGGATCCTCTAAGATAAAAACTCTACCATCACTGAGATAAAAAATATATAAAGTAGAAAAAGTCAAAAGTGAAAATAAGAAGTGTTTTAAATAACAGACATTATTTGGGATGCCTAAAATCTAGGGGTATGTATATAATATTTCTTAAAAATTAGTCTGGCTAATTTTTGCTGAATTCATAGATTAAATTTAATTTTTTATGACATTATGCACTTTAATGTCAACATAATTAACCCAAGTAGCTTTTGACTGGGTCTTGATGGTCAGTATGATTGAGCTAGACAAACACGACAAAACACATTCCAGGTAGACATGAAGTCACAGAGTGCATTAGTTTTGTAGGGCTGCCATAACAAATTGCCACAAACTGGATGGCTTAAAACAACCATAATTTAGTCACCCACTGTTTTAGAGGCTTTAAGTCTGAAATCAATGTTTCAGCAGGACCATATTCTCTCTAAAGGCTCCAGTGAGATTCTTCTTCACCCCTTCTAGCTTCTAATGGTTACTGGCAATCTTTGGCATTCTTGACTGGTAGCAGTATAACTCTATATAACTCCATTCTCTGACTACCTTCCTCCTTCTTCCCCGTATTTCTCTGTCCCCAAATCTTCTCCTTATAAAAACACCAGTCATTGGATTTAGGGCCTATCCTAATCATGTGTGACCTCATCTTTACTTGATTATGTCAACAAAATCTTATTTGCACATGAGGTCACATTCACAGGTTCAGAGTGGACACAAATTTTGGGGGGATGTTATTAGCCCCAGTACACAGAAGTAAGGAAGTGTCAGGTCACAAAACCAGTTTTTTTTTTTCTAGGCTTTGTAGCTCAGATTTTACCCTGAAGATGGAGGGGAAGAAATACAAGTACTGAAACCAAGAAGCAATATGATCAGAGTAGCATTTAGAAATATCTCTTGGGCAGCAGGGTGGAGGAAAAGTAAGGAGAATAAAAGACAAAAAATACAAGAGAGAGAGCTAACTTGTAGGTGAGCAGGAGACTAGGGACAACATGATGAGTTTCATGGTGGATCTATTACTTTTTATTTTTCTTGAAATGGAGTCTTGCCCTTCGCCCAGGCTGCAGTGCAGCAGTGCAATCTCGACTCACTGCAACCTCCGCCTCCCAGGTTCAAGCAATTCTCAGGCCTTAGCCTCTCCAAATAGCTGGGATTACACACATGTGTCATGACGCCCAGCTAAGTTTTTTGTATTTTTAGTAGAGACAGAGTTTCACTATGTTGATCAGGCAGGCTGGTCTTGAACTCCTGACCTCAAGTGATCTGCCCACCTTGGCCTCTCAAAATTCTGGGATTACAGGTGTGAGCCATCACCTCTGGCTGATCTATTACTTTTTAATTAATTTTAGTTTTTTATGCATACAAAAATTTTCAAAGTTAAATAACGGCATGTATAAAGATGGTACATATATAAACACACACAGCATCTCACTTCAGGTTTTCATCCCATTTCCCTGAAATTCTTAATGTCAACCCTTTTATCCACTACTTCTGGTATTTTCTCTCTTTATTTAAACAAAATTTATGTCTTGCTATTATATTAGATTAGGATATTATCTATTTTATTCCTTATTTTACTTTTTATTCTACCTATCCTTTCATTAGAGTTATCATCTGAAAAAAAAAAAAAAAGAAAGAAAGAAAATTGGATGAAAGGCTGTCTGCTTATCTGATTATTATAGGTGATGGGACTGGCTCTGGACCCTGTAGGAGAGTGGCAAAGGCACTGATTAGGAATAAGTGATGAAATGATTCGGGATAATAAGATATAGAAACTATCGCCATTTATTCAATTCCAGGATTCTTATACAAAGAAGCTTCCTACATTCTCAGGAAACCATTCCAGGCCAATGAGCCTCACTTCTGCACTTGATTTTCTCCCAACATCTTGTCAATAAAGTAGGTTATCTAACTACCAGTAAATTTCCACGTAAGCTGTGAGTAAGGTAAAATTATCTCCATATTACTATCTATAAATTTGATTATTTAAAAATTACTGTTTAAAATATTATCAATGCCATGATTTTCTCCACTTGAACTTGATTTTTTCATATATTCATGCGTTCATGGACTTCTTTAAACTCTTATGTAATTGAAACATATATAACTAGGTAAATGGTTAAGTGTCTAAGTCAGTTGATAAACTTGTAAATAAGATCCAAATGTACTATTTTTTTTTTTTGTGGCCTGTTCTTTTAACCACAGGGTTCCTCTTTCTTAACATAAAGGTAAGAATACGGATGGTATTTGTTATCTATTTGAAGATTGCTTTACAATTTAGAACTGTAGCCGCCATTTTAACAATTTTATGATTTGCAACTCTACTCATAATTGTAATTAATTTTACTGCATAATGAACTAATTTATCTGCCACTTCTCTTACAAGAGTGCCAATTCTACAGTAGACAGTTTCAAAAGCTGCTCCACTGTATTCTTAGACAGCAAAACGCTTTTGGTTAACCAAAGGTACAAAAATAATTCTGACAACTAAGTTGGGAAAAGTCACCTGAAATCTTGCATCCCTTCAGTGAAAAGAAAGGAATGAGTATTTGTTTCAAGAATGCAATAGTTTTTATGTTTCTTTTTTATTTAACAAGACAATAATTAAACAATCTGAGAATCTGACTTGCTTTTTTAAAATTATTTTAATTGTAGGCCATGGCACAAAAGGAAGATATGGAAGAAAGAATTACAACCCTTGAAAAGCGTTACCTCAGTGCTCAGAGAGAATCTACCTCCATACATGACATGAATGATAAACTAGAAAATGAGTTAGCAAATAAAGAAGCTATCCTACGGCAGGTTCAGTATCTCTGTCTTGGTTTTTTTCTGGTCCATGCGTTCTCATCATTCTCGCAAAACAGGGAGTAAATAAAATAGGGTACTTCTTGACAGATGTTTGAGTAATCATTCTCTAAAATTTAAAATTCTCTGGCAAAACAAATATGATTTTCAGTGTGAAATTTCCTTTCTAGAAAGATAAATTATTTATCTGAATAATAATACAAGTAATGACTATGACTTACTTTTCATATAGGCATGAGCCAGAAATTGTGCTAAACAGTTTTCGTGTATTACCTCACTTAATTCTAACCACCACCTATGAAGTAGGCAGAGTTACTATACTGAAGACCTTACAGTTCAGAGACAGTCACACTTTCCCAAGATCATACATCTACTAAACACCAGAGCCAATAATGGAATCCTAAGTTTTTTGAGCTCTAGAGCAGAAACAGACCAACTATAGCTGTGGGCCAAAGCTAGTTGGTTGCCTTCTCTTGTTAATAAAGTCTTATTGGAACACAGCCATGCCCAATCATTTAATCATTGTCTATGACTGTTTTTGTGCTACAATACAGTTGAGTATTGGGGATTGAGGCCATATGGTACATGAGGCCTAAAATTTTTACTATCTGACCTGTTACTGAAAATGTTTGCCAACCTTATCTCCAGAGCCTGGATCATCATGGTACCTCTCCCACTCCAGTCTAAATACTATGATTTTCAGTATTTTGCTATGGTGGTATATCTGATGTCTTAGTACTGAGCTATATTCCCTTTGTTAAAATTTATACTTATGAGTAATTTCTTTCCTTTTTGCTGCCAGTGGTAAGAACTTTTTCATTGTTTTAATGTGCTTAAATTTATGAAGGAAATGGATAAGCAATATATGAAAACAAGACAACAATCAACACTTTGCACATTTAGGTGTGGTAGTGGCTGATTTTAAGTCTAAAATCATGGCTGAAGTGCAAAGCCCCCGGCGACTGGTGTTTGCTATCCAAACTCTGACTCTTTAAGTGTCTCTGCTCCCATTCCCATTTCAGATGGAAGAGAAAAACAGACAGTTACAAGAACGTCTTGAGCTAGCTGAACAAAAGTTGCAGCAGACCATGAGAAAGGCTGAAACCTTGCCTGAAGTAGAGGCTGAACTGGCTCAGAGAATTGCAGCCCTAACCAAGGTACTGCACTAGAACAATTGGTCAACCTAGATATGTTTGTAGAAAGGACTAGCAATCAAAATGAAATGTATAAAGATTTTCTATAGGCTTTATGAAAATTAAGTTTATTTAATCTTTATTATATTTGTCTGTTATTAAGTCAGTTTTTTTTGTCATACATATTTATGCCAGCAGGAATAATTGTTATACAAATGTGATGATCCCCCTGCCTATTTAAACATTAACAAAACAAGTAAAATTTCATGTCATTGTTATAGTTACTTTTCCATGGTAATATTTGTATAAGAATAATCCTGGAGACAAACAAAAAAGATAATGTTATCTATATGAGACATAACAATTTAACAGGCTTCATATCAATTACTATTAGAAGTATAGAAAATAAAATAACTTTTTGATTCCTCCCCAACTACAATATAAAACTTGTTAGAAGTGGGAAGTTAGACTTATAAAAGTCTGAGGTCTAAACAATTAAATAGTCAGAAAGCGGTTTTACGGTTGTAATTTCTCTGATAATTAAAATCAATAATACTCTGAAGAATGTTCAAAATTTTCTGTATAATATGGCTGGTAGATTCTGCAACTATCTGAATATTTTGGAATTTTACAAGCATTGTAATGTCAAAAAGGACTATTCTGACCTCTGACAGTCAAATGGAAATAGTATCATTTCAAAGTGTATATACATGTCACAAGTTATATAAAAGCACATTTTGTCACTAAAAACATGTTTGACATTTGATATGAATTCAAAAATAATCACACAATTTATATTTTTACACAATCATTAATATTTGCTAAGTTTTCAAGGCCACTACAGTAAATGAGTATGATAGGTATTTGGACTTCAAGTTTAAAATTATGGGATTAGGATTTACTCAAAATAATTGATGCAGCAATGAAGTAGACACACACAAGCATGATTTTCTAAAAAGAAATTAATTAAAAATGAACAGTAGACTGATCTTCCTGTTGGTTAAAATAGGATAGTTAACCAGGTAATGAAAGGCAAACCTTTGACGAAGTAGAGCAGGATTAGAGAGCGTTGAAACAGTTGCTCGTTTACAGAGTGTTGGAGTAACTAGTTTGCTAAAACTGATTAAGATGAGATTATAATTTGGATCGTTCTGTAGTCACAAACCATGCCAGTAAACTACTGTGGCAATTTCAGGAATGTGTGATTTCTAAGATAAACATAAATTTATCATTTAATTTGAAAAAAATATTTAAATATGTTGGTATTATTTCATTTTTTCCTGCAAACACAGATCTTAAATGACTGTAACATAGACTAAGATATGCATAATTAGCCCTTTCATCTAAAGAACATAAAGGACTTTCAAAAAGAGTTATCTTTTTCAGTTGCACTGTTTTGGGGGGTTAGATGAGTGACTGAATACAAAAAATAACCTTTGTAAAGTTGTAGCTTAAAATAATGATCAATATTATCCTGACTAAAACACAAGAAAGTCTGCAATTTTCTCCGCATTTACAATTCAGAAAATCACTGCCCCACATTAATTTTTGATAGACTGAGAATAAAAACAATTTAAAATGCAATATTTGACATAAAAATACTATATTAAATATTACCAAAAAATATTGATTTAGAATATGTAAAAATAACTGGAATTAGGTGCCTTATATTCTTTGCTTTTATCTTGTCTATTCTGTTAAATTCATGTATATATATATATAAAATATTACCTTGGGCACAAAAAATAGCTCCCCTCAGCTTTCTCCTCCCTAATATACTACCAAAATTCCACTGTCTCTGAACCTCTTTGATTTCATTTTTCAGAAAATTGGAATTCTTCCAAAAAGTCTTCAAATGCTCTAATTCACTCTCCTTTTTGTCACTTTCTTTTCTGACTGGTGCTATGTCAACAACATATTTCTAATATACACTTTTTATATTATTACCATATTTTATTCATTATGAAAGCTCCTTAAGTACTGAGATTTTATCCTGAACACATTCCTTTTGCCTGTATTTTTTTTTTTTTTTAACATTTGAGGATCACCCTTTCATTTCTTCTACCAAGTTTTTTGGTTTCAACAGCCTTGTACTTTTTCTTGTACTCTGTTCTCAAGACCTTTAGGGCCTATCTTTATACCTGTTGTTTTTTCTATTTCAATTTGTTTCAGATATTTCCCTATTATGGATCATCACAGTCTTCTTCTGTTTGTTAACCTTTTGACTGCTCACTAAAGTAAAAATATTTCTTCTTAGCTTAAACATGGGTTCCTCCTCCTATATTTTGAATAATATTCTTAATAACCCCTCAGATATTTTATTTCACCAATATACTTTTTTTCTACTTTACTATCACTTTTCTTTTTTTTCTAGGTCTTTCTCTTTAAATTTAATTTCTTCTCCCTTTCTGAGTTTGTTCATGTTCTTCTCAAAACCATTTCTGCCTGTAGTTCATCTTGAAACTTTAGTATATTTTAAATTTTCTTATATTATATTAAGGAGTGAAACCAAGATAAACAGTTTTTCACCAAGGAGTATAAAAAATAGCAGACTGTTTCTGTGTGATCTTTGTATTTACAACAATTGCTGAAACTGTAGTTTTCACATAGACTGAAAATCAGTAGTGTTGGTTGAAAATTGGTCCCAGTATATATTATTTAGAAGGGATGTCTGAATGCATTCTTTGATTGATAAACTATTTTTCTCCTTCTGATGTATGTGTGTGTGTGTGTGTGTGTACGCGCACGCATGTATAGGCGAAGCTTATTTATAGCTTTAGAAAGTCAGAATTATTGATTAATGGTTATGGATACAACTAAAACTTTTGATTTGGTGAGTTTTTACACAATTAACCAATAAAGATTACTTTTGGCTCCCAGTCTTATGATTTATTATATCTACTTTTTAATTAAAATGCGTATTCCTTTAGCAAGGACATAATTCATCTTGAATGAGGTATTTTATTTATTTCTAGTACCAATAAAATGTATCAGCAGTAACAATAATTTAAACAGGACCAAATTCTTATTTTATCTCTGAAGTGAATTTTCAAAATTTTGGTGTTTGTGTGTGTGTGTGTGTGTGTGTGTTTTAAGTTTTATGTGTTTTTAATAAGTAAACAGAAAGAACTAGAAGTTTTAAAGACCTCTAAAAACTTGTATTTCAACAGTTTTGGCAGTTGAAATCTTCATGTGTCAGGAGTCTTGAGTCAGTCATCTAATTAATTTAAACACCAATAACTGCATGTTAAAATGTAATTTTGAAAGATCACAGATACCTTTATGAATTTAGATTATATAATTTCAACAACATTTTTATCCACTTACTGTATTCTTAATATAACTCTAAATTTTAAATAATATTATAAAAAAGTTATGGCTTTTGGGGACCAAGGTAACTCTGTGTAGCTTCTAAATTGGAAATTTGAGGATGACCTGGAAGAAATAAATTGGTTATTTGTTATGTCTTTATTATCTTCCACATTTATAAAATAAGAATACCGGAAGGAAAACCTTACAAAATGTAAATGTTGAATCATAGTTTGCATAAGCACACCAGAATTGAAATGTTAAATGTTTGCTTTCATAGATTAAATTTGAATTTATTGCATAAAATAGTACATATGCATCTGAATCAAATGAATAGGTTACTATTTCTTTTCAGTTACTGCATGACATATTTATATATAGTTCTATATTGGCATAAAGTGAGTTTCACTGTTTTAGAATGAACTTATAAAATGTGATAGAATATGCTCTGGAGTTAAAATTTGTGGTCCTGACATAGAGTTCTTTAGATGTAATAATTATTTAACTTGCAATGATTAAAATGTTGGTGTAACTTCATATGTAATCCTTGCATAACATACTAACAATTTTGCTATCAACAATGTCACATGTGTTGAACACTCTGCACCTGTGGTAATCTGACAGTCACTTCCAAGACATGTATCTAACCTTGGCACTGGGCAAACATGAGCTTACAAGGAAACTGTGCCGCCTATTCACTTTAGGCACTATTTTGTTTCCACAGCAACAAATCAGTGGAGAAACAGTTTGGAATTGTCCCCTAGTGTCATTTAGGAGAGTCACAAACAAGATTTCTTGTTCTCACAGCATTGTTGTCACTGGATAATTCGAGGACTTTCAATCATTTTCATTTAAAATTTCTAATTAAACCTATCTGAGAGTAGGCCATTAAATTCTAGATCAATATCTGAGAGTAGACCATTAGACCAATATCTGAGATCAAGTATCTGAGACTAGGCCATTAGATTCTAGACCAATGACCATAGTGTGCATTCAGAGACCAGAAATCATTTCGTAAGTTTTCCTCTTGCTGAGGAAGCTCAATCTTGCTTGAACTGGGGACTACTCACAATAACCCCCGGGTTAGTTTTTTATGTTATTTCTACAGAGCAAGGTTTAGAATAAATTTTGTTCCAAATTAATTGCACCTGAGTCATTATCTAGCATATTCCTCAACATTGTGATACTACTGTTTCCATCATTTTCAAGTAATATAGACAAAGAAATCCAAATATAAACTTTTAACAGTCTATCAGAGACATATTCTGGTGTTTGGTTTCCCATAATTCCAATTATTATATAACTCTTTCAGAGTTGCTTTATTCATTCCGTAGTAGTCTTTCATTGCCAGCCATCACTAACCTTTCATATCTTAGGTTGATAGCTTTTTATTTTAGTATATTATTTTTTATTTAAAACCATCAACTGCATCGTGTTCACCAAATATCAATGTAGTTCTTTCTACATAAAATTCTGTCTATTAAAGTATTAAATTTGCTGTCACACTTTTCTTTTAAGCATTCTGTGCTATGTTCTGTTCAGTGTCAGTGTCTTCAGTTCTGATTTTTCAATTTTGTCCCTCTCCTTTTCCTTGACTCGTTAGTCTGATCCAACCTCTTCTACCTCATCTGATGATTATCAATATGTTATGGAAGCTAAACTACAAGAAATGATCTCCATACGTAGGAAGGTAGTCCTACTGGACTTTACTTTCTATTGCTAAATAGAATCCATCTAAGTTTTTCTTTTCATTTATAAAAATTATGTTACTTTTATTTATTGATAATCAACCATCTGTGCAGTTCAGTGCTTCAGGAGCTTAAGATTGGACAATGGCAGGTTTGTGTTCAAACCATGCACAGTCTGCATGTTACATTTGGCTGATTTCATTGCTCATAAATAACTCCAATGTTTTGCTGATGCTTGGATGTAACAGGCCTTTGTAGCTGACACATTTCAAGCAATGCTGTTCAGCTGCCTGTTTGAAGAAAGTTTACTTTTTAAAAACTATGTTTGCAGTTGGTAGTAGCTTGCTTTACATTTTATTTCAATTTATTTAGAGGAAAAGTGTTAACCAAATCTTACATTTCAGGTGCATTCTTCATATTTCTTAACAGGCTGAAGAGAGACATGGAAATATTGAAGAACGTATGAGACATCTAGAGGGCCAACTTGAAGAGAAAAATCAAGAACTTCAAAGAGTATGTATATTAAGAACTATTACCCCCCAATCATCGGTTTATGAATTCATATTCTGCATATAAGAAGAAAGCCTTTAATTGAGTATGGGTTGTATTTAAAACTTACATATATGACCTGTAGACTTTGAAGAAAATGTTTCCACCACTTTAACCAAAATAGATCTAAAATTAAATTCAATTTAAAACTAGCAATGCTATAAAAATAATCTCAAACAATTTTTGAATGGATTTTTATGTCATTTTTTAAAATGTAAGGCTAGGCAAAGAGAGAAAATGAATGAGGAGCATAACAAGAGATTATCGGATACTGTTGATAGACTTCTGACTGAATCCAATGAACGCCTACAACTACACTTAAAGGAAAGAATGGCTGCTCTAGAAGAAAAGGTAAAATGAGAGAAGGATAAAATCACATGAATATTTTGCAATGCTCTTAGGATCATGTTTGTTTTATATACAGCTGCAATTATTGAAATAGTCAGATGATCCATTTACTTAGTTTTTTAAAATGCTTGATACATTCTTAGAAAGAAATGCATATTTTTTATTTTAAAAAGTATAAGATCAAATTTAGGATGAATATAAAAGTTGCATGATATATAAATATTTTATATTGGCATGTTCATATGAGGCAAATGTAGTAAAATATGCTGTGCTTTTATGATGAAAATATTTTGTTTATCCTCTGCCTGGTATGCAAAATAAAAAAGTGATGAGACACAAGTCAATACTTTTTGGTGGGGGGAGGTGATTTGAAATATTCATGTGTCATGTGACTGATATCTACATACCAGTCTAAAAGTCAAAATGTAAGTGAGTTTATATAATCAGAAGAACTAGTATCAATCCCAGTAGAGGGTTTAGGAACCCAGTATTTTCAGCTGCATTATTTCAGAAATAATGCTTCTCTACAGTCTGCAATGTAATTTACAGTTACATATGTCTCATTGATAGTTGGCAGCTACCAGACCAGCAAGAGTTATGAGAGCTGGTTACCAATTCCAGAGCATAAATTAAGGTAGGGTATAAAACCCAGATGATCATATCATTTTGGAAATTTAGATTGAATGCCAATCACTATTTTAGCTAGACATTTTCCATTAGTGCATAAAATAAACCAAAATAGGGAAAATGTTTTGACGAAAAGTTAAAGTAGTTTGATTAATTTACCCGTTAGAAAGTTATAAGACATGACTTCCTCTCACACAACTTCAAATACGTGGCCACTGTGGAATTAATACACTCTTAGTTTAATTTTACTCTACAAATATGAAAAGAATACATTATTTTAAATAATGCCTTATATACTTGTGTGTTTTGTAGAAAAATAAATAATTTTTTTTTTTTTTTTTGAGACGGAGTCTTGCTCTGTCACCCAGGCTGGAGTGCAGTGGCCGGATCTCAGCTCACTGCAACCTCCGCCTCCCGGG
>NW_012114364.1:4872885-4883495 GCF_000951035.1 Colobus angolensis palliatus | reverse complement strand
AGTGGCCGGATCTCAGCTCACTGCAACCTCCGCCTCCCGGGTTCACGCCATTCTCCTGCCTCAGCCTCCCGAGTAGCTGGGACCACAGGCGCCGGCCACCTCGCCCGGCTAATTTTTTGTATTTTTAGTAGAGACGGGGTTTCACCGTGTTAGCCAGGAGAAAAATAAATAATTTTTAACAACAAAAATAATTTTCTGGCAAGGTTTATTTTAAGTATCGATGATGCCAGCTTATTTCCACATGACTTTGTGACATGTAATATTAGGTTTATGAGTAGCTAGAATTTGTTATTTCTCTAATGATTTAAGTATCATTATAAATTGTTAATTCCACATTGCAGTAAATGTCCAGAAAGTGAAATTTTTAAGAATATGATTTCCTGATTTCTTCTTTCTTCAGATAATAGAAGTGAGTTCTTCTGAATTCTTTATAACACCTCTAAGATTTAGCTTGTTGCTCACTTTTTCTTACTTGAAGAATAACCAATAGTTTCCAATTTAAAATGTGGTCTGAGAAAAGGCAAACAGAAATAGCTTAAAGAGCAACATTTATTTCATTTGTTCATTCAAGTGTTACAAAATAACATTTCCCATTTAAATTACGTATTTTTTTAAATGTGAAGGTCTTACATTTGAAAATTTCATCAAAGTGTGATTTCTATGAAATACCTGTACTAAGGAACAAATCTAAGAGGATTCTTGAGTGATAGAATATTAATCAATATATATTTAAGTATTTTATGTTTAATTTATTAATTATTTCTGCTATTTTCTTTTTTTAGAATGTTTTAATTCAAGAATCAGAAACTTTCAGAAAGAATCTTGAAGAATCTTTACATGATAAGGTATAATGGAAACTTACATTTTTGGCCCATTTTTATATTTTTATTTTCTATTCCACTGATGAATATTTTGTTGTAAAATAAATTTGAAAAAATAATTTTAGCATACTATCTTTGTAAAACAATTTTAACATTTTTATTATACCTGCAGAAGAGTGTACATAGAGAGGGAGAGCTTGATGAATCTTTGCAACCCACATTCACCAAAAATTTGCATTCCAGAAACTCCCCCCAGATTAGTCTATACTCATACTCTTCCATTAAAGGATAATCACTATCTTGACTTATAACATTAAAAAATGGTTTTATCTTTCTTTATGCCTTATATAAATAGAATTAAAATATATGCACTAATTTATACCTAGTTTTAGATAGTCTTTCAGCAGAAATATATGAAATAGTATTATATATAAGGATTATGCTAAGTTATATATGTCTGAGCATAATCCTAGTTCCAACGTAGCTAAAAATTTCCAATTGAGGAGAGAGAACACAGCCTTTACAAACCAGTGGAGATGCAGAGTAGCAGATGCCAAGTGCCAAATTAGTGAAGTAGACAGTAAGAGCTACAGGTAGGAAAGACAATAATATATTGCTGCTGTGAAGAAGACTTCAGGAAGGAGGGACTTGACTGAAGATTTAAGGGAAAGTAGGACTCTGACGCAAGGCTTTCAAACATAGTGCATGCGGCATGATCACAGGTGCTTGGTGGGGGGAGGGGATGGGTAATGAGTGTGACATTTTAAATAATAGGCACAACTATTTGTCTGAAATCAATTATTACTGTTGTAGGGTATGTGGTAGAAGAGGAAACTAAGGGCAGATTGTGAAATTTTAATGGTAGTTGCTAATATGTATTTTTCTTATTAGCCTGTAAAGTTATTGTTAGCAATTTTATCTTATTTTGTTGAAGAAGCTAGGATTGCTAACTTAAGAAGTGATCTATAATTGTGTGTTGAGAAAAGATAGAAGAAATGGAGAGAGAGAAGGAAGGGAAAAGGGGAATGAAGAAAAGAAGGGGGGGGGAAGAAGGAAGGGAGGGAAGAGAGGGAAGGGAAGGGAGGAGGGAAGGAGAGAAGGAGAGAGGGAAGGGAAGGGAGGAGGGAAGGAGAGAAGGAGAGAGGGAAGGAAGGAAGGAAGGAAGGAAGGAAGGAAGGAAGGAACGGAGGAAGGGATAGTATGGGATATAGAAGGTATTGGAAAAGATGAAGAATAGATGAAAGAGAACAATTATACATTTAACCCTACTGGATGCTGCATATTATGATGCAATTAAAAATAACTATTTAATTCTATAGTCAAGGTGCCCTTGACTCCTGAAATCTCCTGAAAGATAGATCTTTAGAACAATGTTATGTGGGACCTAGAAGATAGTATCTGAGTCTTTCTGAGGTAGTTCACAATGACAACACAGAGGAGATTACATTTTTAGTAGCCTCTTAAAGACATATATGATCTTAATAAAGGTAGAAGATTCTAGGTAGAGGATGAATCCTCTGCAACAAAGAAAATCAAGATGGTTGATTTGATGAATCATCAGAAGTTTACTGTGACTGGTATGTATTTAAAGAAGTAGTTTTTGAGCAGATTGTGAATTTTGGACTAGATGTTGTTATGCATGTTATGTTATCCAAAGCTCTGTGTGCTCTTGGCAATATCCCCAGAACCCACTCCCCCACCACCTACCGAAGTCTTGTAACTCCAACAATCTGCCTAAGCAACCAAGAGTACTAATCATATCATGCTTTGCATCCTTGCTTATGTCAATCTCCACAGAGAGTAAATCCCAAGTCATACCACATTTCTGAACTATCATCCCATTTAGATGGGCACATTCACTAATCTGACCACATCTTCTATAATTCCTCAAATTTCCACTGAACTAACTGTACTCATAGTCCATTATCAGCAAAACCCTCTGTAGGCTCAACCTCTTTCTCAGTGTTTCCCTTTCCATCTTTATCTCTAAAATTTAAAGTTTCTAGGTAGCTATCCTTTCTTCTCTCTGATTCGCCCTTAGTGACCTCATCTGATCTCCTATATTTAAACACCATCTGTAAGTTGAACACATTCAAATTTAGATTACCTACTGGGTCCTCTTCCCTGAGAGAGTTTTTATATTCTAGTGCCAACTCAATATCTCCATTTGGACACCTATGTACCTCAAATGTAACATGCCAATCTATTCTCACCCCACTCCCACACATCGAACACCACCACCACCTAACCTAACATACCAGCAGTCTTCTCAGTCAATCTTAATTACAATTTCTTTCTTTCAGTTACTCAGGCTAAAAAACTTGGACTCAGTCTTGACCTCTATGTTTATTTCATGTCCCTCATCTAGTCCAATATCAAATCCTCTTAGTTCTGCTCTCACAATGTAGCCAAAATATAGCCAGTCTTACCCTAACACCAATCTTGTCCAAGCCATTACTCTCTTGCCTAAAAATGTCCTCTCTTTGCTACCTCCCAATTTAACTTGACAATATATTTCACAGCCATTAGAGTGATCATGCCACTTCTGTGCTAGAAAATCCAGGAAACATAGCAAGAACCCATCTTTACAAAAATAAAAAATAAAAACAAATTACCCAGGTGCAGTGGTGCACACCTGTAGTCCTCCTAACTACTTGGAAGGCTGAGGCTAGAGGATTACTTGAGCCCGGGAGTTCAAGGCTGCAATGAGCTGTGATCACAAAACTGCACTCCAGTTTAGGTGACAAAGTGAGACCCTGTCTTTAAATGAATAAATAAATGAAAGATTTTTTTTTTTTAAATCCTCCAATTGTTGCTCATCTCATGCAGAGTAAAAGCCAGAGAGTTTGAAGTGGTTTACAACCTCTTTTAGGACTACTCTTCCTGAGTGCTGCAATCATACTTTTAAAAAGTATCCTCTACTTGTCCATTTAACCTCTCCAATCCAGCCACACTGGACTCCCTACCCTCTACTCCATTTCCACTAAGAGGCATATGCACATGCTGTTGCTTTTATCTGCCATGCCTTTTCCTAAGAGTCTCATTTTTTAATTTCTCCTTTATTTAGGTCATTGCTCAAGTATCACTTTATTGAAAAACCTCTCCATTACTCCCATTTTCTCCTTCCTAACAACATTGTATATTCCTATATTCCTGCTTGTTTATTGTTCATCTTTTCTACTAAATTCTAAATTGCAAGAGGGCAAGACATTTTTCAGCTCACTACTGTATCTCAGGTGCCTGACACACAAGAGGTACTCACCGCACTTTTGTGAAAATAATGAACAAAGATATTTACAAATCAATAAGAAACTATTGAACATTTTAAAGCAACACATTAGTTTATTGTACATGTGTTTTAAAATTATATGTCTAGCAGAGAAATGTGTAGGAAAGAGACTGAAGCTGGTAAAAATCATTCAGGAAAAAGATAAAAAGGGCTTAGAGTAGGATGGTAGTGAGGTAGTGAGAATAAAAAGAACAGAGAAGAGAAACATTGCAAAGGCCACATTGACAAAAAAAAAAAAAGTGTGGTAAGAAAAGAAGTTTGAGTAAAGTAAAATATCAAGCACTAGCCACTGGGGAGGGGAAAAACAATAGTAGAAAAAATCTAGAATGATACATTTAGACCTGTATAACAATATAAAAGTTATAATCATTAAAACCAAATTGAATGCTTACATGAGCAGTTAAATAAAGCTCTAAGACAACCCCTATCTTCATAAATTTACAGACCAGAACCTATAATGTCCATTTGAAAAAATGATCATTAAGTACAAGTAATTGTGCCAATATCAAGCTAATCAGTTGTTAACTTTATTTTTTAAGGTGCACTCCAGCCTCAGTGACAGAGTGAGGCCCTGTCTTAAAATAAATACATACATACATACATACAAACATATTTACATACATATTTTTTTAAAAATCCTCCAATTGTTACCTATCTCATGCAGAGTAAAAGCCAGAGAGTTTAATTTCCTTTTTCTTTCAATCCAATCATATTTTTCCTTCACCCGTATGTCCTTTAACCCTCGTAGAATATTGGAAGTTCTTCATTTACTGTATAAAAAAGACATTTTCTTTATTTTCAAAAATAGATATGATTTCTACTCTGCATTTTTAAGTGACATCTACATAGCTGGTCATAATTTTAATATTCCCTTGAATTTTCAAATATTCAGGATTAGTGAATGCCAGGGATTGTAGATAATTTTTTATTGATTTCTGCTATCCACATTTTTTATTACAAGGGGAAAATTTTGGCATACTTTATTATTATGCGTAATGACCTTTAATAAAAATATATCCTCAGTTTTTCCTTTTTAAAAAAACCATTAAGACTGGTTTATCATAATTGGTTGCTGATATTACTGGCATCGGAGTAACATTGTTTTGATTTTTTAGGAAAGATTAGCAGAAGAAATTGAAAAGCTGAGATCTGAACTTGACCAACTGAAAATGAGAACTGGCTCTTTAATTGAACCCACAATATCAAGGTAACATTAAACTAAAAGCTTATCTCTAGTTCACTGAAAATCAACATGAATTCCCTTATGGTTTCATATGTCCTCAACTAAAATAAATCGGTACTTCCTATTGCTCACTAGTCATTACCATGTTATGACTCTTCATTGATTTACAGTTTTTACTTCAAAAATAACTTTTTAATTTAGAAATTATTTCTGTAATCAATAAAAAATTAAATTACCTTTTGTATTCTACATTTCATTATATAGATAGAAATATATGAAAAGATTCTTAAATGAAGAAATTGAACTGTGTACAGAGAGATTGCATCTCATTGCAAGAAGAGGCGTCAGCCCTTTTCTCTATATGTGTTCAATACAAATTGAATTCAACATAAAATTTTCTACATGTGTTCAGTGTAAAAACAGGCAGAAATATGTTCAATGCTTATTGTGACTAAACAAATATTATTGATTACGGTCACTTAGCAGTTACCTATTTCGGTAAAGTAATTGCAAGAAAAGAGGAAAAGAGAAATGAATCAGGTAAAAAAAAGAAAAAAGAAAAAGAAAACTTCAAATAAATTTAGCCATACTCATCTACTTTGATTCACTATCTCATCTTAAGAAAAATAAGCAATGGATGTCAACTTACTTGATAGATGATAGATAGATAGATAGATAGATAGATAGATAGATAGATAGATAGATAGATATGTTAATAATTCATACATAATTTCCTTTTGTGTTTGAGATGTTTTATTTAAATTGTTTAGAAATCCTAGAAGGACTCACTCATTTAAACATATATTTACTAGGCAACACAGAATAATAGTGGCTGTTTGAAACTTTCCACTACCAAAGGCTTTTAGGAAAAGTCCGTCTTTCTTAGTGTTATGTTCACCTTTAGAAAGTTAACTCCACCAGAGGAGGGGTTTGTATTTGTTTTGATAACTACCATAATCTCAACACCTAAAAAACGATTTTGCATAGAGTATGCTCTCAAGATATATTATAGAATGAATAAATGAATATCTGGTAAAGCATTATTCAGATGCTCAAATAAAAATTCAAATAAAAAATCCTAAAGTGTCTTAAACTCTTTTCAATAAGGAAAAACAATATTTAATAGTTTAAGTATTTCCATACTCAATTTAATATGAGAAACAGTTTGGCAGGCATAAAAACACCCAAGAAACTTTTATATATGTAAGTCACTAATTGAGAAAATCATACTTGTTTTTCAAATTTTTAAGATTCTGATTTTTATATATGAACTGAAATTATTATTTCAATGGTATGTGTTCACATAGTTATGATTATTATAACAAGGATGGTGGAGAAGGAGAAGAACTGATAAAATATCAAGGGAGTCAATGCATAGAATAAGCATTATTGAATCAATAGATTAAATATATATGAATAAGAATAAATGGTCAGTTCCTTGTTTGACCTTTGAAACTCAAAATACAGAGTTTCAAAGTGTTGTCTAAAAGTCTATCACTGCACTGAGTCGTTATGGGCAGCCTAACAATGTGATATTTATCTACAATGAAGGATGATTGGGCCTATATAGAACAATTATTCTTTGATCAACAGATTGTAGTGGAAGGAACCCTAGACCAAGAATAAGACAATTCACATTCCCAAGACTCAGACAGATAATTACAAGCTGCTTGAGTTTGGAAAACCTGTTTTCCTTAATAACATTCTAAATAAATACATATTTGTACCTAAATAGGCATAAATGATATTTTTCTGATTATCTCACAGGCTTGCTTTGCAGATAAAATAAGACAAGTAAGCATTATAGTAAATCATATTATTTGTATAGTATGTATAGTAAATCATATTACAAGTATAAAGTATTACAGAAATAATTAAGGTAAGCTAGCTAAACAGAACTTATAATAAGTTACAGGATAACTGAATGTTTATTAAACAATTATTTATAGAACATCCATGCTTCTGAGGACAAATAATTTTGTAAAAACAATTATGGAACTAGGAGGTGTGTGAGAACTCAGTCTACTAAGGTTTGATCTACTAGGTGGGGAGGTGAGGAGAGAGAAGCTAGGCGAGTGAATATCAGTGACCACTCTTGTCTCTTAATATCTCATCTGAGAAGAAAGTAAAATGAATTCCAGAGTGACTAGAAAGGGCTTGATTTGGCTCAACTCTGAGAAAAGGTAGAATCTGGGTAATTGGAAAGGACAACAGAGGACACTCCAGAAAGCAGAGCGATGGGTAATAGGTTTTCTCTAAAAAAATTCTTACCTGGCTTATTTATGTGAGTTCTTTAATAAGATTAAAGAACAGGAGATTCAGGAGGAGAAACTACAGGGTTCATTGCTTAAATGAACTGATACCTATTTTGTGACTTACTTAGCCCTTCCAAAAGCCTTTCAAAATATTGAACACCTAGAATGATTTAGAAATTGAAGTAGCATGATAATATTGCCTCTGTTTTCTCCTGTTAGAGAACTATCTCAGAGAACTGGAAAAAAGAGGAGAGAGATGAGTGTGAGGAGTGTTATAATAAAAAGAATACTAGGAGCTAGAATAGTAGATGGCAATAATATTTTTAAACTGAGACCTTAAAACTGTTAACCACATGTGTTGAGACTGTTTTCAGGAGAAGACAAACAAACAAAAACAAACAAACAAAGCATGTTCAAAGAAATGAAAAGAAAGTGTGAGTTACTGGAATTGAAAGAAAGTCAGCATAGTTGTATGAAAAGCTATGCAGAGAGTACCTTAAAATGAAACTGGAAAGTGGCAAAGGTCCGAATTATAGAGGTCCTTTAAGGACATTGAATAATTTTAAGCAGGAAAGTGATATGATTAGATCTGTGTTTTGCGTTTTTTTTTTTTTTTTAATAAGTTATCTGGAGTTGTGAGATAAATCAACAAGAAAACAATGCTCATAGAATGATGAGTTCTAACGTTAGAAACTCTGCTCTGATACCTAAAGGGACATTAAGGTAAGCAGCCACAGGAAAAAGGAACCCAGACTGTTCAGAGCAAGATAGTTTAAGCTTGTATTAAAATCATTTCATGTATTTATCGTCTTGCCAGATATTTATGAAGTGCTTATTATATACTAGGAACGCCTTCCTGGACGTAGGAAGGTAACTAAACTCTGATCTTTGTTCTTCATGAAACTTAGAGCCTCTGCTCAACAGATGAAGACAGAGAGTTGTGTCCTTTATGAATATGGCCCTGTTGGTTTTTTTATGTAACTTATCCATGATAAAACCTGTTTACTTCATTAAGTGTCAAGTATATTGCTACAAAAACAATAGCTGTCACTTATTTGAGGGATAATTTTTCAGTTCATTTGTTTTAATGTCCTATTGGCAAAACAAGAACTTTCTTAAGTTAGTGTCTTCCGTTGTTGCAAACACTCAGACCTCACCTCCCCTTTTTAATGTTACATAATATTTGGAAGTGCTTATCTTTGTTCACAAGGATAACTTAAAAAGAGAGTATAGTCAATCAGCAGGAGCCTCAAATTCAACAAAACTAACAGCTTTAAGTGTATTTCCTACTGATGATGGATTTGTTATTTCATTTTATAGGGCAGCATGATGTCGCTGTTATTATCATCATCATTATTGTAACAATAAAATGAATTTGCTATAAATCCACATATAAGTAATATGCCTGGACTTTGATTGTAGGGCACTTTATTACCATGTTTATTGAAAACTAGTGTAATGATACTTTCCAACTAAAATTTTCCAAATCTTTCATCTTTAAACAGATTTAAGAATGAAATGTGCTTATGAAAAGATTTTTCTTCATCCTTTTGAAACAATGTCTTATCAAAAACTTTTTAAAAATACTTTTGGTAGTATATCCTATTTTCTTTTATAAAACTAAGACCATAAGCTTTGGGTCCATCTAAATTTAAGCATTTTGTTGATTCTCTAAATTGAAAAATAGAATGTGAAAAATAGACAATGTGTGAATAAATTTCTCCAAACATTTTAAAATTGGAAAAGTTCTGGGACCCCCAAATTTTAGACATTTTTAGCTAGATTTATCAGAAATACTTAAAACAAACACAGTAAGCAATAGCATATATTGTGATATACACAAAAGATCTCAAATTAAATTGCCAGAATTTAACCTAATGGATTTTGATTATCAGTCTTATTATGATTCATTTTACTACTGCATTTGAAAATGATAATAAACAGAAAGGTTATAAGTACTGTATATTCTAAAAGAAGAAAATGCACTTGACTTTCAGGAATGGACCTAAGACTGCAGCTTCTGACATAAGTCTCTAAAGAGGCCTCAGAGTCATGACAATTTATCAGTTTTCTTTCTTGAGGTTTATTTCCTTGAGGACTTCTGCTTTATTGCTAGTGAAACAGCAGATAGTAATTTCCTGGTAAGTTTAATATTTGAGATTGGATTATTTTATATTTTTCCTTTTTTCCAGAACTCATCTAGACACCTCCGCTGAGTTGCGGTATTCAGTGGGATCTCTAGTGGACAGCCAGTCTGATTACAGAACAACTAAAGTGATAAGAAGACCAAGGAGAGGCCGCATGGGTGTGCGAAGAGATGAGCCAAAGGTTAATCTTTTAACTTCAACTCTTCTCTAGTTTTATTTAAATAGATCACTTCATTTTAGATAGAATTTTAACACTGAGATAATTAGAAAATGCTAGCATTTTTATTAATTTGAAACACAGAGTGTGACTTACAAATATATATATATAAGTAACATAAAACCCCAACTATGGGCCCAAAATTGAATAAGCATTTCCCATGTATTTATTCATATAACATTATGAAGTTGGTACTACTTGTATACTAAGTTCAGACATAAAAATACTGAGGCGCAGAAAAGTTAAATGTTAAACATTGCACAGGTAGCAAAGTGATGGAGTCAAAATGTGGGCCTATATTTGTGTGGTTTCCAATACTATTAGTAGTGTAATATTAACTATTATACTACCTTGCCAAACATGTAGTCTTTTGATTTTCTTGGGCACTTGAGCAATGGCATTCATGTTGTTCATTCAAATTAATTTAATTAAAATTAGTATTTTAAAAACACTTTGAAGAAAATGTACATAGACTATTCCTGTGTTCACAAAGAACTATTAATGATAAAGGGCAGTGCTAGCCTTCCATTCAGTCAATAACTTAATTTAAAATTTGCAAGCTATGTTTGTTGAGTAATGTAGTTGTATTTTATAGAGAAGTAAAATAGTCTTTTGGTGCCTAAGTATATAGTTCATTATTTCAACCACTTATATGTACGCCAAATACTATATAATCCATTTGTCCTTATATTTTTTTT
>NW_012114364.1:4860794-4872190 GCF_000951035.1 Colobus angolensis palliatus | reverse complement strand
TATTAGCCCTTTGTCAGATGAGTAGATTGCAAAAATTTTCTCCCATTCTGTAGGTTGCCTGTTCACTCTGATGGTAGTTTCTTTTGCTGTGTAGAAGCTCTTTAGTTTAATTAGATCCCATTTGTCAATTTTGGCTTTTGTTGACATTACTTTTGGTGTTTTAGACATGAAGTCCTTGCCCATGCCTATGTCCTGAATGGTATTGCCTAGGTTTTCTTTTAAGGTTTTTATGGTTTTAGGTCTAACATTTAAGTCTCTAATCCATCTTGAATTAATTTTTGTATAAGGTGTAAGGAAGGTACTGGTACCAAAACAGAGATATAGACCAATGGAACAGAACAGAACAGAGCCCTCAGAATAATACCACACATCTACAACCATCTGATCTTTGACAAACCTGACAAAAACAAGAAATGGGGAAAGGAGTCGCTATTTAATAAATGGTGCTGGGAAAACTGGCTAGCCATAAGTAGAAAGCTGAAACTGGATCCATTTGTCCATATTTGTACACAGGCCCTTGATGCCTTTTGGGTTTAAACTGGCACCAGTATGCCATGTATTAATTAATCCATCAAAGTAGGCATTCAATATCTATTGAGTACATGAATAAATAAATGAGCAAATGAAAGCTACATTAAGTTAATCTCAATTCTTTTCTCATTATTATGTGACAAATTAATAAGTGCTACTTGATACCAACACAAGTTGTAACACAAATACTAATTCTGATTCTCAATTCTTAACTCAATGCCTAGGGAAGTATCATGTGGCCTTCCATAGAAATCATTTTATATGATCACAAAAATAAAAACCAATTTTTTAAAAAGCAGTATAAAAGAGATCTAGGACCTCTCTTTTATGCCCAACCTCCTCATTCATTCAGATAACAGCTTGATAAACACTGGTCAATTGGTTACTTCAAATGGAAGGCTTCTTATATCCATTTAAAAAGCATAACCATGTAAATTAGCATCCTTGGGCTTAAAATTGCAGATATATCTTGTTTTATTGTGATTTGCTTTATTGTATTTCACAAACATTATGTTTGTTAGTTTATCTGTTTGTTTTTTACAAATTGAAGGTTCCTGACAACCCTGCCTCACGCAAGTCTATGGGTACTATTTTTTCAATGCATATGCTCACTTTGTATCTCTGTCTCATATTTTGGCAATTTTCACAATATTTCTTTTTTTTGTTTTTTTTTTTTTGAGGCAGAATATTATTCTGTCACCAGGCTGCAGTGCAGTGGCACTATCATGGCTCACTGCAGCCTTGAATTCCCGGGCTTAAGCAATCCTCCCATCTCAGTCTCCCAAGCAGCTGGGATCACAAGCAGGCACCACTATGCCCAGCTAATTTTTATGTTTTTTTGTAGTGATGAAGTTTCACCATCTTGCCCAGGTTGGTCTCAAACTCCTGTGGTCAAGTGATCCTCCCACCTCAGCCTCCCAAAGTGCTGGGATTATAAGCGTGAACCACATCAGTTCTCGCAATATTTCAAACGTTTATTATTATTATTATATCTGTTATGGTGATCTGTGAACAGTGATCTTTGATGTTACTATTGTAATAATTTGAGTGTGCCACAAACCATGCCAATATAAGATAGTGAACTTAATCTATAAATGTTGTGTGTACTTCTGCTCCAATAGCATTTCCCATCACTTTCCCTTTCTTTGGGCCTTTGTATTATCCAAAACACAACAATATTGAAAGTAGGTCAATTAATAACCCTACAGTAGCCTTAAGTGTTCAAGTGGAAGGAAGAGTTGCACATCTGTAAGTCAAAACTAGAAACAATTAAACTTAGTGAGGAAGACATGTCAAAAGCTGAGTTAGGCCAAAAGCTAGGCTTCTGGCATGAAACAACCAAGTCGTGACTACAAAAGAAAAGTTCTTCAAGGAAAATACAAGTGCTACTCCAGTGCAGTGAACACACAAATAAGAAAACAAAACAGCCTTACCGCTGATATGGAGAAAGTTTCAGTGGTCTACATAAATGTGATCATTTAATGATAAACAATCAAAGCATCCACAACATTCCCTTAAACCAAAGCATAATCCAAGGCAAGACTCTAACTCTCTTCAATTACATAAAGACTGAGAGGTGAGGAAGCTGCAGAAGAAAACTTTGAAGTTAGCAGAGGGTAGGTCAGTTCATAAAGTTTAAGGAAGGAAGTCATCTTCACAACATAAAAGTGCAAGGTGAAGCAGCAAGTGCTGATGGAAAAACTGTTACAAGTTATTTAGAAGATCTAGCTAAGATAATTGATGAGGATGATTACAATAAACAATGGGTTTTCAATGTAGATGAAATCACCTTCCATTGGAAGAAGATGCCAACTAGGACTTTCATAGCTAGAGAAGAAAAGTAAATGCCTGGCTTCAAAGCTTCAGAGGACAGGGATGAATGAATGCAGCTGGTGACTTTTAAGGTGAAGCTAATGCTCATTCACCATACTGAAAATCCTAGGGCCCTCAAGAATTATGCTAAATCTACTCTACCTGTGCTCCATGAGAGGAACAACAAAGCCTAGATGACAGCACATTTGTTTACAGCATGGTTCACTGAATTTTTTAAACACACGTTTGAGACTTACTGCTCAGAAAAAAATATATATATATATTCCTTTCAAAATATTACTACTTATTAACAATGCACCTGGCCACCAAGACCTCTGACAGAGATACTCAAGGAGATTAATGTTGTTTTTGTGCCTGCTAACACAACATTCATTCTGTAGCCCATGGATGAAGGAGTAATTTTGCCTCTCAAGTATTATAACGTAAGAAATACATTTCACAGGGCTATAGCTGCCATAGGTAGTGACTCCTCTGATGGATTGGGGCAAAGCCAATTGAAAACATTCTGGAAATGATTCATCATTCTAGATGCCATTAAGAACATTTATGACTCATGGGAGAAGGTCAAAACATCAACCTTGACCAGGCGCGATGGCTCACACCTGTAATCCCAGCACTTTGAGAGGCCGAGGCAGGTGGCTCACCTGAGGTCGGGAGTTAGAGACCAGCCTGGCCCACGTGGTGAAATCTCATCTCTAGTAAAAGTACAAAAATTAGCTAGGTGCACCTCTGCAATCCCAGCTACTCTGGAGGCTGAGGCACGAGAATAGCTTGAACTCAGGAGGCAGAGGTTGCTGTGAGCCGAGATCAAGCCCTCCAGCATGTGCAATAGAGCAAGACTCCCTCTCAAAAAAAAAAAAAAATCAACCTTAATAAGAGTTAAGAAGACATTGATTCTAACCCTCATGGATGACTTTGAAGGGCTCAAGATTTCTGTGGAGGAAGTAACTGCAGATGTGGTGAAAATAACAAGAGAACTAAAATTAGAAGTAGAGCCTGAAAATGCAACTAAATTGCTGCAATCTCATGATAAAACTTGAACAGATGAGGATTTACTTTTTATGAATGAACAGAAAGTGGTTTCTTGACATGGAATCTACTCCTGGTGAACATTGTTAAAATGACAACAAAGGATACAAAATATTACATTACATAATTGATAAGGCAGTTGCAGGGTGTGAGAGGATTGACTCCAATTATGAAAGAAGTTCTACTGTGGGTTAAATGCTATCAAACTGCATTCCATGCTACAGAGAAATCCTTAATGAAAGGAAGAGTCAATCAATGTGGCAAACTTTATTGTTGTCTTATTTTTAGAAATTGTCACAGTCACCCAGCCTTCAACAACCACTACCCTTATCAGTTCAGCAGCCATCAACATCAAGGCAATACCCTCCACCAGCAGAAACATTAAAACTCACTGAAGGCTCAGATGATCATTAGCATTTTTTAGCTATAAAGTATTTTTAATGAAGGCATGTTCATTTTTAGACATAGTACTATTATATACTTAATATACTTCAGTAGAGAATTAGCATAACTTTTATGTTTATTGGGAAATCAATAAATTTGTGTGACTCTATTGTGATACTCACTTTCTCAGGGTGGGCTGGAACTAACCCTGAAATATCTGTGGAGTATACCTGTACATAATTTTGCAATATTTTAAATAATATTTTGTTAGAATCAGTGTAAATAAATATTGGGAAGAGAATTCTTGTATAATTTCTTATGTGATAATATTTGTGGTCTGAGCTTATAATAAGAAAATATAGGAAGACTGATTATTTTAAGTCTTGAATGCTTGAGTACAAATAAATAAAGATTGCTACATTTGGAAATAAGGAACAGTATTGCAAACACATGCTTTAAAGTAATTGTTACCTTGGAATATGATCGAACTATAAATCATATAGAAGTTTATCATCTTTATTTCTATTAAAATCTTCGTATTTATGCTGACAATTAATCCCTCACATTACTTACGATGTCAAGGAACTATTTTATGGAAGCAAATAAATTAAAATGTTAATAATTGGTTCAGTTTTTGCAAGGTCAGTTGTAAAAGCATGCCTGTTGTTGTTGTTGCTGTCTTTGAGATTAGCGCTTTGTACATGAGCAACGTGATAAATATTCTGCATTTTTCATTTACCATTCAGGTGAAATCTCTTGGGGATCATGAGTGGAACAGAACTCAACAGATTGGAGTACTAAGCAGCCACCCTTTTGAAAGTGACACTGAAATGTCTGATATTGATGATGATGACAGAGAAACAATTTTTAGCTCAATGGATCTTCTCTCTCCAAGTGGTCATTCCGATGCCCAGACTCTAGCCATGATGCTTCAGGAGCAACTGGATGCCATCAACAAAGAAATCAGGTAACTTCAATTAGTACTGATGGTTTCAAGAAATTAGAAGACCTGTATACAGTGCTAAAAATATAAATACTAGATCAGAAGCATTAGCATTAACTGGGAGCTTAATAGGTCTGCAGAATCTCAGACCTCACCCCATACGCACTGAATCAGAATGTGTACTTTCAGAAGATTCCCAGGATATCTGTGTATCTCCTTTATAATATTAGGACAGCCTTTGTAAGGAACATACATGAAACATGTAAGACTACTGACATTAGTGACAATATAAAAGAATAAGTTAAAGGCAAAACTTTCTCCAGTGAATTTTAAAGCACTTTTTAAATTAAAATTTACTACTTAAAGGGAAAGTATTTGTGGTAATCACATACATTCTTCAGATACATTACATACTACAGTAATATTGCATACCAAATAGTATGCAAGTTAATGTGCATTCAGATCCCTTAAAATATTTAAACATTGGAGTGAAATTAATTTATCATTCTTTTTGTCAATTTTATGCCATTTATATCAGGGACAGCCTGTTTCTTGGAAGTTTATTAATATTAACAGTTTTAGAGGCTGGAAAGTCCAAGATGAAGGTTTCAGCAGGGTTCAGTTTTTGGTAAAGGCTCTCTTCCCGGCTCCAGGGAAAGGGAAAGTAAGGCAGGCGATGGGAGGCAGAAAGAGAGGGGGAGAGAGAGAGAGAACATTAATATATTAAATCTATGGAATTAAGCCTCTCTCTCTCTCTCTCTTTCTGCCCCCTGCTGCCCACCCACCTTTCCATTTCCCTGGAGCCAGGAAGAGAGAATCTTTACCAAAAATGGAACCCTGCTGGAACCTTGATTTTGAACTTTTCAGAACAGCAAATTAATTTGACTCCAATGTTTAAATACTTTTAAGGGATCAGAGAGCCTTTACCAAGGAAAGATTTATGGAAGACCTCATGTAATCTCAATTACCTCCCCAAGATCCTATTTTCAAATACAGTCATTTTGCCCTTTAAAGCTTCAACCTGTGAATTGAAGGTGGGAGATAAAATTCAATTCATAGCAAAGTAAATGCTGAAAGCAGGATAGAGTCCTCTTCTCTGCCAAGAATACTTGAGAAAAAAAAAAAAGTTAATGCCTTTAAATGGAATAAACTAAACATATTACTACTTTTCTTATTAATAAAAATTACATTTCTGTAGTAATATATTACATGAAAATTCAGATTTTTTTTTTTATTTAAATGGGGTTTCACACTGCTATCTAGGCTAGTGTGCCAAAACTCAGATCTGGCTCTCTGTAGCCCACAACCTCCCAGTCTCAAGCAATTCTTCTACCTAACCCTTTCAAGTAGCTGGGATTATAGGCATGTGCCACCATGCCTGTCTAATTTTTTTTAATTTTTTGTAGAGACAGGGTCTCCCTCTGTTGCCTAGGGTGGTCTTGAACTCCTGGGCTCTAATGGTTCTCCTGCCTTGGACTCCCAAAGTGCTGGAATTACAAGCATGAGCTACCACACCCAGCCTCAGACTGTTAATCTTAGTGTTTGTGGCTGGTTAATTGTATTCACTGATGCCTAAAACTTGTGTTTGAGTTGGGCTGCTACCATATTTTAAACTGAGACACAATTCTTATAGAGTTTTTTATGATTAATATTCTTACATCAATGAAAATACATTTTCACATATTAACACTGAAGTTTGTAACAAATCAGGCTGATCAATAAAAATCCCCTAGCATTTTGGGGATGTATGTGTGAAAATTTTCTAAGTAAATGGGGACCAAATTCATTTGCGTTCTTTAAATATAAAAGGCTTAACATATCTGTGAGACATAATTTAATATTATAGCCTAACAAGTATCTTTATTATATTTTCATTTCAAAGGCAATAAAACATGCGGTGATATGAATTATTTCATACTAGATATGAAAAAAATGTACTGTTGCTGTATAGTACCCTAATAATAGATGGTTTTCATTACAATTGAAATTGGACAAATTAACATTTCAAATATTGAGAAATGTTGGCACTCTGATAATTTCATTTTAGTTTAATATATGGTTTCTTGAACTCCAATGACATCAGCTTTTTCTGTCAGTTCCTTGACTAACCCCAGTGATGAACCCAATTGTATCAGGTATATTTGTATTGTTTTGAATATCAACAAACCATTCTTAACTTGTTTTTTCAACTGGTGAGCATGTTTTAAGTCTTTTGAACAATGCCTATCTTTTTTCTTTCTGGCTCTAGCTAAATCAATTGGCTTCCTTCTACTATTATTCAAACTACCTATCATCACCCTACTGCACTTAAGAATAGTTTTTTACCTGTATGACAATAACCATTACTATCTGGTTTCTTTGTAGTATGCTAGTTCTCCATGTAATCCAACCTCACTGCAACCAGAGAAGACTTTTAAAAACAGAAATGTGCTTATGTAATCCCCCTCTTTCAAACCATTCAGTTGCTCTTAGGATACAAACCAAACTTTTTAATATGGTCTACAATGCCTCACCTGTCTCACCACTCTCTAACCATTTACCTTGCCTACTTTCCAGTTCCTTGATATTCCATGATCTTTCTTTTGTTGTGTCATCCCTTTTTTTCTGGAACATTCCTCTCATTCCACACCCTTCTACCCTAACATTTCACTCATGTTACCCTTACTCACCATGGACAGCTCCTCCATTACTTCTTCAAGGAAGGTAGTACTGTCCATCAGTTCTTTACCTTCACTAGATTGCAACTTTTATAGGAGCAAGAAATGTATCTGGCTTTGCTCACCTTTATTTGTAGGTCTTTGCTTGATATTTAGAAACTGCTCCATAAATATTTGATTACTCTAAATAGAACATAAATATTAACTGAATAACTGAGTAACACTTTCTGATGCTGTTCAGCTAATGGTTGCATTTACCAAATTAAGTTTGAAATCGAGTTTATATTCTTGTGATATTTATTTTCACCAAAGAGATCAACACACCCTCAATAACAATCTATTTCTCTTCAGTGACTCTTAGCTTTGTAACATTAGGGTAGTAATTTCTAGTAACAATCTTGGCCAGTAGGTTAATATAGTTGTTTTTTGTAAGAAATTTGAAAAATACATGAAATGTGATTATATCACATTTAAAATAAATAGTCATCTTGATTTAGACCAGAGTGGTCTGCTAATAACAACCAGAATTTTTCTCTGGTTAAGATTTTTCTTCTTTCATAAACTAATTTAGCCATTAAAAAAATGCATGTTTTCTGGCTTCACAGCTCACTGATTCAAATTACTTCAAACCCATTTGCCACACACTGTTCATTTATCTGTTATTTTATAGTTAGCTTCTATTTTCTGTTATATTAAACTTCAATCAACCTCTTACCCAACTTGTTCCTCTAGGTTTGCCTCTCTTGTACAATTTAGATAATACCTAAAATTAATAACCAAAATTTCTGTGTACAGCAGAACCATGTCACATCTCACCAGAAAAAAAAAAAAAAAATTCTAGGAGTCATTTATCTACTAAGTATTTTAAAGGTACAAAATGCCTTCTTTTTTTTTTTTAAATTTTTATTTTTTGAGGGGGAAGGTTGTAGTTTCTTTCCAATACATTTTAAGCTATGTTACTATGTGCTATGTTACTTGATTAAACCTTTTTTGGGGGTTCTGACCTTGGGGTGAAGTTAAAAAATGCATTCATGAAAATAAACTTTGAGAGTAACAGAATTCATGTTCTTTTTCTAAGTGAAAAACTATAATTAAGTGTAAATGTGCCTCATAATGTTTTAACCAAAATGAATCTTTGTGAAACATATTTGATTAGATTTTAAGTCCATAATTTATAAAATTTTTAAACAATCTGTTAAAAATCACAAAGATCACTTATTCCAATGACAGGTAAGTAGACTACCGAAGTACTTTCTGCCTTGCCAGGTAACACATAGTACTTAAAAACTGAAGAATTTACAGAATAGTTAGTGAAGACACCAGCAGTGAGTTAATCATCACAAAGCTGGTGAACATATAAAAACAGGTAAGTAAATGTAGCTCAATTTCCCACAGTAAACGTAGACCAGACAAGTATTTCCTATTGAATAGATTTAGCAATAAATTACATTCTCTATTCTAAATATGTAAAAAGAAAATTTTGAAGTGATCATAAACTTGAAGGTAAGGGTTCTATATAACAGAGAATCACAATAAACCATTGTAATTAAGAACAAAATAGCTCAGGAGAATTTTATGACCCGCTTATCAAACTATACTGGTACACAGTTTCATTACAGCAAAATACAAAATGTATATAGATTTGATTCAGGATTCAAACAGAATTTTTAATGCAACCTAGCTAAAGCTCTTTCTTATTTGTGCCTTTGTAATAAATAATTTATAAATATTCTTGAAGATACTTCCCGATTTAAAGAAAAAGGACTAGTGCTTTGCTGTCTCAAAAGCATTTACATTGATTAGTTTTTTGTTGTTGTTGTTGTTGTTTTTTGAGACAGAGTCTCACACAGGCTGGAGTGCAGTGGCACTATCTCAGCTCAATGTAAACTCCACCTCCCGGAAGATTCTCCTGCCTCAGCCTCCTGAGTAGCTGGGATTACAGGCGTGCACCACCACACCTGGCTAATTTTTGTATTTTTAGTGGAGGTGGGGTTTCACCATATTGACCAGGCTGGTCTCAAACTCCTGACCTCGTGAACCGCCCATCTCAGCCTCCCAAAGTGCTGGGATTACAGGCATGAACCACTACACCTGGCCTAGTTTTGTTTGCAAGTTATTTTTTCATTATTTGTGTATTCATCAGCTATCTTATAACTAAATTTTCACATTATTACCTTTTCTGATACTTATTTAAAGGAGGCTTGGCTAAGGTTTTATTAATATTAAGAAAAGTCTCAGGGTTTTGTTTGGCTAATTATGAATGACAGCTTATTGAGGATACTATCCTTTAAACTTTTTCATTAGGTAGGAGGTAAGAGTCAATGATTTGAATCTTATGAGGCACATTTACATGTAATTATAGTCTTTCACTTTTTCTAAGCTATTGCTAGTGCTTTGCCATCTCAAGGCTGAGTTTCTAAAGTCTCTTTTATTGGTTCCTGAGGTCAAATGTAAGATTAGAATTAATGATAGAGACAAACTAGGTTCAAGATTTTTAAAGAGTTTTAGCAGGTGGTAGTATACAAAGAGGGTAAAACTGAAAGTTGTCGGGAAAAAATGTATCATTTGAAAACAATTTTTAAAATTGAAGCCAGGAAGTCCCTGGAATTTATTGAAAGTTACACTGTTTAGAGAAAAAGATGAAAAAGTTAGATTTGATGTAAAATATTCAAGAATAGTTTCTATTGATTTATTATGTGAATTCCAATGATCTTTACAGCAGCATATAATGGATCCATATTAAATTATATATGGATCAAAATTAAACTGTATCTTTCAGGCTAATTCAGGAAGAAAAAGAATCTACAGAGTTGCGTGCTGAAGAAATTGAGAATAGAGTGGCTAGTGTGAGCCTCGAAGGCCTGAATTTGGCGAGGGTCCACCCAGGTACCTCCATCACTGCCTCTGTTACAGCTTCATCACTGGCCAGTTCATCTCCTCCCAGTGGACACTCAACGCCAAAGCTCACCCCTCGAAGCCCTGCCAGGGAAATGGATCGGATGGGAGTCATGACACTGGTATGGTGTTGTGTCCAGAGAACGTTTGCCTCCTGTTAAGATTAATGATGCTTTAGCTAAAACTTAACTGGGTGTTTGGTCCAGTCTAATATACTTTCTGTATATTTTATTGTTTATTTCTTTTCTTATTCACAACATTCCTATGTGATCTGTACATTTATGAATCCCATTATGAGATGAAGAAATGGTAACCTACACAGGTGCTGTAACTTTATTAGGGTCAAATAGTAAGTCAATGATAGAGCAGAGATCTAAATGGCACATTATACATTTCAAAGAATGGCTGGGCATAGTGGCTCGCAACTATAATCCTAGCACTTTTGGAGGCTGAGGCAGGAGGATTACCTAGAGGCAAGGATTTCAAGACTAGCCTAAGAAACATAGCAAGATCCCATCTCAAAACAAAACAAAACAAAAAAGAAAAATAAAAAAAGAAGTTAGCTGGGTGCGGTGGTGGTGGTCTGTACCTGTAGTCCCTGCTACTTAGGATGCTGATGAGGCAGCAGGATCCCTTGAGCCTAGGAATTTGAGACTGAAGTGAATTATCATAGCAACGCTGCACTCCAGCCTGGGCAACAGAGTGACATTCCTTCTTGAAAAAAATAAAATAAAATATTTTTTTAAGTTGAATGACTTAGCCATTAAGTACTTTTTCATTGATGGCATACTGAGGAAATCACTTTGGACACCGTGTGTGTGTGTTTTTAACATAATAAGTAACAGAACTTAGTATTATAATTGCTTCAATACACCAAGATAGTTTTATAACTTTTCGATATATAATATAAATTTTTTGCATTATTTGTATTGTTAAGAGCCATAAAAAGCAACAGCAACTAATTTCTAATTTTGTCTTAGACTTTATATTCACATTTTCACATATATACATAAATTCCTTATTTCATTTATCCTTATATTTGGGATTAGAAGATGGAAACCTAAATTAGGAAGTCCCCTGGATACAACTGAGAAAAACATCAGATTACCCCATTCTAAAAATAT
>NW_012114364.1:4849544-4860669 GCF_000951035.1 Colobus angolensis palliatus | reverse complement strand
ATAAAACCTCTGGAAAATACAATTGTGATGACTACTGAATACCATGATACATTTAATTCTCATGGAAAAACTGGAGGTAGTAGGGCATTATCTCAACAGAGAGTGGAGGTTTTGGGAGTATAAATGGAGTGCCCATATTCAAAACAGCTAATAAATGGAGCTGGATTTTTCCTCAAATTTCCCTAATTTAAAAGCATGTAGTATCGTGTCTTTTGTTTCTGTCATTACTTGGAAATATAGTATGTTGAAATGACACCAATGATGAAGATTAAAAGATTATGAACTGTTTATGGAGGTAAAGTTATGATTTTGTAATGAATGTGCATTGGCATACTTACAATTATGAGACTTCCAAGCCATAAAACTTATGTAAAAGAAAAATTGAAAATATTTTTAAAAAGGAAAATACTTACCTCTTTAAGCTGCTGAGTCCACTATTTGCTGCTCATTTCCAAAACTTTCTACTAAAAATGGTTTTTAAATAGAATAGACAGTGGCCAACCAGAACAATGCCCAGCTAATCAGAACTGATTCCACTTGGATACAGCACAAACTTTTAGCCAATGTACTAGGATATAGTAACCAAACATGCTGAACTACATTGTGATCTGCTTATTTTAGAAATTTAGGAACCATTCATCTCATTTTATTAGTTAAAAGTGACATTGTCTCTTGCTTAGTTTCTGCATATATAAGATATACTATATAGTATTAATGAGCAACTTAGTCCCAATGCTACAGTAAGAATCCTGGACCACAGAACAATAGCATTCAAGGCAGGAATACTTAGATTATTTTTGTACTGCTTTTATTTCTGATGTTTTTACAACGTCAGAAATGGTAGCATCATAACTCTTGATAGTGCTGTTATTTTCATGGCAATAAAATAACATATTATATATTATATATAATAATATATTTATAATCTTAGATGTGATTGTGATTGTGTGTGTGTGAGAGAGAGAGAGAATGATGCCAGTGCTTTCATGAATTTTCTTAAACAGTTAGTCATAAATAAATAAATAAATCTGTAGAACATGAATTTTATTACACTGTAATTAGAGTAGTGAAAAAATATGTAGGGCATTTTTAGAAGAGTAAAGAAATATTTAAAGTATTTAATATCTAAGTCAGAGAAGCAAGAAATGAAATCCAGGAAGTCCTTAACACCTAATATAATTATGTTACCAATTGTATTATTTTTATAGTAAAACATGGGTAAATTTTTTTAACCTGAAGAAAATATTGTAGGAAAAAAATTTGTTGGATATAATTCATGGTTAATATTCAGAAGAAGATTAGAATTTTTAGAGAAAAAATTAGAGATTGAAAAGATATTGCATTATTTGTATTATTTAATAATTTACAAACACTGTGATATTTTTCTCTTGATAATAAAGCATACTCATATTTACTTTTACCTCACAACAAATCCGTAAGCAAAAAATAACAAGTTAGTGGAGTGGGGTAAAATCAACACATTTCCCAACAACAAAAACGTAAAACATAATGGAATAGTTTCACAGAAATTGTTTTGCTTACATAAGAAATATGAACAAAGGCATTAAGTGAATAAGATTCACTTGAAATCATAAAACACAACTATTTTTAAAAGTTCTCAAAAACAGCATTGACAAGAAAGCAGCAGTTGGCAATGGGATGGAGAAGGATTTTAGGATGCAAGAAATTCTGAGATCCCTCAGGAACAGCATATCTGCCCAAAGGAGGCCCAAAGCTCTGCATAGATGGGACAAAAACATGAGTTTATAAACTCCTTGTATATGCATTGGATCTTCATTCCCAATAATATTTTCTTGGAAAGATGCAGTCTCATTTATTTCTAGCTAGCTCAGTCTTCTAGCTAGACACAGTCACTCTAACTCATTCCACAGTTTTTCTTTCCCAGGGTCCATGCCCTGTATCCAATGCCTGTACACATGGCCCCATTATGGAAACAAGCCTCTGACTTCTGTTACCTGAGAAGTTCCTTCTCTAAATTTAACTACTAGAAGGAGTGCTTCTATAGTAATTAAAAGACATTTATTTGGAAAATAACAGAATGAAGAAAAAAATGATAGTCAAGTTGTAGATACTATTTAAAGTTGTAACATGGTCAAATGAATGTTAATTCTTAATTAATTCTGTTTTATGTTTTTTTATTACTGCCAATCACAGCCAAGTGATCTAAGGAAACATCGGAGAAAGGTACTGTAAATAACTTTTACATAATTATGGATTGAATATTGTTTTATTCTATGAAGGCTTTAAAATAATATTCCCTGTAGTCGAATGTTAATAAAACATTAAAAAATTGAGAGTATTTAAATTGTATTGAATTGTTTAAATTTGATTATAATAGAAAATACTTCAAAGATAAAATTGTTTATGCTTTCTGGAGAAATAATTAGATTATAAGAAACATAATATCCTGTTTTCCATTGAATATTTAAACCAAGGATGGTATAATTTGATATTTTAATATAAATATTTATATTTATTAATATATACTACAAATATTTTGACATTTAGCATATATAGTTAATGCTCATTGTTTTCAAATATTTTATTAGTATTATTTTGATAGGATGAGGACAACAGATCAGGAGACAGCTGTCAAAAAAAGATAGTTTGTTACTCACAGTTCCCAAGAGGAGAGAGTACTCTGTGCCTCAGGACACCACCAGGGTCAGTCAGGAGGCAGAAGGAGTAGGGCAGAAGGCTTTCTGAGGTCTCTTAGGGAAAGGCAAGACAAGGCAGGGTAAGCAGGTTTAGGATGGGTAGCTTGATTAATTCCGTCTGGCCTCAAGGTGTAGGGACTCTCTCTAGTTGTCTCAGTCTGGCCCGCAGGTAATTAGGGCAAAGGAATATTGCGTCTTGGAGGGTAAGAGCCAGATGGAGAAGATGATTTAAAGTATGGGCTGTGAGTTGTTTGGTTTGCATATGAAAGGTGTACTTATAGGCGAGTGATGTGCTATTTCCAGGAATTAACTATCCCTAGGGATAGAGGAGCATCCTCTCCAGATGCCAGAGCATCAAGAATATGCAAAATTAAAAAAATATATATGGTCAAAACCCTGCTTTTCTGTTTGGAATGAAATCAAGAGAATAAATATGGGATATGGGAAACAAAACGAACTGACGTTCTGATTCACAAAATGACGTCTTATTAGACAATTGAGTAGAGCTTGCACTCATGGGACATCAGATGAGAAAGATTTCAAAGATTCAAACTACTATGCAGTGCAAAAATCTATTCTTCAGCATCTTCAAGATGTGGTAGTCAGCCTACACCCAAACATTGAAACACTCCTGGAACCAGACAACTTTTATTTCCTTTAAAAAAAAATAATAAGGGAATCTATATTATACTTACATGGCTTGAATAGATGGAATTACCATTTTCTTTTCCTGGGATATTATCTATCTTTCTATAGCCTCTTCTCCTTAACAATACCAGTTCATTCTTATTTACCAAGTTTACCAAGGATAATGTCCTTATTTTCTTTGACCTCCATCACCTTAAAAGGACTATAGAAGTTTAATGGGTGTTAGAAATAGGAAGTTAGGACGGAAGGTTCTATACGAAAATGTAGTCTCAAATAATTCAGGAAGTAACAACGTAATTTGTGAGAAAAGTCATGGAAAGGACCACAAACTAAAAAACTTTGTGTATCAGGGGAAGAAGTTAAATACGTGCTGGTATTTACATTTCAAAAGAACACATTAAGAAAAGTGTTATATCACTTCCATTTTATTGATGAGGAAATTTAATATTAGAGCAGAAAAGTAATCAGCCTATTTATTCAACATTTAAGAGAAATCAGAATTCAAATCCCTCTCTGATTCCAAAACTCTAAGTGACATTCAGAGGAAAGTTTTGTATATGATGTTTTTGAAAGCTGTTATTGGGAATAAGTATAGTTTGGCTGGCAGGGAAGACAAAAAGGGTATTTTATAAGGTGTTTCAGAAGCAAAATGCTGACAGCAAAAATGGCCATGCTTAGCAGAAACAATCAGAGAAGAGTCATGGTGGGAATCACAGAACTGTGAAAACACTAACATGTATCAGGAATAGTTCAGAAACACGCTTAAGAGTTTAGCTGGGGTGTGGGTTTGAAAAGGTTTTCCATAGCATCAGAATCAATCTGAAAGCAGTTACTGAAAAAGATTCTCCTGATGGCAATATGCTAGTTGAATAGAACAAAGGAATTCTATAAAAATGCCTACCTACCTAAGCTGTTAAAAGGAACCTAGGATTGGGTGACAAAAGTCCTGACAGTTTCATGAAGTTCCTCGAAGGTACAAGGTCTTTATCATAGATAAACACATTTATGCATAATAGCTTTACATAAAAACAAACAAAATATTTCCGCAGAACTTTACAAATTTTTGTTTAGCCATACTTCGAACTTTTTGCATCAGAACTCTCAAAGCCATAAGTCTTTAGCTGTGTTTTCTACAATCCTGATCTCTCCATATTGTGTTGCACAACGATGCCATGAAAAATATGCAGCATTGTTGTAAAAACGACTTCTCTACAATTAACTTGACATTGGAAACAAATTTTAAGTTACAGCTCTATATCTTGATCTCTGACAAGACAGATAGTATCCTGAGTTGTTCTGAATTCTGTACTAAATTGCTATTTAAGGAAATCCCTCCCATCTCATCTTCTTTTGATTTTCTGTATGTCTTTGCCAGTTTTTCCATCATGAGTAGTAAAATGAAACAATTTGAAAATGTTATCATCTTACCTTTTATTATTCTCACTTTAAAAAGAGTCTTTTTCTTACAAACCACAACTCATATTTTAAACACCCTGTAATAAATTTCATTAGACTGACTGATGTAAAGCACTTTATCTGATAAAGTTATATTTTATCAACTTCTCATTTCAAATATCCCTGCTTAAAAGATGTCTTTATTATGATAACCTGAGTATGTATAATCCTATATTTTAGTGAATTGTTCAAATGTGTGTTTAATACCTTTTTGTAAAGAGTTTATATTCTGATATTATAAAATATCATAGATCAATGTCAATAAACACTGTAGATCAATAGTCAGCATCTAGTTGATTTATGGCAGGGGTGTCTAATCTTTGGCTTCCCTGGGCTACATTCATTAGAAGAAGAATTGTCTTGAGTCACACATAGAATACTCTAACACTAATGATAGCTAATGAGCTTTAAAAAAAAAAGGTCCATGCATAAATCGTTTTAAGACAGTTTACGAATTTGTGTTGGGCTGCATTCAAAGCTGTCTTGGGCTATATGTGTCCAGCAGGCTGTGGGTTGGAAAAGCTTGATCTATGGTGTTTATTAATCAAACATTTTTGTGTAGTGGGTCTATGATTTTTTTTTTTTAATTTAATGTGTCCACTTCAAATATCTGTGAAAATCAAACTCTTTAATGGGAATTTATACATGTAAGACTTATATGCCCCAAGTTTTGTTGTTTTATTTTGTATTAAAATTACTCAGGAGCCTTGCTCTCATGATTCTCCATTTGTATCAATTTCAACTGAAATTTAGAAAGGGTTTATTTGAATGTATTGTTTTTGCCTCTAGATTGCAGTTGTGGAAGAAGATGGCCGAGAGGACAAAGCAACAATTAAATGTGAAACTTCTCCTCCTCCTACCCCTAGAGCCATCAGAATGACTCACACTCTCCCTTCTTCCTACCACAATGATGCTCGAAGGTAAGACGCTGCAGGCACACTGCACATTGAAAGCCCTCCTTCCAAAAATATTCCTCTTCTTTCATTGTTGTCAAATAGACTGCTTAACGATTTACACTAAGCCAGTATTCTCCAAATTCCTTTTCCCGGTATCACTTGTGAAATAACCACATTTCAATTTTGATATCGAATTTGTATTTTTAAAATTAACTGTATCTTTGTGGTCTTATTAGTCAAAATAGATAAGAATAGCTCTTCTAATTTTTAGTGGATATTTTCTATTAAAATGAGATCAGGCTAGAGGAAGGACTTACTAGAAATATTAACAAAAAACTAAGAAGACTAGGACAAGATCATAAATTTGGATTACAGTATAAGCATAAAGTCTGAAAAGTTTATGATTATGCCTTTTAGCAGACAGGTATGTGCACCCTGCAGGTACTGCTGCTGCCAGCAATAATAACTCCTCAGTCAGAAAGTTACTAGAAATGAAAAAAAGTCCTTGACTAAAGTATTAAAGAAAAAGATAAGTCTAGATGGAGAAACATGTCATTTGTCCTCCCAACTCTTTATACTGTCTTATCCATATGCATAGAGCATTGCAAACAGTTCTCTATAATCACTGATGATATGAATATACCTAAGCATGTAGTTTATATCTGAAATGTATCTTGTCCTATTGTCTCATCAGTTGCAGCATCTGTAGACCCATAATTGATATAACCAAATATAAAGACTTAAGGATTAATACTTCAATAAAAAATCTATCTTCTAGATAGTATGTTTTACAATAAATGCTTTTAAAAGTAGGGCTTTCTGTGTTGGCAGTCATTTATTTTTTCTGATTTTTTTTATTGTTAATGTGGAAAAATCAGTTACTTCAGCTTCAAAATATTACTTATTTCACTCTTCAAAAACAGAGTATATTTCAGCATATAAAAAGTTATTGCTTTGAAAGTTAGGGAATGTGAGTTCAAATTAATTGGCATGAATAAGTAAAAGTAAGTAATTTATCATGGTGTTATAAAATTAACAACTGTAGAAACTAATAGCAATGTCTATTGATCCCCTCCTATTAATACAATGTCAAATATATTGACCAGAAATTGAAACTTAACCAACTGCTTGAAGAGCATTTCAGTTTAACATGTATTTGAAATAATATTTGAGAACTCTAATTAAGAAAACATATACATTGATCATGAGAGTACATGGTTTGTTGCTTCTGGATTGCAGTCAGATGATTTTAAATTAACTGAATTTAGAGGAAAATCAAGTAAAACTGTAGATTAGAAGAGCAGCTTCAACCTCACAATTAGTTATATTTCAGTTCCTTGCTGTAGGTCATAATGTTTAAGATCAGAAAAATAAACTCTGAGAGATAAATAGATAATAGATCAAGTGCTCTATAATAGAAGGCCATTTATCATGCATTAATAAATCAGCCTATGTTCACTGATTAGTTTGAGATGATATCAAAAAAGTAAGAAAAAAAGCCATTTGGAGCAAAAGTACATTTCTCTTATGGAAATTTGGAGGTTCAGGGCCTAAGGCTGAAAAAAAAACTGCACTTAATATCTTAAAAGGAAACATGGGAAGATAGAGGAAAAAATGACATTACAAGTCTACTTGTTCCTCTTTTGGTACATTTATAAAGGAAATGACTTTTGTGTACCTTGTGGATGTTGCACGAAAATGAGCAGTATTTTCTTCTTTTGTGTTTTGCAGTAGTTTATCTGTCTCTCTTGAGCCAGAAAGCCTTGGGCTTGGAAGTGCCACCAGCAGCCAAGACTCTCTTCACAAAGCCCCCAAGAAGAAAGGAATCAAGTCTTCAATAGGACGTTTGTTTGGTAAAAAAGAAAAAGCTCGACTTGGGCAGCTCCGTAAGTATGCGTTTGCTAAGACTTTCCACTGCCACTCATTTTAGTCACGTCAGAGTGTTCATCTATCTTTCATTTCATTTCATTGCTCTTCTTTTCATTTCTTCTCTTTTCACCTGACAAAATTTATATTTTGATCAGCTTTGAATGTTCAATTTAGCTGAATAATGCTTAATAAAACTTACAGTGAAAGAGTATTGTGAACTTTTCAGTTATTTTGTTTCTCTGTTTATAACAATAGCTAAAATTTATTTAATGCTAACTCTTGTGACAGGCACAGCTACCTACAAAGTAAATGTTATTGCTATAAACGTTATTTGATTAATGAGTAAATAATGTCTTCATAAATCACATAACTGTGATATTCATCATGGTGCCAATGTTTCAAAATCAGCTTAAAACCATTGAGTATACTGCCACTTAGAGCATGAATGTGTATAAAAGCTTAGCGATGTAGATTTAAAGATTTTTCTGTTGAAAAAATTAATAAGCCTACAAAAAATTAAAAAGAATATTTTAAATGTTAGAATAAAGCTTTATACGTGTTACATAAAATGTAAAGAACATGATTTTTTTTGTTTGCTTAAAACTATCATAGCTTGCCCCTAATAAACTCTATGGTGTATAGTTGAGGGACAGGTGTGGGGAAAATAATAGGGCAATAGATATTGTGTTGTAATTAGTTATTGTCAGTGACTGATAGAATAAAAATATAGATCAGTACATCTGAAATGGTCCTACTTAAATATATATTTAGAAATAAGCAGATATTCATACATGATACATACTTACATAATTGTCTGAAGAATATATGATATTTCTGAAATGATTATATACATACTTTGCTTTTTGGGAGTTGTCTTTCTATATGTTAATTTTTAGAGTTATATTATTGGGAAATAATTAAACTCCTACCTACAGTGGTAAGTGCTGAATGGAATGACCTAAATTTCTTAGTACATCCTTTAGTTTCTCAAATAGAGGAATAATTATTTTCAAGGAATACGCAACTCCAAGACTTAGTTTTCTGCCCTACCACCAAAAGAATTTCTGATTGCGATATTCATGTTTACAGACTTATGACTACAGTATCCAAAAATGCCTTTCCTGGCTTCCACAGTGTGAAACCCACACAAAGCATCAGAAGCTACAGGAAACTAATGTGCGGCCAGTGTGTGATTATATGTTCCCCAACAAAGGAATTAAATCTTTTTGTATTTCTCTTTCTCAGTAGAGGAACTCTTTAGGCTATACATAATATTATTGCATGAGGAAAAAAGAGAGACACAGATTATTTTGTATTTAAAATATACATGCCAGACATTATTTTAAAATTTGTTTTATCTTATTTGACAACTCATGGTTGTCTTACCAAATGATCTGTCATACCCATTATATTACAGTGTCACTATAGTGTGGGTGGTTAATTATTTTTGAGTATTAATTTTGCTAACATCATAATCATATTTATTTATATTTCAACATATATTCATCTTAGTTACCATAATTCACACTTTACTTTTAAAATGTATTTAATTGCCCTTATCACTTAAAATTTTCTGTTGTTATTTCATATTTAACTTTGATGAGAAATTCCTAAATCATTAGAAATTTCACTAACAATATTCTGTCACAATCAAGGTATGCAAGATGTAAGTTTAAGTCTAGAAAAATATAGAACCTTCAAGAAACTTAGCCTTTATTACTCATTTTCAGTGACTGTGTGTTTTAGGTCAGAGCAGATAAGAATTAACTCAATTATGATTACATTCTTATCAACCCCACCAAAGTCAGAAACTAGCAATAGTGAATTCGGGTGACAGTTTATACCTGGGAAGGTTTCTGAGCTCTGAGTAATATTGCTTTATTTCATAGAACAGCAGAGGTAGAGTTTAAACAAAGCCAGAATCAGCAGCATGTTAAGGACTGCAATGTGGATGAGGAAGACAAGAGCAAAATGCTATATCTATGAAGCTAGGTAGAAGCTACATAAATGGTGAATCAAAGCTTCCAGAAAAAAGGAACAAAGTCTTTATTGAAAATAAGACTGAAAAAATAAAAATAAAACAGGTATAAACAGGTTCCAGGAAACCATATTTGCACCAAAGGAAATGATACATGGGCGCCATTGATACTTTAGTTAAGGGCTATGAATTTTAGGTCTGCTTTGGTCCTAGAAGAGGTATCCAAGTTGTGATGGAAAGACCATACAAGTTTTTCAAACCCAGGGACTACAGCCTAGTACTGCTTCTTCATGTATCTGAGGAACCTAGGGAAACATCTCGAACGATTATGATTTTAATGTCTTGATCTGAAAAATTCTAAAACACAGGAGCATTGTCAATGTTCTTTCTTGTACCAGTGAAAACAGAACTATAAAATACAATAGTATGCCAGGGAAAGTATTAAGGCAAAGAGATAGTGATGTCAAAGTACCAAATTTGAAATTCTGAACCATGTGCTAAGATTTATAACTCTTAAAAGGTTTAACTCAAAAGAGCAGAGACACATGACTCAACTTGAAAGCAGCTATACTACATGCCTATAAAAGAAATATGGTGTGGAAAAGGAAAGCTGTGTAAATAAAACTATGAAAATTTTTCCTTGGTTCTATCAGAAATGATGAACAGCAAAGGAGATGTTTGTAGTTATTCACAAAGGAAAATATTTGGAGAGGATATCTTATTTGTTGTATATAATAATTTGAAATGCTAGGATAATAACATAAACTTCAGATAGGAAGGATCGGTCAATGTGATTATATGGATAACCCCTACCCATGAAGAATCAAACTCAATATGTACATTGTCTGTTCTTACTAATGTGTTACTAGCGTAGACAATATCAATATGGAAACCCACAACTCAAAGGAAGCAATGTGTTGAAAAGCAACTGAATAAACCTAACAAAAACCAAGCAAAATTATTTTATTTGAAAAATCTCTTATGACATCCTTTTCAAATGGTTAGTTCACTCAAATTACAAAAGTAGGATAGAAAAAGCTGTGGTACTAATAGGAGATTTCAAGTTTTTATATATCTTGTGAAAAATTTATTCTATTCTTACCAGGGTTTACAGTTCTTGTTCATATTATTATTACCTATAGTGTAGGAGTAAGATTTCCAAACTGAAATGTCTATCAGTGTATGGGCAGAAGATAAAAAGGAGTAGTGTAGACTTAAATGAATCAGTGAGCATTTGTTCTTCCATGTCAAGCATTCAAATTCCATTTGTAAGTACTATTCAGGAGAAATAAAGCATAATATAAGCCAAGTTTACTTGAAGGTCACAGTTGAATTTAGGGAAGCTCACTTAACAGAGGAAGCATTCCTTCTAGCTTACTTGGGGATCTGGTTTTAGAGTCATTCTATCTATTTCTTTGTATTTTTGTTCATAAATTTTTTTTTTTTTTAAACAGAATCTCACTCTGTCACCCAGGATGGAGTGCAGTGGCACAATTTCGGCTCACTGTAACCTCCGCCTCCTGGTTCAAGTGATACTCCTGCCTCAGTCTCCCTAGTAGCTGGGATTACAGGCACCTACCACCATACCCGGTTAATTTTTT
>NW_012114364.1:4847588-4849494 GCF_000951035.1 Colobus angolensis palliatus | reverse complement strand
TTTTTTTATTTTTAATAGAGATGGGTTTTTGCCGTGTTGGCCAGGCTGGTCTCTACTCCTGACCTCAGGTGATCTGCCCACCTCGGTCTCCCAAAGTGCTGGGATTACAGGCATGAGCCACCACACCTGACCATTCATTATCTTTCTATGTCACAAATCCCAGGATGAAAAATTACATAAACAGATTTGGTTTATATCCCCATGACAACGGGACCAATATGTACTTCTGCTGACTTCCTGGAGTATAGATTCGGAATGTAATAGCATCCTGCTAAGACTTGACAGCACAATGACCATGATCTCTCCACACCCCTCAATTTATACATCTATATACAATGCATCCCTGATATTTCCATTATTGTTCCAATATGCTCATGTCTAATCTATACTTTTAAAAGTTATCACTTGATCTTGCCATTATCTCCAAATATTGACTTATCTTTACCCTGCATTTAATGTACAAGACTGAGTTGTTCACAACTTTTTTCCTTCCTCATCTGTCAATCACTTTATTACCTACTACAGCATCAATTCCAAACATACTACACTGAAACTCTAGAAATAGGCGCAGTCTTAACTAACATGGAAAAGTAGTCAGGACACCAAAGGCTATGTATTGTCAAAGCAATTCCAGAGGATGGTAACACACAATTATATTTATGATGATGTGGATTAAGGAAGAAGAAATGTATCTGAAATGGGAGTTTTCTGCCTAAAACAGATATGAAAAGATTTGTTACAAAAGTTGGAAAGTGAGAATATGACAAATAATAGATAGAAGCAAGTGGCATCGACATGTAAAAAGAGTGGCAGGAATGCCATCCATCAAAATAAACAGACAATTGGAAAAATCACCAAGACCAAAGTGAGAATTATAAAATCTATATTGTTATTTTTGGTTAGTAATGTATAAATTTAGAGAAAATGAATGAAATGAAGGTTTATCTGATGTGAGTAGAATATACAAATAAGTGGAATCATTCAAAAACTCATTTTTGTTTCTATCTGTTTACTTGAAGAGAAAAAGTTCAACAGAATATAGGCATTACCAAGAGGGCATTTATGCCCCAGAGTTGAGTTTTTTTTTTTTTTTTTTTTTTTTGGTGGAGGGAGAGAAGACATAGATAATCCAAAATAATTTATTTATTCCTATTTTCAGTGAATAGACATATATTGAACCATTCTTAAATGCAGAGTACCAGTTATGGACTTTAGGAAAATGACTAAGACGTGGCTGTTGGCATGGAGGAATTTTCACTTTAGCAAAGATAGTACATAAACAGATACAAACTTTATACTTAAAACAAAAACTTCACTATGTTTTTGGCCCGGAAACGTTTTATCTGCTACATTGTCTGTCCTGTCAGCACTAGGAACAGTGGCCATGAACCCTAAGATCTGTGATCATGCATAAATAATTGCAGTCCTGACTAGCTTGACTTTTAATTTTATCTGAAGACATTAATCTATTTTGAAACAAAGTAAATTAACCTATGTTAAAAACAGCCACGTCAGACTAGTTTCCTTTGTTTCTTTGACAAATTTACTTAGTAACAGATAAGGAAAGGTGGTGAGCAAACCATCACTCATGACATCCCTGGGGACAAAATGTCAAAATGGGACCTGAGTGATGGAACAGGTAGGTGGGATTTATAACTGGTTAAATAATCCTTGCCCAGTAGTGCTGATGAGTGGAGTAACGTCACCTTGGATCAAAGTTTCTAGTGGCATGATTAGGACTTACTCTGTTCTTGATCGGCACATTCAAAATCACTTGGATATGAATGTTTCAACAGCTCAGGTATCTGATTGATAACTGAGGGTATTATTAAGGGGAGGAATCCCAAGTCAAAAGATTAGTATTACCCCTAAACACTATCTCCCCCACCAAAAAAAAAAAAAAATA